>NC_083344.1:86560875-86881631 GCF_019175385.1 Lycium barbarum
TTAGCGGTGTCTGCCCGGCCATATAGGCTCGGTGTGATAGCATCATACACATCTAATAAACTTATCATAATCTTATCATACCATTATCATAATGCATGACTGAAACTTAAGACAATTATACTCTATCGGGGTGACATAAGGTCGTGAACTCCTGATTCCTTTATGGAACATTTATAAGTATTCTGCCTCACCTTGAAGGAAATAGTATGTAAGGCGATGTATACAACAAACGACATCATTAACTCTGTAGGAGCATCATATCATGAACTCTAGAATCTCTATACTTAACTCATCATCATCATTATTGGGCTCGTAACATATCTCTTAGTTTTTCCGGAATGTAGAAAATTCATGAGGAGGAAGGAAAAATCATGCTATAGGATTCATGCCATAGAAAGAAAGGACTAGCCTCACATACTTTTTTCGTTTAACTAATCTATCACTTGCTTGTTCTCCTTCGATGCCCACGTTTCTACCTTCAAGAGAAGTCGCATGAACATTAGCTAATCGATTACTTAAACGTACTTACTAGAGCTAAGGAAAATTGGGCAGCATTTCCTTTGTTTATACAACTTTTCCCATATTCTATATCAACTCCCAAACATTCATAATAACATTCACAATATAATAGACAACAATCATCATTCATCTACATTATCCGCATTTCACAATTCCTCTTCAATTTATCCATAATTGTGGTTATAGTTCACTATCGCGTCTTCTCATATATAATACTTATTCCATGGTCTAAATGTCATTCACAACATAATTACAACCACAACTTACCAATATTCATAATTCAATCCAAACCTTCACCCAACAATGTCACTATTCTCCACATTTATGACCCACTTTCTATATCTTTCTACAATCCATGTGTTTTTAACTTTTAACACCTTAAACAACCAAGAATGATCATGAAACTCACCTTAGATAATGGATGAATAAGCCTTGAGTGGAACTCCTCTTCTTGCACCAAAACCCTAACTCACTTCCCTTGAGATTCCTTGATGTAGATGAACTTTTATTAGGTTTCACACACTTGATTTTGTGATTTTGATGCAGTTGATCATCAATTTCTCTTAGCTTCTTGTGGATGAATAATGGAGAGGGTTCTACAGGTTTCTTGGTGTGTGGAGAAGTGAAAATGAAATGAAATAAAATGAGAGAGAGGTCCTTATATTAAATCTTGAAATCTGTCCCGACCAAAATATACGGTCCATACATTTTATACGGGCCGTATGTTTTTTCCAGTGAATGTTGCCTCTCTTGGCTAAATATACGGCCTAACATACGGCCAGTATAATTTACACGGCCAGTATGTTAGGCTGTATAATGCCCAGCTATTCCGATTTCGTTTTCGTCGACTCGTTTGATTTCCAATCCTTATGGAACCTTCTTGACACTTGTTTAACACCTCAATACCAATCTAAAGAATGTTATCACTCGTCTCTGAAATATCTTTAAGCCATCGTTAACTCGTCGCCCATAATTCTTACCCAACAGGCAACATATCTCTTACTTTCCTTGGCAACCTTCTTCCCAGGCGTCAAGTGTCTTCGAATATCGATTAGGATCATCAAATGATATTTCTTTCTTATCACAACATCATATACGTCGTGCCCTTCACTAGACTATTCACTGTACGTTAACGGGAAATTTTCCAAGGTGTAACACTTAATTTCTCTCGGAGGCTGACTTGAACGACTTTCCTCAGGAAAGCGCGGGAAACTCGAAACATCACATCACGTCACTTCTCTGACACGAAGGATGGGTCGGTTCCCTATTGGTTGCCTCGTGGAACGTGTCACATTGTGACCGGTCGGGAAACAGGTGCTGAATGGGTAACGTTTCGTTCCCTCATATATAACTTTGGTTCCTTCCTCATTTCTTTCACTTCACTTCCTTCTTTCCTTCCTTCCTCACTAACATAATCCTTTTAACGATTCAACTCCACGTTTTCCCTAAAATCTCATGAACAAACCTTGGTTCTTTGCCTGTTCTTAAAAAAAAAAAAAAACTAAAGTAGCCTTTTGATCTTCATCCTCTTCCTGTTTGTTGCTTTATTCGTTTGGTTTATGAAATATTTTTATAATGAGTTCTGGGAAATCATCGTCACGAGAAAATTCTCCATCCGATTCCCCTCGTGCCCCTGTTGCAAAGGCCAAAGTTCCCTACTAACCCCGGGGACAAGACGCGATGCCATCGGCCTTCAACATCGATTCTGAATTTGCTTCAGAAAATCCCCCAAAGGGAGACACTGCTGACCGAGGACATGAAGTCCGGTGTTATCCTTCGGCTATCACCGATGCTCTTATACCACAAGTTCGGACTCACTGTGGTTGGGAAGTGAGTCTGACACCTCCAGCTGCCAGCGAGTGGCGATATGGCCCTACGGAGATTGTGATCCCGGACCCCAATAAAGACATAACCATATATAAGGAGGGGTATTTGAGTGTGTACACCTTCCCTTTTACGCTTAATTTAGACCCACCGATTGACGAGGTCATTCTAGATTTGTGCTGAACTTATGAATTATGCTTAGGACAAATTGGACCAAATGTTTGGTGCGTTGTTACATGCATTCGATTCTTGGCTAACGAGGTCAATGCTCCGTTTACGCTTGATCATTTGATTTAGCTTTATTCTCCTCATTTCTTTCGCGGGGGAATCGTGAAACTGCTGAAACGTGCCAAGTACCCCATACTTTCCAGTGTGGACGATAAGGATTGGGGGTTGTTGGTATGCTACGTTCCTCTGAAGACCGAGGTTATTATCCCTCCGAGTCATCATTCCTTCCCTGAGAAGTGAAACAAGCGGCGTAAGCTATTCTAACGTTTTGCCTTGTTGGTTTGTTTTTGAACTATTGCTTATGCGTTCATTTTTCTTTGCAGCCCGGAAGTGGATTCTTCGGGTCATTGAAGAACTTGTGGACTGGCTTGAGAGCCTCATAACTCAGTGCCCCCACGAACAGCGATGCTGGGCCGAACTGTCGAAAGACAGATGGGTGGTGAAAAGTCACGGGGGTGAGTTTTGTTCGGCACTTTCAAATATATTTTTTTTCTTTTTTCTTTTTGACTCCGTTTTATTTGTAGTGAAACGGGACGTGACTCAACCGAGGGATCCTCCTATTCCCTCTCCGAGGGGAAGTTCAATGTTCGATCCAGCTGACTCTAAACAGCTTATAGCCGAGGTGGCTCCAAGTAGGAAGCGGAGTAGTCCTTTCAATCCCTCTATTTCTAAGGCTCTTAAAAGAAGGAAACCGGCCACTGCTCGAGGTGAGCCTTCGCCAATGCTTAGAGATGAACAAGACGATGATTTAGTGATTGCCCGCCGGGTACACCAAATTGCTCCTGCTAGTCCCACTATGACCGGCTCGGAAATGCCACCTGTAACCATCCCACAAGGATTACCCAAAGTTGCCTTTCAACAGCCCTATCAGAGCCCGATCATGATTTCCGGCGATGTCATCCCTATCGATGATGATCACTCCGGGGGTGAACCAGCTGCAGACATTGCTGATCTTCCCGGGACCTCTTCCCCTGCTTGAGCGCATGTTGGGTGAGGCCCCGCTGGTAGATGCTGTTAAGGCTGATCCTACGGGTTTTAACCTGTCAATTCCTCAAGGAAGGAAAAGGCCTCTGTACAGTACTGATTCAGGTTCTCGGCCTCATCTCATAGGCACGTTTCCTGCTCAGAGTGTCAATCCGAGGAGGACGAGATATGTCTTCGTCACTGTGCCCGAAGACACTTACTTTTTATCCCGTTCGGTTGGCGTGTCGAGCTATCTTCATCCTTTAATTTCCTAAGAGGATCGTGAGAAGATGGACGAGGTATCGTGGCTGTGTCTTATAAACGAGAGTATGCATGCCAGCAATCGGGTATGTATCAGTTTTTTTTATTTTTTATTTATTTTCTCCCTGTATACTGATGTCATCGAATGCAGGCCGTGGTGCTGGTTCATGAGGGGTTTCTGCGGGGTTCGAGGGAATATACAGAGCTACGGAGTCAGCTTGATGATGCCTGAGGTCAGCTTGATGCTCAGGGTCGTGAAACTGATAAGTTCAAGACCCTGCTGCTGGATACAGAGAAGAGGCTTGCGGAGTCCCAGGGTGCCTCTGTTCTTAGGGCCGAGCTAAATATTGTTAAGGCTGATCTTGATGTCGCCAAAGCTGAACTGGAGGTGGCAATAACCGAACTCACCATTTCCAGGGAAGAGAACCTTAGAGTAGGAATTGAATTGACATCCTTGGGTGAGAAATATGTCATCTTTCGGGTGGACAAGGATCGTCTGGCCATGGAGGCTGAGGTCTCTTCCGAAGCCTTTGAGGAGTGAATAGCCGTCATTTTAGAGGTGAGTCAAGAACTTGATGCGCTTAAGGCCGAATTTGGCAAGTTAATGGCCGAACATAATGCACGAGTTGAGGCTCTTAGAATGGCTCAAAAGGCAGCAGATGATCAGGCTGAGGTTGTGAAGGATTTCACCACCCGACTTGACCAAGCCTTGGTCGGTCGTCGCCGTATCCAAGAGCAGGCTGTCGCCTATGTAGAAGCATCCCCCCACCATTCTATTCTCAAAGCTGAGCATATGAAGTGGCTGACTCGAGTCCACCCGTTGTGATCCACCCGGACACGACTCATTAGGTCGTTTGGCTATCTTCAAATGATCTATCCGGACACGACTCATTCGGTCGTTTGGCCCTTACAAATAACCTATTTATTTCCTTGGTTCCACATTTCATGGAGTCATGCTCTAGCCTACCAGTGTCGATCTTCGAAGTATGAAGAAGAGAGAACACTATCGTTGTCACCGGGGAATCCTCGGTCCCGGCTCGAAGCTAGTCTTCAATATTTTAAGTAACAAGTTTTACATCGTTGACTCGTTAAAAACCTCATCGGAAAACCTGAATATGGACAAAATCGGACTAAGGGAAAAAGAATGCAACACGTGCTTTCCGTTAATATTGGTTCGTCTTCCACAACTTGTATGGGTTAGTTTTAAGAAACTTGAATGATGAAAAAGTGGAATTCGTACCGTAGCAATAGTATCTCTTTAGGTGTGCCACGTTCCAATTCTTCGGTATCTGTTGTCCGTCCATCGTCTCTAGTTGGTAAGACCTTTTTCCCATTATCCGAGTGACCTTTTACGGTCCTTCCCAATTCGGCCCGAGTTTCCCCGCGTTGGGGTTCTTCGTATGTAATGTCACCTTTCTGAGGACTAAATCCCCGATTTGGAAGTGTCGGAGGTTGGTCCTTTGGTTATAATATCTGGCCATTCGTTGTTTTTGGGGTGCCAGACGGACTAAAGTGGCCTCGCGCAGTTCTTCTGTCAAATCCAACTTTATAGCCATCGCTTCGCCATTTGCTTCCCTCGTGGCATATTGGAATTTGAAGCTGGGCTAGCCTACCTTTACCGGGATTAGAGCCTCTGCACCCTACACAAGACAAAACAATGTTTCGCCGGTACTTGACTTCGGGGTCGTTCTGTACGCCCATAGTATTTCGGGGAGGAGTTCCCTCCATCTACCCTTGGACTCATCGAGGCGCTTTCTCAGGCTCTGAATGATAGTTTTGTTCATAGATTCCGCATGTTCGTTCGCACTTGGGTGATACGAAGTCCAGACTATTTGCTTTATCTTCAATTCCTCGAGGAAATTGTTTACCTTGGCCCCTACGAATTGACGGCCATTGTCACAAGTGATTTCGGCTGGAATGCCGAAACGGCAGACGATGTGGTCCCATATGAAATTGATGACCTCTTTCTCCCGGATTTTTTTAAATGCCCGAGCTTCAACCCACTTAGAAAAATAGTCAGTCATAAATAATATAAAACGAGCTTTACCTGGTGCCAATGGTAGAGGTCCAACTATATCCATTCCCCACTTCATGAAGGGCCATGGGGAAAGTATTGGATGAAGCAATTCACCCGGTTGATGTATCATCGGGGCGTGCCTCTGACACTGGTCAGACTTACGGACGAAGCTTTTCGCATCCGTTTTCATGTGATCCCAATAGTATCCTGCTCGGATGAGTTTGCGGACTAGCAGTTCGGCTCCAGAATGATTGCCGCATGTTCCCTCACGTACCTTTCGCATCGCATAGTCGGCTTTACCAGGACCTAGGCATCTAGCGAGGGGGCCATAGAAGGAGCGTCGATACAACTTACAATCGACTATGCAGTCCCTTACTGCTTTAGTTCGTAATGCACGTGATTCCTTCGGATCCGAGGGCAGCTTTCTATCTGCTAGATAATTCATGTACTTATTCCGACAATCCCAAGTTAAACTTGTAGCGTTTACTTCGACCTGGTTGCTTTCAATAACTGAATTCATTAGTTGAACAACTGTACCCGAGCCAAGCCCTTCGGCTTCAACCGAGGAGCCCAGATTTGCTAGGGCGTCGGCCTCTATGTTCTGTTCCGTCGGAGTGTGCTGGACCGTCCACTCTTTGAACCGATGCAAGGCTATTTGAACTTTCTCCAAATATTTTTGCATTATATTATCCTTAACCTCGAAAGTCCCATTGATTTGGTTTACGACTAGGAGGAAATCGCACGTCGCCTCAACGACCTCGGCTCCCAATCATCGGGCCAACTCTAAACCTGCAATCAAAGCCTCATACTCGGCCTCATTGTTAGTCAATTTTGAGGAGGTTTTTATAGATTGACATATTACTTCTTCGATTGGGCTTCTCAGTACAATACCGAGCCCGGACCCTTTTATGTTGGATGCACCGTCCGTATGTAGGGTCCATACTCCGACTGATTTACTCGAGGTTAGTGCTAGTTCCCTTTCAACCTGGGGTATTAGTGCAGGCGTGAAATCCCCCACGAAGTCTGCTAAGATCTGAGACTTAATGGTTGTTCGGGGTTTATACTCGATGTCATGCCCACTGATTTCTACCGCCCATTTTGTTAACCTACCGGATAACTACGGTTTATGCATTATATTACTTAACGGGTAAGTTGTTATTACACATATGGGGTGACATTGGAAGTATGGTTTTAACTTTCTAGATGCACTCAACAATGCTAATGCAAGTTTTTCAAGGTGGGGATAGCGCTTTTCGGTGTCCCCTAGAGTCCTACTAACATAATAAACTGGAAATTGTGTACCTTTCTCCTCTCGGACAAGTACTCTGCCTACCGCTATCTCGGACACGACCAAGTATTGGTACAATTATTCTTCGGCCTTCGGTGTATGTAACAAGGGCAGGCTCGATAGGTAACGTTTCAACTCATCCAAGGCTTGTTGACATTCGGATGTCCAAACGAAGTCACTCTTTTTCTTGAGCAATGAGAAAAAATGATGAGTTCTGTCAGAGGGCCTGGAGATGAATCTGCTTAAGGCCGCGATCCTTTTGGTCAATCTTTGCACACCCTTCACGTTGTCAACTACCTTGATGTTCTCGATAGCTTGTATCTTATCCGGGTTGATTTCTATTCCTCATTTTGACACCATGAACCCTAGAAACTTCCCCGATCTTACTCCGAAGGCACACTTCTCCAGATTTAGCTTCATGTTATACTTGTGCAGGACATCAAAGGTTTCCTGTAAATGCTTCAAATGGTCCTCTGTTTCCAGAGACTTAACTAGCATGTCATCAATATAAACTTCCATTGTTTTCCCTATCTGTTCTTCGAACATTTTGTTAACTAGGAGTTGATAGGTTTCTTCGATGTTTTTTAATCCAAAGGGCATTACGTTGTAGCAATAAGTTTCATATCGAGTTATAAAGAGGTTTTCTCTTGATCCTCCAGTTTCATTCGAATCAGATTGTACCCGAAGTATGCGTCAAGAAAACTTAGGAGGGCGTGTCCGGCTGTCGCATCGATCATACGATCTACGTGAGGCAGAGGAAAGGAATCCTTCAGACACGCTTTGTTTAGATCTTTGAAGTCTATGCACATTCTGAACTTGTTACCTTTCTTCGGTATGACGACAACGTTGGCTAACCAGTCCGGGTATTTTACCTCCCGAATGGATCCTATTTTTAATAATTTTGTTACCTCGTCTTTAACAAATGCATGCTTAGCCTCCGACATTGGCCTTCGTTTCTGTTTGACGGCGGAAGCTCGAATCCAAACTCAAATGATGAGTCGTTACCTCCGGTGGGATTTCTGTCATGTCTAAATAGGACCATGCAAAACAATCTGAGTTAGCCTTAAGAAATTTAATTAAATCATTCCTGAGCTCCGGGGTGAGACCCGTGCCCAGGTGTACCTTTCTATCCGAGAGGTGGACGAAGATGACAACTTGCTCTAGTTCTTTTACCTTGGACCTCATTGCATCAGATTCATCCGGCAAAACGAAGGATCTTGGAATACCGAAGTCATCATCTTCTTCTGCCACCTCGTTCTGTGATTGCTATTTGGTCCCTTCGCTTGTACCCATGGCATTGGCGCGGCCATCTGTATCTGCCTTCTGCCTATTCGGTGCGGCTTCCGTTGCTGCAAACATTTCTTTGGCGGCGGGTTGTTCCCACCGTATGATCTTTATCCCATCGGGGGTCGGAAAGTTCACCATCTGGTGCAATGTTAACGGTACTGCCTTCATCATGTGTCTTCACGGCCTCCCAATTAGGGCGTTGTATTTCATTTCCCCGTCAATGACATAGAACTTGGTGTGCTGCACAACCCCGGCTGTACTCACGGGCAGTGTGATTTCTCCCCTTGTGGTTTCACGAGCCATATTAAAGCCGTTCAAGATCCTGGCTGTCGGTATGATTTGATCCAACATGCCAAGCTGTTCGACGACTTTCCATCGGATGATATTCGTCGAGCTACCTAGATCAATTAAGATACGCTTAACGTGAGTTTCATAAATAAGTACAGAGATTACCAGGGCATCGTTGTGAGGCTGAGTGATGCCTTCGACTTCCTCGTCATTGAACGAAATGAATCCGTCCGGTACATAGTCCCTTCTCCTTTTTTCCCTCGTGATAAAGAATCTTGTTCTCTTCAGGATAGGTCCTCGTGGTATCTTAACCCCGCCAATGATCATGTTGATCACATGCTGGGCTTCTTACTTCTCAGCTTTTCTGTCGGCTTCTCTGTTCTTGCAGTTGTCCTTGCCCCGTTCACTCAAAAATTCTCTTAGGAGTCCGTTTTTTAGCAACTGGGCCACTTCATCCCGTAAACCTCTGCAATCGTCGGTCCGGTGCCCGTGGGTACCGTGGCAGTCACATACCAACTTCGGGTCCTGCTGGGAGGGATCAGTTCGGAGGGGTTTTGGCTGTGTCACACTTTCTATCAATCCAATTGCTGCTATCAGGGTCGAGGGGTCTACATTGAAGTTATTTTTTTACAACCTCGAATTTTCTCCTAGATGCAAGGACATCGCAAAATTGGTTATGTATTGGAGACCCCTGCTTGATGTGCCACTATCGATCCGTCTGTCCCTATGATCGACGCACCTGTCTTCTCGGTTTTCGGAGTTGGTCCTGCTTTTCTCGAATCTGAAACCAGGCCTCATAGATGGGTAAGGGTGGTACCTTTCCAGTGGATTGTACTCCAGTTCAAACGTTCTCTTCAATTTATCACCCCTCACCCGGTTTACTGGACCTAGTGGAAGCCCGAGCTGATCATCCTCTACCCTGATTTTCGACTCGTACCTGTTATGCACGTCAGCCCAAGTCGTAGCACTGAATTCCAACAAGTTTTCCTTCAACTTATTGGAAGCGTTGGAACTCCTCGAATTGAGCCCCTTTGTGAATGCTTGGGCGGCCCATTCGTCAGGATCGGGGGTGACAGCATTCTCTCCCACTGGAATCTAGTAACGAACTCCCTAAGCCGCTCATCGTCCCTTTGAAAGATTTTGAATATATCTGCTTTCCGTGCTTGCACCTTACGTGCCCCTGTGTGGGCCTTTACGAAGGCATCCACAAGTAACTCAAAGGAGAGGACGGAGTGCTGGGGTAGTGAACAGTACCACTGCATCGCCCCTTTGGTTAAGGTCTCACTGAACTTCTTCAAATTCACTGATTCGATCTTATCGTCTTCGAGGCCATTGCCTGCAATAGCACACGTATATGCAGTGATATGTTCTTGAGGATCGGTAGTTCCGTCGTACTTCCATATATTTGGCATTTTGAACCTCTTCAGGATCAACTTCGGTGCTGCACTGGGAGGGAAAGGCCTCCTCACGATGTATTTTGTTTCTTGTCCAGTGTGGACCAGAGGTGCTCCTGAAATTTGATCCACCTGAGAATTGTAGTCATCCACTTTTTTCTCGTTGGAGTCTATTCATTTAGTCAAGGCTTCGAGCATTCTTACTACATCAGACTGCTCGTCGATCGGCCTGTCCTGGCTCTCACCGACCTCGACTTCCCTTCTAACCTGGTTTGAAACTCTATCCGGATCTGGTGTCAGCGCATCGCTGAGGTCCCTTTGGAGTCGAACGATGGCCTCCTGTTGCTGCTGCATGGTTACATTATGTTTCTGCAACAAATTGTAAATCAAACGTAAGTTAATTTCCTCCGTTTCTCCTCCGAGGCTCCATGCCTGTTGTCGCACCCCATTTTAACCCGGAGTCAAAATTAGGAGTATGACGTATTGGTGATTCCTATTTATTTTTATGTTTTAAGGAGTCGCCACCTAATTAATTAAACGGTGAATTAGGACACCTAGAGGTTAACTAAGGCAAAGTTAAAACTAAACCTCAATTAATAGTCTGCTTAACCAGTATGATTCTAGGTAAAGGCTCTATATTATCCTAAAGGGAAGGGGTTAGATATCCTTTAGAATCCGTTAACTTACGGTTATCCGACCAAACTTAGGTTAATTAATTAAATCAAATACAGTGCTTAAATTTTATAAAATGGCTTAATATGGCTAAAGTTTTGGAGGAAAATAATGTTAAAATGAGATTTACAGAAAATATAATAATTTGTATAAAAAGAGAACTTTAAAAGCTATTTTAAAATAAGACAGGGTCGTTTAAGATTTTGAAGAAAAACATGATAATGCAAATTAGATATGATTTGTGAAATAATTTGCACAAAAAGAGATTTTAAATGCTATTTAAAATAAACTATAAATATTGCTAAGCTTTAAATAATAATGCTGTTTTAAAAATGAGACTTGCAAAATACAATGACTTGCATATAAATAGAAGTTTTTAATAGAAAGCCTAGCCAATTTAGGATGGGAATAAAATTACGCTTATGTAGAAAATCTAGACTCCCCTTTCTACTAACTTTGTTTAGCGTTATTTGACTAAAAAATACTTATGATTGAATGAAGCTTAAGAAAGATTTATAGAATATACTTGAGTTTATATTTGCGTATTATTGACGTTTAATTTTTTAAGATAGCAAGCATAAATTATGACTCTTTTAGCTCAGAGTATGTAGTCATGCTAATTACTCCAAATAAAAATAAATGTTATAAGTACTATAAATAGTTTTAACATATATAGAAGAGAATGAGACTTATGGTATTAATTACTGGTTTCTTTCTAAGTCAACTACCCATCATGCTAAACTAACCCACTAATTTACTAGAGTTCATCCAAGTTAAGAAAACAAAACAAAGTAAAGGGGTTAGTCGAATAATACAAATCAAATACATAAAGTCAAATAAGATTAAAAAAAAAGGACGGGAATTAAATGGATCAGTCCGTTTTAAAGCCCAATTGCTGCGGACTGTTTTGCCATTGGGCTTTAGCCCAGAATTCCTTTCTTCATATGCTGCGGGTAGGTTGAACATGAGAGAGACTCGATAATATTAAAGCCCAACGTCGAATGCGGAAGAGGAATGAGTCCTTCGGACTCGTGTGCGAGGTTCATGCAAAGAAATGAAAGAAAGAGAGAGATTAGTATATGATCAATAAGGTTAAAATATAAATTTAAAACAACTCCGTTGATTATATATATTATGTATATCCAAGTGTATTTCACGAACATACTTCAATATGCATTCATATACTGGTTTCAACTGAAATATACTTGCAACAAACGCACAAAATTTGAACAAACAAAACTGAAAATGATAATGTCAACGAAACTGAAAATGATAATGTCACGTACAAGGGACTACTTTATGGGCAAATGTTTAACAAACTGACTACCTTAGGGGGGGCTCAGCTAAATACAGTCCGGAAAATAGACTCAGCAGTCATATTTCACTCTCAATAATATATTTCTAAACATAGCATTTTTAGAAGTGGATTGAGGCCAACTCATTACAGAAGCAGTTTAACAAGCAGCCTTATGAACATGTAAGAGGAGAATAGGAAATGAATCATGTTGAAAGAAGATACCTCACAGATCCCTCCTTAATCGTATGATAGCTTTCTTTTAATCAACATTAATCTAAACACATGATTGTTTGGCAGAGACATATATTCACCAATTGTGCATATGTGACACAGCATCAAATCAAATACAATTCATACTAAACCAACACTTAACTACACAGGATTTGGAAGACTCTAACCACCAGGTTCCACATAGCCGAACTGATTTCATTAAGCAGATAAAGGCAAATCACAACTATATAACAGTTTGGCTAGCCCACATGTTAGACATGATCCACCATTTAGCTTAGAGGATGATTACAAAGTCCTATAACACGTGAGAATAGCTTAGCGAACACACAGACCAGTCCAAGTAAGCATAATCCAACACTGATACATATATCGAATTGCACCGAGACATCTAACAGACGCACATACTATCAGTAAAACCATATTTTCCCATGTTGAAGTAAATTTCCGGAAATCAAAGTTGTTTATTACTTACAGTTAACTGAAACAGATTGAATTTAAACACTTTAGTTAACCTATGGTTAGCTCACACATACTCCTAATGATTAACTTGCTGCCAGATACTTGAGCTCTTTTGCATACACAGTATACATGGATATTCATAAATTAAGCATGTTTGAATCAGGCAAGGTAAGTGTTTGCAAACACTAGGCTATTCTAATGGACTAAACCAATTAATCAAACCATGAATACATCGACCTAATAAGTATCCCCAGCAAACTGAGTTTTGAGCCAATACTCAATCTAAATTCAGGCAGGACAGGGCAGTAGATCCTGAAAAAAACTAGATAATCACTGTTTTCTAATCCCCCCTTTCTTGTTTCAAAGCTTCACACACTTAATGAAACACCATTTATGCGAATTTCATATTAAGCCAAGATTTCCAAACTCGAAGGTCAAGAGAGAATTCATTCAAGCATTGACATACCATGCCAAACGCATAAAAGGACTTCATACCAAATCTGATAATTTTAAAAAGCAGGGACAAGATGATGACAGAAAATGGGGGACCGAGAGACTGGGCTTAAAACAACAAGATTCAGGAAAACATCCATATTTTGACCATGTTATTGTTTCAGTTCAACTTACCAAACTTCATTCAAAGTAGTTTTTAAATAAACAAAGATTGAATTAAACATAAACATGCTTGATTGGACCAATTGTTATCAACATTGATTCACACACAGCAGTGACATTCGACAGAGATATTCAATATTTGTAGATGGATATATTTACAGACACAGAGATCATGACATGGCATCAAACATATTCAGACCATGAAGGAGTTTTTAGAATATAGGTTTATGACTTGGTCCGATATGTTAAAAACTCATTTCTTGATTATTAGCTGTCCTTACAACATATTTTAGCCAAATAAGGGAGAATAACTACCCTGTTCTAAGTTAAGTTACCATGACGCAGGTGACAAACAAGGCTCGAGTCAAACTGAGACCCACAACTGAGAAATGCAAAAGGTAAACATGCTTATACTCAGCTAATACGAAAAAGACATCAAACTGCAATAACATTCTATTTTATATTAAATTACTCAGATATCTCAATGAGCAGAAAACGACAGGATTTCTATTAAACTAGTATGTAGAATAATAGTAGACCTAAACTAATATGTGATATCACATAAAGTTGATTCATGACGTAGAATTGAGCCACCACAGGACTGGAAAACAGGATTCAAGACTAATATCACCCAGCTAAACAACGCCAAGACAAACCAATCATTTATCTAGCTTAACAGAAAATTGATAGATCAGGCTAATCATGTCTTTAACTTAAACTAACACATAATCACCATCTAAACACCAAACTGCATAATTTAAAGGGAAAGGAAATCACCTTCTTCGGGTGCAGCGAACTACGGCTTTGAGTTTCCGATCCGACCCTCGAACAACAGGAATCGAACTCGCATACAATCGGATTCGGAATAAATTCCAGAAATAAACGAAAACAACAAAAGGATTGAGAATCTTTTAATCGATATCAAGAAAAGAATCGTGACTGCTGAAAGTATTTCTTAAAGGAATATTTTGAAGGATTTTCAGCTTTAATTTCTAGGGGATTTCTGCGGCTGAAACCACTAATCCTCTCCGTTTTTCTTTTATAACTTATTTGGAAACCATTATTTATAACGTTGATTTTGGATTTGAGCTAGGGTTTTCGTTCGAAAGGAAGAGAGAGAGGAGCGTGGGGACAAGATTAAGTGGGGAACAGAGGGAAGTGGGAGCGGGGTGTAGGCGGCGGTGGTGGGGAACAGGAACGAGTGGGAGGGAGCGGAGAAGAGGGAAGAAAGGGAAGAAGGAGCGAAGAGAGAGAAAAAGGAGGGAGAAGATGAGCGGCGGTGAAAAATGGGGGTTTTCGGGGTAAAGGGAAAGGGAGAGAAGAAGAAGGAGAAGGGAAAAGGGGGGGTGCGGCGGAGAGGTGAGGAAATGAGGGGAAACCCTTCCTTATTTTTGAATAAAATGAACTGGACCCGGTTCATTTGTGGACTGGGTCGATTTTAGACTGGGTATTAAAAGAATAGGCTAGTAAATTTAAATATGGACTGATCTAAAAATTTTGGGTAAAAAATATGGACTGGTAAAAAAATATTTATGAGTTGATTGGACTTTGATCTGGAATCCAATAAATAAAAAAATACGGACTGAGTGCAAGAAATAGTTTGGCTTTTAAATTTGAATAAAAGACCCATTAACGATATACCGAGGGTGACAAAATATTGTTTAATACGAAAATGTGTGATTATTAGGACTCGGGTAATAAAATTATATGGTGTTACAATAGTCGTGCAATAATATTTTTTGAAAATTCATAGTAAAATAAATACTATTATTTAATTATGCAAAGATAAATGCGATGCATGTGCGTAAGCTGGTACGATGCCGAAATGTAAGAAATTGTGAATTATAATAATAGTAAAAAATAATAATAACAACAACAACAACAACAACAACAATAATAATAATAATAATAATAATAATAATAATAACAATAATAATAATAATAATAATAATAACTGTAATAGAATAATGAAGTGCCGGTGTTGATAAATGCTAATAAATATAATAAAAATAAATATATATTTTTTTTGAATTTTCTAAAAATATTAAGAGCGTAAATAGGTATTTTGGAGGAAAGGCGGGACAAAATTGGGTGTCAACACCTGTCCGCATCAACACGCTGGTTTTGAATGGGTTGATTGTTGATCAGATCGATGGGTGCGTTATTGAGTGGTACCTCGTTGAGGTTGGCTTCGTGTCCGCTGGATTCATCTTCGTTAAGATGAACAGATCGACTTGGGTTTGACATTGTATAACCTGAAAATCACAAAAACGATCAAAGCAAGTGAAAGTCGTTTATACAAGTCTGTCACTATTATCCTTAGCCCCACGGTGTGCACTAAATTGTTTACCCCTAAAAGAGTAACAATTGAATTTGTACGCGATGTAAAGGATACATGACTTAAACTTAATAACAAATGCGAAGAATTAGCGAGTGCGAGTAAAGAACGAAGTGAAAAAGCAAACAAAAATGGAGAGCCTGAGTTCGATATGGTGAATCCGGTGGGAGAAGATCCTTTTTCGGACTATTCTCCTTAGGTCCGATCAGTGAATTCCTTCCTCGGACTGTTGAGCGGATAATTAAATCTTAGAATAGAACAAAATGATTGAAATATTAGGGCAAAGGTATTTAACGAAGAGGAACTTCTATTAGCCATTAGAATGTATTGTAGAGATTGTGATGCCCTCTAATGAAGCTAATACATGTTTAAATAGTATAAGAGTCCTACTCGAATTAGGAGGCACGAACCCTCACGTGGTTGTTAACAGCTGCGATATAGTCGGACACGTCCGTTGGTGGCGCGATCTCCGGCGATAAATCAGGTGAAGATAGCTTTCCACTGATTTGGGTTTATCCCATCGAACATTCTTCGGGTTCTATCTTACGGACTTATTAGCACGGTCTTACCTTCGGTTCGATTTCACGGACTTACAATAAAACGGACCTTTGCCAAATCGGAGAGAATTAGGTTCTCACCGTACACAATAGGATAATTTAATCATAATTGGCTCCATGAGTCTCTCCCGCACGTTACAAAGATTAGATCGTGTTAGACGTGATAAGATGGAATTTCGAATATCTCGAAGTTTGTTCGTTGTTCGGAAGTTAATGATTTGTGTACCTTGAACTTTTCGGATGTTTCCTTCCGGAACACTGTTGTCCGGTATGCGCGAACTAGATATGGAACAAGTTCTTAGGCAGTTAAGGCTTCTTGCGTCTTTGGCCAGGCTATCACCGGCTGACTCAGGATCGACTATAAAATCCTTCTGCGCTTACTATGTTCCGATCAAAATGTTTTCGCTCCAATATATTTATTACTCCTTTTGTCCATTTTTGCTTGTCCTCCCTAAAAATAAATGTTCATTTGTATATGTCCGGTTTGAAAAATTAAGAGAAAATTTACCATTTCATATCTGTTTTACTTTTACTATTAATTATTGGGTTAGAAATGTCAATGAATTGTTAGTGACTGCACAACTTTTAAAGCATGTTTGATTAATTTCAATCATTAGATGACTTATTAATAATTAGAGATAATATAATAAAATTATCATTTTATTTATGGCTTTTAAAGAATGTGTTAAGTCTAACACAAAACAAGTAAAATGAGACAGAGGGGTAATATATACAATGCAAGAAAATGGAAGTTATTATTAGAAAAAATTGCAAAGAATTAAACAGTTAAAAACAAAGAAAAATGAGTGAGTAATTAAAGCAGAGTGGAATGGCCAACATTGACTGGCAAAATAAAAGGAGAGGTGAGAGGTGTGAAAATTGTGAAAACCAAAACCGATCTTCACGGCTCTGACAAGAGAGACAAGCCCCCACTAACGTACGCCATAATCATATGTCTCTTTCGCACTTACAACAGCGGTATTTGAGGACTCACTTTCCAAATGTTTTCTTTTCTTAAAGTACGCGTGTTGTAGCACTGTACGGCCTACCCTCTCATATAATAAGTCAAAATTAATTCAAGTTTTTCTGTCGTTTGGGGTAATGACTTGCCTCATCGTTCGATTGTCTTCTGGATTTCTCCATTTGTTTTGATTTTTCATTCTGATATTCATTTAAATTTAAGGTTTACCAATAAATTTTATTTAAACATTAAAACTACCATATATGTCAATTGATCTCTTGAATGCATAATAAAGTGTTTTATTAGATATTTTCACTTTAAATTTTGAATTCTTTTTGCCAGTGTTCGCAACCATCTATTAGGCAATTAAATTAATTATATAAAGTATATCATCTCCTTTAATCATATATATCCCTCTAAATTGGAGCATGAATGGAGTTTTTTTGCTTATTGAGACTAATGGGTATAATTAAAGGTGTGATATATTTTAAGTGATTAATTTATTTACGTAATGTGCACTTGAGAACAAATGCAAAAGGCTTTTCAAAATTTTGAATGGAAAATATCTAATAGAAACACGTTATCATATTTTTTTAATTTTCTCAATTGAAAGTTGAAACACATCGTAATTAAAGTTTCTAAATAAAATGAACAGATTTAAAGAGCTGCCTATATATTAAGCCTTAATTTAAGGTTCGATTAATTTGACGGTCCATTAGAAGTAAACATCTTTTCACTTTTATTTTTAAGCTTGAATTCAAAAAATTTAATTAAAGATGAAAGATGCTTGTCATCCCACAACAATGTTTGAAGGTGACAATTGCTTTGCTATTATACACAACCATTTACTACTCCCTCTGTTTACATGTGCTAGGCCTAGATGACGCCCGACCTCCATCAAGTTTGTTTTCTAAAGAATTTCTACTTTCTCTCTATACTTTGAAAACAAAAGGTTTTTCGTTTTTTTCTAAATCTGAAGTGTCAGATTCTTGGGAGCCACTTGGCACATGTATATGACATGCAAACAACCGCACCCTAATTATAAAAGAGTGTCACTTAAATAAAATAGAATACATGACGTACTAAAATTACTTATTCTTTTAGACTTATTTAACTAAGACATTACTAGAAATTCTTGCTATATAACATTACTTCATTTCTGGTTTACATAAAGTTTTATTTTAATGAAACTATATATGCATTTTAGATACTCTTAATTGAATATTGCTAGTATATGTATTCTAGTATATTTTATGCTTTTTATAAAATAATTTTAGATTAAAATCTTGCATAAATTATGTAAGTATCGATAATATGAGACACGAAATGGTACTCCCTTCTTTTTATTTTATGTAACGTTATTGATTGACACAAAAGTTATGAAATTAAATTAAACAAGACTTTTGGCCAGTAACCAAAATATCTTTTTAAATGAGTAGCGATGAAAATTTTACATGTCTTTTTATTTTAAATGTGTTGTTGTGAGGATCCTTACCAGTTATGTCTTTAGGCATAAAAATAAGTAAGGGAATAGGGACATTTGTTTTTAACTTTACTTATAAATAAAATACAGTAAAGAGGATTGAGAAAGAATAGTAAGTTAATGATAATGCCAATCAGTGAACTTAATGATTCTTTCATTTATAAAAAAGAGGCACAAAATTTGAATGAGAGAAGTCCTTTTCAGATAATAATGTAAGTAAAATAAAAGAAAGAGTGATCTTCCACGAATTGATGGAAAGAGATGATTTCGGAATTGAAAACTCTTGAAGAAATCAAAGTGAAAGACAACATTATCAAAAGCAAAGAATATTATAATAATAAGGTTAAATTCTTGGAAGATGTCTATCAATAATAATAAAAAAAAAGATGGGCTGTTAGTGATAGCCATCATTGTTGAGGACGCTAGCAAGATCCCTCCTCTCTTTCCCCCACAACCCTCCAAGTTGCAAAATCATTAAATAAACTAAAAAGGCTTAAATATGTCATCTAACTATTGGAAGTGACTTATTTATGCACTCGTCAATAGTTTGACTTATTTATATCATTAAACTATAAGAAATGACCCATTTATATCATCGAACTATATAAAATGACTCATTTATGCCACTCATCAATAATTTGACTCATTTATGCCATCGTCTTTTACCAAAATGATTCATCCATGCCATTTTTCATTAACGCCAGTTTTATAATACAAGATATGACACGTGACCTCCAATTAGAGGTCTTCGTCGTTTGATTAAATTAACACAATTTTAAATACTAAATTAATAAAAAAATCCAACCTATACACCTTACCCACCCACAACCATAATCTAGTTGGAGATCACGTGTTATATATGGTATTGTAAAATCAGCTTCAATGAAATATGGCATGGATGAGTCATTTTGGTAACATGCGATAGCATAAATAAGTCAAATTGTTGATGAGTAGTATAAATGAGTCATTTTCTATAATTTAATAGCATAAATAAATTATTTTCTATTGACAAGTGGCATAAATGAATCTTTTCCGTTAACTAAATAAAAGGTGGCCCTAGTAAATGGAGTAAAAATGTGAATGTGGAATAATCTTCCACTGACAAATAAGTTTTTGTCTTTACAAGACCTAAAAGATTGTGCCTTCATGATGGAAGATTCCAAGAAGGAAACAAAAGGTCACATTGATGGCTCATTAGGTTGAATCTGTCGATGACCAGTAAGAGCAGTGACCACTCTCCTATTGATTACTCCTCCGTAGTACTGTCAACCGGTTGGAACCGGAACCGGTTATGGAACCGGTTAGAAAACCGGCCGGTTCCGGTTCCAAAACCGGAACCGCCTAACCGGTTCCGGTTTACCGGTTTTAAACCTCAAACCGGAACCGGTCCGGTTTGGAGTGATTAAAATCTATTTTTTTTTTGTTTTTTGTATTATATATATATATTATAGTATTTATTTGTATATTGTAGCTATATTTTCATATGTTATACAACTTTATAATTAAAGTTTAAATATTTACTGACTAACAGCCTAACAGCAAGTCACCAATACAGAATAGTGCTTTTCGTATACATATATATGTATAACTTACATATACTTATATATAAATATGTACTATATACTATATATACTTATATATATGTATAACTTAATATATATACTATACATACTTATATATATGTACTATATACTATATATACTTATATAGATATGTATAACTTATTATATATACTATATATATGTATAACTTAATATATATACTAAATATATGTATAACTTAATATATATACTATATATATGTATAACTTAATATATATACTACTTAATATATATGTACTATATACTCTATATACTTATATATATGTATAACTTAATATATATACTAAATATATGTATATATATGTATATATATGTACTATATACTAAATATATGCATAACTTAATATATATACTATATATATGTATAACTTACATATACTTATATATAAATATGTACTATATACTATATATACTTATATATATGTATAACTTAATATATATACTATACATACTTATATATATGTACTATATACTATATATACTTATATATATATGTATAACTTATTATATATACTATATATATGTATAACTTAATATATATACTAAATATATGTATAACTTAATATATATACTAAATATATGTATAACTTAATATATATACTATATATATGTATAACTTAATATATATACTACTTAATATATATGTACTATATACTCTATATACTTATATATATGTATAACTTAATATATATACTAAATATATGTATAACTTAATATATATACTATATATATGTACTATATACTATATATAGGTATAGCTTAATATATATATATATATAGATATAACTTAATATATATACTATATATATGTATATATATGTACTATATACTAAATATATGCATAACTTAATATATATACTATATATATGTATATATATGTACTATATACTATATATACTAAATATATGCATAACTTAATATATATACTATATATATGTATATATATGTACTATATACTATATATAGGTATAGCTTAATATATATATATATATATAGGTATAACTTAATATATATACTATATATACATATCTACTATATATACAATATATACTTAATATATATACTATATATACAATATATACTTAATATATATACTATATATATATATATAACTTAATATATATACTATATATATGTATAACTTAATATATATACTATATATACATATCTACTATATATACAATATATACTTAATATATATACTATATATACAATATATACTTAATATATATACTATATATATGTATAACTTAATATATATACTAAATATATGCATAACTTAATATATATATATATATATATATATATATATATATATATATATATATATATATATATAAGTATAACTTAATATATATACTATGTATACATATCTACTATATATACAATATATACTTAATATATATACTATTTTTTTTTTAATTTTAACCGGTTTAACCGGTTTAACCGGTTCCGGTTCCGGTTTAACCGGTTTAACCGGTTCCGGTTAAAAAAAATTTGGAACCGGACCGGTAAATTAATATCCGGTTAACCGGAACCGGTTAACCGGTATAACCGGTTCCGGTTCGGTTCCGGTTTAACCGGTTCCGGTTACCGGTTAAACCGGTTACAGTTTAACCGGTTGACACCTTTACTCCTCCGTCACAATTTATGTCAGTGCATTTCACTCGACGACATAATTTTAAAAAAATATATTATAAATAATTTGTTATAGAAATTTATATGGCTATAAGAGTCGTTTGGTAGCTGGTTTGAGTCATGCATGAATTAGTAATACACAAATTAATTATAAGGTAATTTAATGTATTATTTTATACAGGATTCAGTTATTCTTGTTAGTTATTTATGTATTATTTATTAAATTTTATATCCAACATAAAATAATATATAAATTTTATAATTAACTTATACATTTATTAGTTATGTTGATTTTTAAATTACAAACCACACACCATATCATGTGTATTGAATACATGAATAGTTTAACTCCTAATCAGATACAAAATGATAAAAAAAAATTCAAAGTTTAAAACTGAATTGTTATTATATAATTTCTTTAAAACGAAAAAAAGTACTTGGGACGGATGGAGAAATATTAACTTTTCGTGATACACAAAGTAGTCACAATCAATCTCATTGTCATGTAAAATGCGAGTGAGTCACCTTATATGGCACACACTCTAAAAGCTTTTCCTCCTCATTTCCTTATTCATGTGAGTGGTCCTCAAAATAGACAGTTGCTTCTGAAATCTCTCTTTCATTGCATCAACCACTTATTTTGAGGGTCACATATTAATTAAATTTCGTGAAAGAGAATAATTTCCGCAAGAGTGATACGTAGTAACTTAAATCTTTGTTTGGTTAGAAATTTATATGTCAGTACAATATATACCTTATTTGTGAATTTTAGTTTCAGTGAATTAACTTTTTCATAATATTGAATTGAAACGAGTATAAGTAAGAATTTGTAATAGTCTATCCCTATTAGTTTAGGATCGAGACATACTGAAACGACCTTAAGTAAACCGACATGAACATTAACAAGTCACTATTAATTTGGGATGGAGACATAATATTTGTTGAATTGTTGTGTGATACTAAAATTTTAAAGAAGGGGAAAGGGAGGGACCTATTTATTAGTTAGATATAGGGGAGGCATGATTTATAAAACAAGAAATGAATAGTACTTTCCAACTAGCCTTTTTCAAAATCACTATACCTGGCTGCAAAGGAAGGTAGCTTTAGCTATGATGATATAATAACCTACCAAATGCCAATTTTAATACTTTCTCCCTTTCAAATTATCTCTCGTGATTCTGAAAAAATAAATATCTCAAACTATTTGTCATTTTAGATATTTAATTTTTTTATTTCATTTAATCATAGTAGTAATTGTTTTGAAGACTATAAACGTCTCATTATGAGGAGATGACACATAAATAGAATAAATATTCAATAAAAAATAGATTATATCTTAAAATAAAAATAAAAATGATAAAAAAAATCTCTCATAATTATTATTTTTAAACAACGTGTAAAAGATAATTTAAGAGGACAGAGTAAAATCCTTCGCTTATCAGCATCTTTAGACATCTCACTAGCCAATCAAATAAATACTCCATCCGTACACTTTTACTTTTCCACTATTCTCTTTACAGATTTTCATTTTTACCTGTCAATTTTCACATATCAAGGTAAGACAAAAAAATTCTTGTTTTACCCTTAGCATTTATTACTCATTTCAAATCATTTTTCAACTCCAATACAATTATACACCATTTAATAGGGATATTGTGGTAAAATATTTATCTTAATTATTGTTTTTTAAACGACGTAAAAAATCAAAACGGAACAAGTAAAAATGAACGGAGGGAGTAAATGAGTAGCACGCTAACATTTATGCTGCAATATCCCAATTCCCAATCCCATCCCAAACCGACTCTTTATGTCACCATAAATGAGCAAGAAAAGGCATATGACATTTTGTAGAGAGTCATTAATGTCAATATGCCTTCAGGGTACCTAATTTAATAGGACCACACTCTTGCCAAAGATGTGCTACGAGCCATTACAAAGTAGGTTTCTGTGCAAAAGTTTGGCACGGATCCTAACTTTATTCAGAGATTTTATTATAATTTCCAACATCTATGAAAGTGAAATGAAAGGAAGGAAAAAAAAAAAAAAAAGTGAAGCTAAAGCTATAATCCGTTCTCATGTTCTGCTGTCTCACAAAAGTTGTAACATAAACTTCGACTATAGTTATAATAACTTTATGATAAAGAAAATTGATCATTTGATATTCA
The DNA here is from genome assembly GCF_019175385.1 of Lycium barbarum. Lineage (NCBI taxonomy): Eukaryota > Viridiplantae > Streptophyta > Magnoliopsida > Solanales > Solanaceae > Lycium > Lycium barbarum. The sequence goes on from NC_083344.1 coordinate 86,584,962, forward strand.
TCAAGGTTATCTGACCCAATGAATACAGATTATGCGCTCACCAAAGCGTGAAGCATTCTTGAAAGATTCTTTATTTTCAGGATTTTATAGGATCTGTTAAGAGTAGAGAATTTGCAACGATTTAATCAGTTTTGTATCTTTATATATTTCCCAAAAAAAAAAAAAACATTTTAGCTAAAAATCATGTTGGAGTGAGATTCGAACGAATCTTTGGATAATCTGTGCTTGAGCATGATTCTAATTTGATACTCCTTTGATATTTATTATAAGTTTGGACAATAAATTAAGAAATTTACTTACTCCGAAGAATTAAGAGAAATTTAAATTAAAATACACTTAATTATGATTTCTCTTTCTTTTTAATGTGATATAAATATAACTATTTTTATAAATTGATCTAAGAATGTGTCAAGCATAAATTTAAAGAATTTTTTTTAATACTCCTAAATAGGATTTAGCCTCTAAAAATTGGTCTAAAATAATTGAGATTTAATCTTATTAAGAACGTATTTCATTCTTTTTTCAAATTTATCACTGACACATTCTTAATCTAATGAACAATAAATTTAATGTTTGTTATAGTTTCGAAGCCCTCTTAACTAAGGATGTTTTAGTCAATACACCTCTTAACTTTTAGGACTAAATAAATTTCTTAATTCATGTGTCCAAATTTAAAACCTCAATTATTTTGAACCGAAGGGAGTACCTTCTTCTTGGTTTTGTAGAAGAACAATCAATTTGAACAAACTTTTAGAGGCTAAAAAATCGATTACTTCTTTGGACTAAACAGAGTAATAACCATTGTAAGAATACGTAGAGAAAGAATGAACAATTCATTTACTAGTTACCAAAAGGGAATTTACAGTAAGTCTGCGACTTCTAAATCAAAACAAAAACTACAGTAACTCTATTTTCTCCATCTTTATAGTTTCTCCAATGGATCAAGAAGACATGTTAACATGCACTGTGGCATTCATTTTAGAATTACACACGGGACAAGCATGATGTAAACTAGACCCACAAACTGTGCATAAACACAAATGCCTGCACGGTAACAACAACACACATGATTCCCTCTGTCCACACCTCCTACACATCCTGTTACTTTTACTTTTACCATCCTCCTTATCCTGCGCATCTCCCCATGCTAACATGCGCACTTCCTCGTTTTCCTCTCCGTCGTCGTGGTCGTGGTCGCTGCTGCCGCAGCACGACTCAGCGTCTTCTTCTTCTGCGGCGGCAGCGACCCTTGTTTCTGCGGAGAGGCGCTCGTTAGCATCGCTAACGTGCACCAGGACTTGTTCTAAGTTGTTACGTAGTGAATTTGCTGTGGCTTCATTTGTTTGTGCCAAGTCCCTCCATAATTGATTTTCCATGTAAAGACTCTTTACTCTTTCTTGTAGAACTAAATTTATTTTCCCAATTCTTTGTATTTGTTCGTCTTTTTCGTTCATTTTCTTCATTACTTTTTCGCCAATTGCTGCCACTAGCATTCTTGCTTGCTGTTTCTGTTGCTCTTCTAATTCCAATCTTATTTTCTTGGTCTGTAAAAATAAAGAACCACAGATCCGCAAAAATTAATTAAATAATGATGTAATAAAAGGTACAGAAATAATAGTAACTCATACGTAAGGAAACAGAACAAAAAATTATATGTCATCGGTTTTTATATGTTAAAACGAGAAGTGTTTATAGAATATTACTCACTTTCTTATATTGTTATTACATTTCTCATACATTCAATCCCAAAAAACAAATTAAAAGAACCAAGGGCAAAACTGTCCCATTTTGAATAGTTTAAAAGTAAAATTGATCAATTTTTTCTAACAGTTATTAAGAAGTACTTTTGAACTATTGGCTAGTTCGAGAACATTTTTAAACCAAAACGTAACGGCAAGAGCATTTTTGAATAAAAAACATAAAGTGGATAAATCTGACTCTTCTTCCAAAAAAAATTAAAAAGACACACCTCTGAGAAAATTGTGATTTTACAAGAAAAATCAAAATAATTGGGATATAGAAGCTTACATGGTGAGAAATGACGGAGTTGATATCCAACTGATACTGTTGAACCAGCGGCAAAACATCATCACCGACAAACGACGGTTTCTGAGGGGTTGAAAAAGAAGTAGCGAAATGATTATTGAATGAGTCTCTTGAACGTTTCCTTGATGCGACCTGATCATTTATGGGTGGATTAAAGGTAAGGCCACTGTCATTGTTCACCGATGTCTTCGGCTGAACCATAGTTTGATGAATCGGCAAAAAGTTCTCCGGCATTGCACCCATCTGGGTATTGTATACAAATCCAGTCCCCAGATTTGAATTTACCATATCTCTTCAATTTTTCAATAAACCCATGTCAGAAAAAATTAAAAACAAATCAATCCACAGAGAAAAGAGCAAAAAACACAGTCCGATGCACTAAACTTCCGTTATGCACTGGTCTGAAAAAGGACGGGATTACAAGTATCTGTCGTATGCAGCCTTACCCTGTATTTCTGCAGGAGGCTGTTTTCACGACTCGATCTTCCGATCACACGACAGAAGCTTCACCAAGCAGTGATTAAAAATCACCAGAAATACGTACCTATTTGAGATGATTTGTTGTTGAGGGAAAAGATTGAGATGTCTTGCTTGATCAACAGCCATGAAAGATCTCTATATATGAAATCTGATTCTTTCCTTTGATGATCAGAGACAAGGAGATAATAGGAGAATATATGTATATGTATGGAGAGAAAAGAGAAGGGTAGAGAGAGCATGCAAATGGAGTTGGCGACTAGAGAGGAAAGAATGGGCATTTGGCCTTTATTTAAAGCATTTGGTTTTTGGATTTGGATATGTAGAGAGAGAGAAAATGTGGAAGTCAAAGAAATCTATAGAGAGAGAAAGTCATAAAGAGGAGCGAGAAAGCCGATACGAAATACTTTGAAAATAGTAAAACAAACAAATAAGGGATTGCCTGCATTTGCAAATTGCAATAACCATTCATCACTCAAATGTATAATTTAATTAATTAATTAATGAAATTTGGGGTATTTATTTATTTAGATATGGGAAAAAGTTGAATTAAAGAATCATCCAGATGGAGTGATAATTGAATAGATCATCTTTTGTGTGCATCGAGCGCACTCTGCGTTCTATTTCTGCCCATCACTTTCCCAACATCCACGCACTTGTGTCCAATGAAAGATCACATCTATTAGCTGATTCAAAATTTAAATTTTAATGTAATTAAGTTTACTGATTATTTATTATGGATTCAAAATTTAATATGTGTACATATTTAATGAGTATATTTTTAACATTTTTTTAACATATATTTAGTGTTTGAGTCAAAATTATTGACTCGACTAAATCTATAGCTTTAATTGTACTTTTGTCCTTGATTAAGAAACGTGTGATATTTTCTCCGTCTCAAATTATTTGTAGTCATTCTGGTTTACACGTCCTTTAAGATGTACTCCCTCCGGATTAAAAAAAGAATCCACTTAGTCATTTGCACATCTCTTAAAAAAATACTAATTTCTAGACAAAAATAGGTAATTTATCTAAACTACCCCTAATTAAATAGATATTGAGATTTGATCATATAAAACTTAATAGGGGCAAATATGAAAAAACAAGATTAATTCTTTTTTGATTTATTAAGTGGACTCTTTTAAAAAAAGGCTAAGTGGACTCTTTTTTTGATCCGGAGGGAGTATTAATTAGGAGGGATATTTGACTAATTTTACCCTTCTTTGTGTTTGAGTTATATTCTCTTTCCATTAAATGTTTACTCTATTTATATGTGATATTCATTAATGACAAAATTCTATAAGAGTAAAATGGGGGAAAATAATTAATTATGTATTGAACTCCTAAAACGATAAATAATTTGAGACAACTATTTTTAAAAGCCACGAAATATAATTTGAGACAGATATTTTTAATAACCACGACATATAATTGAGACGAATGGAGTATCATGTTAATTGGATTTTATCTTAACCCAAAAGTTATTTCATGATATGTGGATTTTCAAGATCATATGACAGGGCCAAGCTTAGGAAGCGAAAGTACTTATTCTCTTTAAAAAACTGTTTAATTATTTCAGACAATTAAGGTGTTTCTGGTCACGCTTTTTAAAAAATGCTTTTGAGTACTAGTAGCAGAAGTTATTTTCAGAAGCTGAAAAAAATATTTATTCTTTAGAAACACTTTCAAGATCTTGGCCAATTACAAATTGCTGGTCTAATATTGGGAAAAAAAATTGATTAGCCAAACATAAGCTAAGAACTTTTTTTTAAAATAATTATTACAAAAACATTTTTTAAAATGAGCAGATTTTGAAAGTTTGAGCAAACTGACTAAAAGTCCATCACTTAATCAATGTGGGACACTTAACAAAAATTGGATTGAATAACGATGATCCTTCCACCTTTAACCAGAGTCTTATGTTCGAATAATGTTAATTGAAAAACAATTGATAAATAATAGTTTACTTTTTTATAAGTTTACCCGACGCAACTCAAATGAGCTGGATAACAATTTCTAAAATCGTATCCTTAAAGCAAATATATGTATTATGTTCAAATTTTTTGAACTGAAAAATAGTTGGTCTACTATGTATAAAAAGTAATCAAACTCATAAGATTCTTCAAGACAACTTGTGATTTCATCAGCAACATTCTCATAAGTGTGTGTGTATATATACACACATATATAGACACGATCATCATGAAATTCAAGTTTTATACTCATGTGCAATTTTCTTAGCAACAATCATATCGCTTGTAGAATTTTCTTCTCTATGTATATGGTAAAAATCGGATACGCTTTAAACCGGTGAGACCAGGAATCGAAGGAAGAAGGGGACAAGAACATGCACGAGGACTTTCATTCTGAACTGGAGGAACGCTTGGACCGAGGCCAAGGAAGGGCATCATTTGATCCGGTTTCTTCATGGTCGAGTTGGTCGTTATTGTTGGTCCGTTTGGTCGTGGTCGTTAGTCCGTTTATTCGTGGCCGTTGGTCCGGTTTAGTCCGTTTATTCGTGGTCGTTGGTCCGGGAGATCCGTTGCGCGATTGCCACGCGTCGATAACGTCCTGCCATGCTCAACTGCCAATCGTACGGGTGTCAGACCGTACGACCAACCTAACCCAACCTAATCCAAGTCAGAGTTTTTCTTTATTTTTAGTTTTCTCTTATTGTATGGAGCCCATGAGGCAACACTATAAATAAGGGTCATTGCCCACTTTTAAGGGGTTGGCTCCTTAACATCAAGAACATTCTTTTGTACTAAAAATATATACAAATCTCTCTCATTATCGTGTTGCAATCCGAATTCATTGTGTTCATCTGTATTACATTTCTTCAATCAAGTAGCACTCATATATTAGTAAACATACAAGTATATAGCAAACCACCGATTATCAGTTGCTTCTTCATAGCATATTCATATATTTCTTTTCTCTATCAAAGGGACTCAAGGCACAACCACATATCCTATACCTCACCCACAAATTTAATTGAATATCTAAATTCGGGGTAAACAGTTTGGCGCCCACCGTGGGGCTGAGGATAATAGTGGTCTTTTACCTTGATCTCTACCTTACCCATCAAAATCGAAAACATCTTCTGTTCGTCACTGAAAAAACGGACTAAATGGCTGACAGTGGGCAATCTGGTCACGTCAACAACAACGAGATCGTGGACGAAAACGAAGGTAGCGGTCCACGAGGATTGCCAAACCCCGCTGATCCTAACCCCGTTAATTCGAGGGAGGGCCTCAACCATCAAAACACCGTGGACCAGGAGAATGCCGCCCAACCGGCTACCGACCCTTTAAATACACACAATTCGATTACTTTGTCCCGGACTCAGGGCCGGAAAGAACCGGAAGCCCGAAATGATAATATTGACTTACGTTTAATTTTTGAAATGTTGTAGGAACAGAGAGCGGCAGTTGCCGAACAGGGAATCGCGATAGCCCAGTTGCAAAATGAAAAAGATAAAACGACCTCGGAGGAGGCGAAGGGTGCTGCCGAACTCGGGAAAGATGAGGCACGAATGGTCGAGAGAAATGGGTCCGGAGCTGGTTCCTCCACCGAGGTTCTGAAAATGCTCGAGACTTTGGCAAAACGGGTAGACTCGACTGAAAAAAGGGTGGAATCGTACAACTCTCGGGTGGACCAAATCCCGGGGGCTCCGCCTTTACTGAAAGGGCCGGATTCGAAGAGGTACATCCAAAGGCCTTTTCCTCCGAGTGCAGCTCCGAAACTAATCCCGAAGAGGTTCAAAATGCCGGATATCCATAAATATGACGGCACAACGGACCCGCACGAGCACGTGACCTCATACACTTGCACTATAAAAGGAAATGATATGGAGGAAGACGAAATTGAATCGGTATTGCTGAAGAAGTTCAGGGAAACTTTGTCAAAAGGGGCATTGACATGGTACGACCATCTGCCCGAGCATTCGATCACTTCATTCGAAATGTTCGCCGATGCCTTCATAAAAGCTCACGCCGGTGCCAAGAAGGTGCAGGCCCGTAAGACAGATATTTTCCGTATAACCCAGAGAGACGATGAATTACTGTGTAAATTTGTCAACCGATTCCAAAAGGAACGAATGGAGCTCCCCCCGGTTCCAGAAAAATGGGCTGCACAAGCTTTCACAAAGGGGCTCAATGTTCAGAGCTCAACGACTTCGTTCAAATTAAAGGAAAGCTTGCTGGAGTACGAGGCTGTGACATGGGCTGGTGTTCATAATCGATACGAGTCGAAGATTCGGGTGGAGGATGATCAATTCGAACTTCCCCCGGGGCCAATAAATGTAAACAAAATTTTTGAGAGACCAAAGAAAGGTTACGAAACGAAGGCTGAGTCGTCGAGGGAGAGGTATCGGCCATATTCCCATTCGGAGAAGCCAAGCTTTAGGTCGGAGAAATCAAGGGTTAGCCCAAGCCATTTCTCCGGTCGGGGTAATAAACGGGTCGAGAGCCCGTCGAACAGTCGGGGTCTCTCGTTCAGGAGCGATGCCGGAAGCTCCGCCGGCAACAAGGATTTGCCAAAGATATCGGAGTACAACTTCAACGTCAGTACCTTGGGCCTCATCTCGGCTATTGGCCGTGTCCCGGATGTAAGATGGCCGAGACCTCTAAGGTCGGATCCAGGCCAACGGGACCCGAGCATGGTGTGTGAATACCATGGAACCCATGGTCACAGAACCGAGGATTGTCGCCAGCTAAGAGAGGAGGTGGCCCGGTTACTGAAGAACGGTCATCTCCGAGAATTGCTGAGTGAACGAGCTAAAAGTCACTACAAGGAAAGGGAGACTCATAAAAGGGACGAGGCAGTAGAATTCCGGCATATAAACAACATGATTGTTGGGGGTACCGATGCCCCTCGAGGGCCGGTGATGAAACGGGCCAAGGTTTCTGTTGTTCACGAAAAACGCAGCCGGGATTATTTACCCGAGGGTTCTATCTCTTTCAGCAACGAGGATGCAGAAGGCATCATTCAACCGCACAATGATGCATTGGTAATTCCTATTCTTATCTTTAAAACTCAAATTAAACGTATTTTGATTGACCCAGGTAGCTCAGCCAACATCATCCGGTGGAGAGTGGTCGAACAGTTAAGGCTACTCGATCAGGTCGTGCCGGTAGCCCGGGTCCTCAGCGGGTTCAACATAGCGAGCTAAACCACAAAGGGGGAGATATCGTTGCCGGTTAACATCAATGGCACTATCCAGCAAACGGTGTTCTATGTGATCGAAGGGGACATGAAGTACAACGCATTACTGGGCAGACCCTGGATACACAGCATGAGGGTCGTGCCATCGACATTGCATCAGTTGCTGAAATTCCCGACACTGGAGGGGATAATAACCATCCGAGGTGAACAACCCGCTGCAAGGGAGATGTTCGCGGTCGAGGAAACGACACCTCAGCCCGAAAAATCGGATCAAAGGGAGAAGGACTCAACCGGGGAAATAGACACCAAATAGCAATCACAACATACAGGGTTGGACCCGGGGTGCGAAGAGGATGACTTCGGTGTACCCAGATCATTCGTCATGCCAGATGACTCGGGCGCAACCAAGTCAGCAGTAGAGGAGCTGGAGCAGATCGTCTTGTTCGAATATCTACCCGACAGAAAGGTATACCTGGGCACGGGGTTAACCTCGGAGCTCAGGAACAAGTTAATTGAATTTCTTTGAGCTAACGCAGATTGCTTCGCATGGTCCCATATAGATATGACAGGTATATCACAGGAAGTAGCAACTCACAAGCTCAGTTTAGACAAGAAGTTTCCCCCGGTGAAGCAGAAGAGAAGGCCCATGGCGGAAGCAAAACACGCCTTCGTAAAGGACGAGGTAACAAAGCTTTTAAAAATAGGTTCTATCCGGGAGGTAAAGTACCCGGACTGGCTAGCCAACGTGGTAGTGGTGCCCAAGAAAGGTAATAAATTTCGAATGTGTGTTGATTATAAGGATTTAAACAAAGAATGCCCGAAGGATTCATTCCCGTTGCCTCACATTGATAGAATGATCGATGCGACGGCCGGGCATGAGATGTTAAGTTTTATCGATGCCTACTCCGGGTAGAACCAGATTTTGATGCACCCGGAGGATCAAGAGAAAACATCCTTCATTACCCGATATGGGACTTACTGTTATAATGTCATGCCTTTTGGATTAAAAAATGCCGGTGCAACTTACCAACGCCTAGTTAATGAGATGTTCGAAGAACAAATTGGGAAAACAATAGAAGTTTATATTGACGACATGGTGGTCTAGTCCCTGGAAACAGAGGACCATTTAAAACATTTGCCGGAATCCTTCGACGTGCTCCGCAAGTATAACATGAAGCTCAACCCGGAAAAATGTGCCTTCAGGGTAAGGTCCGGCAAATATTTGGGTTTCATGGTGTCAAACCGGGGGATCGAAATCAACCCGGACAAGATCAAGGCCATCAAGGATATCGAGGTGGTAAATAACGTCAAAGGAGTACAGAGGCTCACTGGAAGGATATCGGCGTTGAGTCGTTTCATATCGAGGTCCTCGGACAAGAGTCATCGTTTCTTCTCCTTACTAAGGAAGAAGAACGACTTCGTTTGGACACCGGAGTGCCAAGGAGCTTTATAAGAATTGAAGTGATATTTGTCTAGTCCCCCGCTGTTGCACACACCAAAGGCGGACGAGCCATTTTTTCTCTACCTTGCTGTCTCCGAGGTAGCGGTAAGTGGCGTTTTGGTCCGAGAAGAATCAGGTACGTAATTCCCTATCTATTATGTAAGTAGAACTTTGGGGGATGCGGAGACCCGTTATCCCCACTTGGAAAAATTGGCATTAGCACTGGAAAGTGCTTCTAGAAAGCTCAAGCCCTACTTTCAATGTCATCCAATATGTGTAGTAACTACTTACCCCCTGAAAAACATCATGCATAAACCGGAATTATCGGGTAGACTAACTAAATGGGCCTTCGAAATTAGCGGATATGATATCGAGTACAAACCTCGAACGGCCATCAAGTCCCAGATCTTGGCCGAATTTTTGGCAGATTTCACCTCGGATATGGTCCCCGAGGTTGAGAAAGAGCTTCTGCTAACCTCGGGGGAAGCCTCGGGTATTTGGTCGCTACATACGGACGGAGCCTCGAACCTCAAAGGTTCCGGGCTAGGAATCGTCCTTAGAACCCCGGCCGGGGATGCCGTCCGACAGTCTATTAGAACTGCTAAATTGACTAACAATGAAGCCGAGTATGAGGCTATGACTGTAGGTTTGGAATTGGCCCGAAGTATGGGGGCCAAGACAATCGAGGCAAAGTCCGGGTACCCCGGGGTGCGAAGAGGATGACTTCGGTGTACCCAGATCATTCGTCATGCCGGATGACTCGGGCGCAACCAAGTCAACAGTAGAGGAGTTGGAGCAGATCGTTTTGTTCGAATATCTACCCGACAGAAAGGTATACCTGGGCACGGGGTTAACCTCGGAGCTTAGGAACAAGTTAATTGAATTTCTTCGAGCTAACGCAAATTGCTTCGCATGGTCCTATATAGATATGACAGGTATATCACCGGAAGTAGCAACTCACAAGCTCAGTTTAGACGGGCAGTTTCCCCCAGTGAAGCAGAAGCGAAGGCCCATGGCGGAAGCAAAACACGCCTTCGTGGTAACAAAGCTTTTAAAAATATGTTCTATCCGGGAGGTAAAGTACCCGGACTGGCTAGCCAACGTGGTAGTGGTGCCCAAGAAAGGTAATAAATTTCGAATGTGTGTTGATTACAAGGATTTAAATAAAGCATGACCGAAGGATTCATTCCCGTTTCCTCACATTGATAGAATGATCGATGCGACGGCCGGACATGAGATGTTAAGTTTTCTCGATGCCTACTCCGGATATAACCAAATTCGGATGCACCCGGAGGATCAAGAGAAAACATCCTTCCTTACTCCATATAGGACTTACTGTTATAATGTCATGCTTTTTGGATTAAAAAATGCCGGTGCAATTTACCAACGCCTAGTTAATGAGATGTTCAAAGAACAATAGGGAAAACAATAAAAGTTTATATTGACGACATGGTGGTCAAGTCCCTGGAAACAGAGGACCATTTAAAACATTTGCAGGAAACCTTCGACGTGCTCCGCAAGTATAACATGAAGCTCAACCCGGAAAAATGTGCCTTTGGGGTAAGGTCCGGCAAATTTTTGGGTTTCATGGTGTCAAACCGGGGGATCGAAATCAACCCGAACAAGATCAAGGCCATCGAGGATATCGAGGTGGTAAATAACGTCAAAGGAGTACAGAGGCTCACTGGAAGGATAGCGGCGTTGAGTCGCTTCATATCGAGGTCCTCGGACAAGAGTCATCGTTTCTTCTCCTTACTAAGGAAGAAGAACGACTTTGTTTGGACACTGGAGTGCCAAGGAGCTTTACAAGAATTGAAGAGATATTTGTCTAGCCCCCCGCTGTTGCACACACCAAAGGCAGACGAGCCGCTTTTTCTCTACCTTGCTGTCTCCGAGGTAGCGGTAAGTGGCATTTTGGTCCGAGAAGAATCAGGTACGCAATTCCCTATTTATTATGTAAGTAGAACTTTGGGGGATGCGGAGACCCGTTATCCCCACTTGGAAAAATTGGCATTGGCACTGGTAAGTGCTTCTAGAAAGCTCAAGCCCTACTTTCAATGCGATCCAATATGTGTAGTAACTACTTACCCCCTGAAAAACATCATGCATAAACCGAAATTATCGGGTAGACTAACTAAATGGGCCGTCAAAATTAGCGGATATGATATCGAGTACAAACCTCGAACGGCCATCAAGTCCCAAATCTTGGCCGATTTTGTGGCAGATTTCACCCCGGCTATGGTCCCCGAGGCTGAGAAAGAGCTTATGCTAACCTCGGGGGAAGCCTCGGGTATTTGGTCGCTACATACGGACGGAGCCTTGAACCTCAAAGGTTCCGGGCTAGGGATCTTCCTTAGAACCCCGGTCGGGGATGCCGTCCGACAGTCTATTAGAACTGCTAAATTGACTAACAATGAAGCCGAGTATGAGGCTATGATTGCAGGTTTGGAATTGGCCCGAAGTATGGGGGCCAAGACAATCGAGGCAAAGTACGATTCGCTCTTGGTCGTAAACCAGGTGAACGGCGTCTTCGAGATCAAGGACGAACGGATGCAGAGGTATCTTGAAAAAATCCAAGTGATACTACATCGGTTTAAAGAATTGACCATGCGGCATATACCGAGGAAGCAGAACAGCGAAGCCGATGCGTTGGCAAATCTGGGATCCTCGGTCGAAGGGGAAGAAATCAACCCCGGGAAGTTTACCCCGGTTAGCTGAAACCAGAGGCTGCCCTTAATAAAACAAAACCGGACCTTCAATATTAGGTTCCGATGTAAGAACCAAATGATCAGAACGAATCGTGTCCCCATAATATTTGCTACGGCAAAACCAAGAACCGGATCTTCCGCATTAGGTTTCAATGTAAGGACCAAACGATCAGAATGAATCGTGTCCATTTAGTATTTGCTACGGCAAAGGCGGAAGGGAAAAATTCATTCTCATGTACGCAAACATTTGCAATGTAAAAGTTATCGAAAGTTGGTATAAACGAGATCTCGGACGGCTTATCGATGATAACCGCCGTATTTCGGCACTAATTCATACACCCTATACCGGGCACTACGGTCGAAATTTGACAAAGGCAACAAGGTCATAGCAAACCGAGCCCAAATCGTTAACCCCGCAAACGTGGACTTTTACATCAAAATCCAGCTAAGGCTGAGACTCAGGTGTCCGAAATATACCGGCCCTAAAAATAGCCGAAATATACCGGCCCTAAAAAATAGCCGAAAAATACCGGTCCTGAAAATGCCCGTCGTGATTCGGAGACGTCCAAATTCACAAAGCGTAGCCCATGGGCAAAAACTCCATAACATTCCCGGACGACATGTACCGGATGAAGAAAAAAGCCGATATATAAGCACAGTCAGAAATAACGACTATTTACACGAACCGACAATTCAGGCGAAAGTCATAACAAACAGTCATTCGAAGAAAAGAATCAAGGAAAACACATGTTCTATTTATACAAAGGATTTTACATCAGAGACCCCTACAAAGGCAAAAAAAAAAAAGGCTAAGTACAGGCCCTAGCCTATCCGGAATGGCTGGAGCCGGAGTGTTCGGACACTGTCCGCTCAGAGTCGTCGGAGTCATCCCCGAGGGCACCCTTAGCCTCTTCCTCGACTCTTTTAGCCTCGAGAATAAGGGTCGGAAGATCCGTAAAGCCATGCTCGGCTTGCTCAAGAGTGATCCTCTGAGTTTTCCATTTTTCGTACTTGGCAGCGATAGTGGCATGAGCCTCGGCGGCCTCCACGCTCTTCAGATCCTCCTCCAAATCAGCCTCGGCCTGGGCTAACTTTGCCGCCAGAACATCCCGAGCCTCTCCGAGGACATTTTGCATGTGGATGGCCGACTCGAGCTCGGCCTTGAGGGCGTCATTAGCATCGGCCGTCTCCTTAAGCTCGGCTTTCAGATCATCACAGGTCTGGGCCCTCTTCTCCGCCTTCTCCTCGAAGACCCTCATGCGCTCTTTGTACCGGGAACTCTCAGATTCGAGTAGCCGGTTCCTCTGGGCCAAGCTCGCAGCATCAGACTTCACCGAATCTAGCTCCCCCCGGAGTTGAGAAAGGGTGGTTTCGAGCTCATCGAGCCTCGAGGAAAATTGAGCGTTATCTCGGCTAAGGCCGATCTTGTCCGCTTCGAGACTCCGGTTGTATTCAACCATATCGGCCAGCTCGCCCTTCAATCGACGATTTTCAGCCTTCGTTGCATCGAGCTCGGGTCAGAGGTTGGAAAGAGCAACTGCTCGGTTCAACTCCTCCTCCTTCTCCCGAAGAAGGTGCAGATATTTCTCCGTTTCCCGGCCTTAGGCATCCAGTTGGCCCTTGAGATCATTGTCACACCCCTTTTTAACCCGGAGGTTAAAGTAGAAGCATGACGTATTGGAGATTCCTATTTTTTGTGTTTGTTGTTAAAGGAGTCGCCACCTAATTATTTACGGTGAATTAGGACACCTAAAGTTTATTAAAGTTATTTTTAAAGTTAGCTCTGTTTAAGGTCTGCGAAACTTAAGATTCTGGACAAGGGTTCAATTAGTCTAAAGGGAAGGTATTAGGCACCCTTTAAGACCCATTAACAATGGTTAACCGACCGGACTTATAATTAATTAGGCTAAGTGTAAATATAGTATTATAGAAAAAGAAAGTAGCTTTGTAAGTATGGCTAAAGTTATAGACAGACATGTAAGAATGTTATTTAAAATAGAACTTATAGAAAATAATAATTTGTATAAAAGAGTACTTTTAATGCTATTTTGAAATACGACTTATAAATATTGTTAAGGTTTCAACTAATGATGTTATTTTAAAAATAAAGCTTGCCAAAGATAGTTTACATATGAGTGGACAAAAATGTGAATTTATGCAGCGTTTTGATAGATATTTGAAACAATTCAAATGGTGAGATATTAACGATTTTTGTATTTTAGGAGTATGGATGAAGTACGAAAATAATTAATGCGAGTTTTATTTTATCTCTTTCATTATTTCTTATAAACTATGCTCAATCAAAGTATGTGCAATTTGGATAAATCTAAAAAAAGTCATTTACAAACGTGTGCTTTAATTCATATTGGCCTATTCATTACGTTTGAATTCTTTAAGATAGTGAAAATAAATTATGATTCCCTTAGTTAGAAAAAATGTAGTCATACTATTTTTTTAAGAATCAATTGTTCGAATATATAAAAATATTATAGATGCCATAAATGACTATAATATAGAAGGAGAATGAAATCTATGGGGCTACTCGTGAGTTTCTCTCTTAAGTTAAGCTACCCATTATGCTAAAGTTAAACCCACTAATTTATTAGAATTCATCTAAGTTAATAAAAATAAGATAAATGTTAGTCATACAAACAAATAAGAATACACAACAATAAAATAAGGAAGAGAGGAAAAGAGTAAATGGGTACGGCCCATTTATTAAGGCCCAATTGATGCGAACTGTTTATGCTATTGGGCTTCGGCCCAAATTTTATGTATTATTGTGGCCCGTTTGCCACCTATTGGGCCTTGGCCCAGATTTTGTTTTTCTATTTTTTGGCTGTGGATTGGGCTGCTATGATGGAGATCATGTTGGGCTGTTGGCCCAACGCCAAATGTGGAAGGAGACAAGTCCGAGGGACTCGTATGCGATAGCCATGCATAAAAAATGAAAAGAAAAGGATTAGTATGGGATTAATAAATAAGACTAAAAATGTAGAATATACACTCAAAACAAATCAGTAGATTATGTATATATTGTGCATATTTAGATATATCTCATGTATGTTCATAAGTCTAAACAACATCAATGTAAAAACAGTAGCTAAAGCAGGGAAAAGTGCAGCAGCAGGTGCATTATTTTGCACCACCAAAATGCAATCTCTCAATTGCATTTAGAATTCGAAATTCTCAGTTCATGCAAAGTAAAAAAGGGGTAAAGGATGAGTATTTTTTTTTTACACTGAAATATAAAGATAACAAGCTCAAAAGCTATCGAATTCTTTTGTATTTATTATAGTTATACTTCTTAGTTCACTTTTAAGAGAACAAACTGCCAACTGTATTCACTTGATCAGGCTTAACAAAATAACTGGAGACATGAGATGCCACTCACATATATGGACTGAGAAATTCAGAAGGAAGACTATACTATCAACAGATGGGGAGGATTAAACCAAATACCAAGTATGGCAGTATTCCACTATTGAAACAAATGCTTAAAACAGAACAAACATATATTGCATTTTAATCATTTTAGGCATGTCGGGATACGGGAACGATTTTCAACATCCTCAATATGTTTCAACTCAAACAGAGGTAAATTAGAATGTCTAAGCATATTCCAAGGTAACTTGCTCTTTAACACTTCCCTATGCTAGGCTGATTTGTTTACTTATGTAGCAATTCGTAATCATCCAAAAGGGGTCCCATGGTGTTGTTATTCCGTGAAAAGGGATCTTAGTAGTCCAAAGTAGGTAGTACTTAAGCCTTGAGGGTAGACAGTTGTGAGAGAGCACACATCAAGTCAACTGTTAAAATAACTTCAACTCGGACTGCTTCAAAATCATACAACCAGTTCTCTTTATAAGGTCAAACGTAAACAATCCCAAAAAAAACATTTAAAGATATCAGATTAACACCCAAAGAAGAAGTAAGAGATAATAATGCATCCGAGTTATTCTACATTATAGGCATAGGAATCTTAAGACCACGTGAGACCTATTACTTTATCTTATCAATCTGTTAATCAGCCTACCGGTCCTTCGTCTACCTTCTAAATAAACTAGTTCCGTCATTAGCCCATTATACTACCTTATTCAGGATAGGACTTTTGTTTCTAATAAACTAGATGCTTAGATATGGACCCTGTTTTCAATCCTTTTATGCAACTGAACTTTTTAATATGGAACCTGTTAAAAGTCTTTTCAACCTATACTAGTCCATTTTTAAATAAACTTATTCCTTTCAGTTGTTAATCTACCTTTAAATGGCCTAACCAGTATATATGATCTAACTCAAGTATGAAGTAAATTGAGAACGGATTTCAGAATCTTTCCGCACCTAGAGTAAACTAGGCTAAACTGATAATATAAACCCAATATTCCTGTTTAAACGAACATGGTCGATTTAAGTTGAATCGCAATTAGTAAATCACTAAAACGTAGACTGGTCATATATATTAGCTAAAGAATGAAGATCAAATGACAAAACCATCAGCCGCAGAGAACTAAAGAAAATTGAACTTAAACTAAGTTAACATATGAACACACAAACACTATTAACTGCTGTTAAACTGCAAAATCTAAACTAAACTAAGACATGAACCTACAAACATTATTAGAACTGAAACTAAACTAACTAAACCTTACATGCATAATATTCTACATTACTGAATTGAGATTCAGCCAAATTGAAACAACAAACACACGAACATATGAGAAACTTCAGATTTGAAAGAAAACGAACACACTGACACAATCTGCTACCTATACTGATCATAAGTAAGGCAGAAAATACCTTTTTACAACTAGAAATCATCCACTGAAACCTAGTAACATTCGTTTACGACATATTATGTCCTTAAGGGACGGCTTCGACTAATAGAGGACCCTACTTGAGGAAAACGATTAGTTACATACAAAGTCCACCCCTATGAGGTTATATCAACATAAGATTACTAATTAACTGATTTACAAGTCCATACATACAACTCAAACTAATTCAAGAAACGCAAATATACATGCTCATTGGTATCCTAGCAATTAAACTGAAACAGATCCAACAAACCAATCTTAAGCGTAAGCAATGGGCTCAAGACCTACTGACCAACTAAAAATAGAACAAGGTCTAATACATGCCTGTTGATGTAACTACACTCAGAATTCAGATTTGGAATCAAACAGAATTCAAAAAAAACAACATCGACATGTTGTATAATCATTTTGTCGTATTTAAATCTAAGCAGATTACATTCGTCGCAGGGTCACTACTTAGAACAAACAGAGTAAAGAGGGATAGTTCAGAACTGTTTTAACCATATACACAGTATACCTAAAATATACACATCAGGGTGTGTATATCGGGTGTATGTCGAATGTATACCTTCTGCTTACCTTGATATCCCTGGTATATCCTATGTATATTCGACTTTTAAATAAGTTCTAAGTCCTGCAAATTCAGTCTAAGCATCCAAACTACAGTGTACATCTTTTAAATTCATTTTAGCAATTATCATCCTATCCTAACAGCTCCCAAACATCAAACAAACAATACAACAACAAAGAAAATATATAACTACTAAAGATGGCAAAATAAATTAAATTTTTTAACCGAAGCAGAAACTAAAGACTACAAGCGATAAATGTGTAGAGGTTTACCTTTTTGGTGCGCAACGAACCGAGGCGTCGGGGTCTCAAACCTACTCTCGTTGGGAATAGATTAGGACTCAATACAAATGAATCCGAAAATCTCTGTCGCGGCCAAAGTCCACCAATACAGAACGAATGTTTGACGTTCTTAAAGTTAGAACGATAATCGAACGAATGAAAGTCATAAAATCTAAGGAATTCTGGAAAAATTTGAGGCGGTTAGAACTTGTGTTTTGTAAGGGAATTTTTTGTAGATTCCAGATCTTTTTCTCCGTTTTTCCTTTTGTGTCTGTTCGATCTCCCTCTCTCTTTATAGAGTGAGGAGAGGGGGAGCGTAAGAGAGAGAGACAAAGAGGACAGGCATGGGGGGACAAGGGTGAGTGGAGCAGAGCGGGTGACGTGGGAGGGACAATGGGGAGTGGAGAGAACGTGAGGCGTGGGAGAGAGACGAAAGGGACGAAGAGGGAGAGAGCTGAAGAGAAATGGGGGGTGGGGGGGGGGGGCGGCTGTGGTGAGTGGAAAAGAAAGAGAGGAGAGTGAGGGATTAGGGTAAGAAGAAAAAGGGATTGGGTTGGGCCGGTCGGGTCATGGTGTTGGGCTGGACCGGTTAATTAAAGTGTGGGCTGGTGGGGAATCCGAATTTGGGCCTTTAATTGGCTGAAATTGTTGATCCTTCCTCCTCTATTTAATTATTCTTTGGGCTTTTAACTTAATAACTAGTACAATGTATACTATGATAATTAGTGATAATATGTAAAAAATAAAAGACTTGATAAAGTATAATTAATTTAACGAGTACAAAGTCCAAAAATAAAAATGATGACGAGTCATTTAAAATTTGTGATAAAGTAATACTAGTAATGTTGATAGCAAAATAGTGAAAATTAATAGTAGTGAAAATAAAGTGTTTAGCTCGTCAGTAAATTTAGACGTCCGAGTGAATAAAATTAAATAAAGGAGGGACAAAATTGGGTGTCAACAATCATCCACCTCTTGCTGGGCACGGAAGAAGGCTTCGTTAACAAGCACCACACTCTGCAAAAAGAAGCAAGTCAAACACTTTTCATAAAACGAGACAAAAATTCTCAAGAATAGCATGCAGGGACAGTTGACAAAACTTACCCAATTGCCCGCGTACATACCCTCATTGATGAGGCACTGCCAAGAGACCCCGTTCATCTTTCGTTTATTCGAGTCCGAGATAAGGGGCCTCAGGTAGCTCGCCACGCCCACCGGGCGAGAGAGAAAGCTGCAATCCTCAGTAACGGTGATCACAGCCGACCTCGTCCTCCTCGGCTCCACACTTGGGGCCGGAAAGGTTCGAACCAAGCTATCCCTAGCAACGGACTCGGTGGCCCGACCAACCGCCCTCGTGGCTCGAGGGATCTGAAGATGTTCGAAACCCGCGGCTTCGCCCGTTGCAGGAGGAGTGCTCGAGAACATGTCCTCAAACTCATCCGGCCTCGAAGCTGGAGTTGGAGAACCTGGAGCGGCCTCAGCAGCTTCAGTAAAGACAGGGGGTCCATAGTTGCAGCAGTCTCGTAGTCGGGTAACGGGCCAGTGAACGTTAGAACTTCGCTCTCGGGGGCAGGCTCGGTTCTTTGATCAGCTTCGGTAGCAGTCGCCCCCCAGATCTACTTGCCCTTTGCAGGGGGTTTCTTCGGAAGAAGCTTCACCTAAAATGTCGACGAAATCAATCAACCTTAGAGGAGTCGGGTAAAGAATTTCTTCCGCACCTGTGGGTAACGCCGGAATCAAAGGTCCTTCTATGGCTGAAGGAAGGGGTGAAGCGGTGATACCCTCTTCCGGAACAGGAGCCACGGAAGGGGCCGCACTGATACTCCGGACGAGGAGCTCGGGCTCTGCTTCATCCCGTAAAGTCCTAACGACGCTCCTCGCCCTTTTCTTTGTTTTCTACCCTTTGTCCGAGGGCCTTTTCCTCTTAGCGGCGGCAGCAAGGATGCGAGATGCACTCGCCGAATCAAACTCGGGTGCCGACATTGCGGGTTCGGCTGAAGACTCTGGACTGGGATCCACCGAGCCCTTGGGCAAACCTAAAAATCGAAGACGCAATGAATACGGGTAGTAGAAGACGCAATGAATACGGGCAGTAGAAGATGCAGTGAACACGGGTAGCAGCAGAGTATTACCGTGGTTCTGGGTGACCCATCGGTCGCGTGACAGGTGGCCCCACGTTCGGTCGTCGTGGACATGCTGGCTAAGGAGTGCAGTAACCCATTCGTTCAGATTTCGGACGACCGGGGGTATCCATCCATTGGCTAATATAAATAAGAAAAGCGGTGAGAAAGTGGAACCAAAGTTCGATAAAACATGTAAAAGCAATTACTTAGAGTTCAGACTTATGCTTGTTGTTCCATGCTTCTGGAAAGGGCATGTAATTGTCCGGAATGATGTCCGAGGTCCTCACCCGGACATATCACTCCAACCAGCCCCTGTCTCTATCTTCGTCCATTTTCGAGAAAAATAGATTCCGGCTACGCTTTGCGAGTTTTATTACGCCACCCCGGAACAACCTCGGGGAATATAAGCGTATCAAGTGGGCCAGCGTGTGCTCCTTCCCGACATTTTTGGCCAATAACCGGAGGCATGCCACGACCCTCCAAACGATCGGACCAATCTGTGCCAAGGTCACGTCATAGGTCCGGCACATGTCCAAGATGACCGGATCGACCGGAGGGTCGAGCTTGAGAGTGAAAGGGAAAGTATACACATATAAAAAACCTTCCCGGTGGTCAGTGACTGATTCACTTGGCCCGGGGGCAAAAACTTAAACCGGATGGGTGTCCCACCCGCAATCAGCCCGGACTAAGTCGAGTTTTTCCTCAGTAATGGATGAGGGATATCGCCTCACATCAAACCCCCTATCGGATACCGAAGAAGGTTTTTCGACCTCAAAGTCTTTGTTGAAGTTAGGCTTGGCCGGTATAATGTCCGAGGCAGTGGGCTCGAAGGTGCTCTTTGCATTAGTTGGAGATGCAGGTTCGATTCCTTGAGATGAAACCGAGGGAATATCATGAGAAGTGGTTTCAGAAATTTGAAAATATGAAAAGAAGAAGTTGAGTGGATTCAGAAAGGAAGTTAAAAAAGAGTAAGGGAACATACGGTTCAAGAAATGACAAAGTAAGAAGCAGCGACACTCAAACAAGAGCAGCTAGTAAAGATGGTGGCAAAGTTACTTCCTTTCACGTGGTATAAGCGATGAATCAGCAACAAACTTGATATGGAGGATAGTTAGATATGGTGAAGATGAAGAAATGCAGTGAAGAGTGAAGATGAAGAGAAATGAATCGTAAAAATGAGAGAATGAAAAAGTTGAAGACGTTTTATAGACGTGGGGTTCAGGCGGTTACGGTTTCCAGCCAACTGGGGGGCGCCACGTGTCCCATAATTAATGAAGAATGACTTGAAATGGCGTGCGTGTGGCGGTTGTCAGAGCGGACCATCTAGGATAAGACACGTGGCCGATGAAAAGGGGACGTGACACAACTGTTCCCGCCAAAATGAGAAGATAACAACGGACAAACTGAGTCGCCGATTTCTTGATTCATCCACTTCCCGTTACTCCGATAAATCTGCGGTCCGGGAAGTGTGGGGACTAGCTGTATACGGTAAAAATCGGATACGCTTTAAACCGGTGAGACCAGGAACCGAAGGAAGACGGGGACAAGAACATGCACGAGGACTTTCATTCTGAACCGGAGGAACGCTTGGACCGAGGCCAATGAAGGGCATCATTTGATCCGGTTTCTTCATGGCCGAGTTGGTCGTTGCCGTTGGTCCGTTTGGTCGTGGCTGTTAGTCCGTTTATTCGTGGCCGTTGGTCCGGGAGATCTGTTGCGCGATTGCCACGCGTCGGTAACGTCCTGCCATGCTCAACTGCCAATCGTACGGGTGTCAGACCGTACGGCCAACCTAACCCAACCTAATCCAAGTCAGAGTTTTTCTTTATTTTTAGTTTTCTCTTATTGTATGGAGCCCACGAGGCAACACTATAAATAAGGGCCATTGCCCACTTTTAAGGGGTTGGCTCCTTAACATCAAGAACATTCTTTTGTACTAGAAATATATACAAATCTCTCTCATTATCGTGTTGCAATCCGAATTCATTGTGTTCATCTCTATTACATTTCTTCAATCAAGTAGCACTCATATATTAGTAAACATACAAGTATATAGCAAACTACCGATTATCAGTTGCTTCTTCATAGCATATTCATATATTTCTTTTCTCTATCAAAGGGACTCAAGGCACAACCATATATCCTATACCTCACCCACAAATTTAATTGATTATCCAAATTCAGGGTAAACACTCTATATGTTTGAAAAGAAGTAATTAGACCTCTTAGCGATGCATGACAACATTTGAATGTTTATCATTTGATTGTAATTTTTTTCAACCCTCAATAAAGCATCTCTTATTTCTGGAGCTTGAAATTTAATTATTATGTAAATACTTTTGATACGACTTTTTCGATATTTGCCTTTGGAACGAAGGAAATAGAAGAGTAGAGGTTATTTCGGTAAACCGATGCATGAGCAGAAACTCTCATGTCCCGTGGATCCTGTAAAAATATTTGTGACAATAATTTAAGAGTTAGGTTGGTAGAACATTATTTTTTGAAACCTCCCATCGCTTACATAAGAAGAAATAATAAAATACATATGTTGTGTCATTTCAACTTGTTTATAGCTTTTATATAAGAATTAGCCATATCATAAAGTATCAAATTTAAATTTTGATAATATTTAGAAAAAGATCATATATAAGTTTATTACAAAAATTGAAGCCCAAACTTTGCAGGAGTTGCTTTAGGCTTTAGCAAGCCATATATATATAATTGTAGATTTAACTAAACTAGTTCTGAAAGGCCAAATTCATGAGTCCGGAACCAAAATGCCCCCCCCCCCCCCCCAAAAAAAAACATTTTGAACCAAAATACCCCAACAAAAAAAAAATGTTACCAAAATGCCTTTAGCGCAGTAAATTACTGCGTTATAGTGCCGCCTTTTTTTTCCGGCCCTTTTGGTTAACCCTTCTTCCATTACACTTTTTAACGTATTTTGACCATAGATTAATCATGCTTCGGGACCCCGAAACTTCAATATTTTATATAGAACCTTACTTATTTTTGTGCGATTAATAAGGTAGGATCAATACATCAAGGATACGCAAAAGTTCGGATGGCCGTTTTAGTGGCTGAAAAGTGCTCGAACGCCATTTTCGTTTGAAGGCTCGGTGACATTAGCTTGAAGTTCTTTACGAATACTTAAACTTGTTCATTAATAATTAATCAAAAGTTAGTCATAAACTTGTTCGTTAATAATTAATCAAAAGTTAGTCAAAATGGCAGCATTCATACAAAAAAAAAAAAAAACTTAATTAAATTGCATCATTCATTCATAACCTTGAGTAGATGAAAATACTTAACATACTAATTAATAAGAAAGCCAAACTTTTTAAAATACAATCATCAAAGTAAGAAAAAAAACTTAAAAAACATTCGTCAATTAATGCCCTTGAGTTGATCTTCCGCCATCACCGCTAGATGTGCCACCACTGCTAGAGGTACTTCCACCGCGAGATGTAGTTTGACCACCATGCCGTAAGGGACACTTGCGCTTATCATGACCAACATAATTGCAAAATGAGCATTTTCGAGTGTATCTCCCCGGTGGAACATCCATTTCATTATGAATACGCGAGTATGCATTCTTTCTGAATTTACGTATAAATGCTTTATTTGCAACCATTGAAAATGGATCCGGTGGCCAATAACTCTCACTGCCAAGTGGGTAGAACCTTCCAGCATACGTTCTTGCATAATTTTCAACTGTATATTCCTCAGCCATGTACGAGGAGGCGTTCTTTCCCATTGTGATAAAACACTTGAAGGCATGAGAACATGGCATGTGATATGATTGCCACTTGCCGCATGTGCATGTTCTTGAAATCTCACAAATTGTGTGGGTGTTACCTCCTTTACCTTGGTGTACACTTGTTGTGAGTTCAAATATGCGCTCTGCTGGGTTGTACTCCATCCGGTCATGTTTCTGAGCCTTATATTTGTGGTACTCGAACAGTTTTGACGGTTTTGGCATCCATCTTAGACCTTCTGTTGCATATGCTTTGGCCTCTTTTGATCTAGTGACGAACCGCTCCACAACCTGCTTAAATGTCATTCTCACCATTGCGGTGACGGGTAGTCCGCGTGCAGATTTTAACAAGCCATTGAATGACTCAGAGCTATTTGTTGTCAGCATAGCCCATCGCCTACCTTCATCCTGGTGTAATGTCCTTTTGTCTTTATCAATTGCATTCAACCAGTGGAAGGCTTTCTCATTCGCCCGCCTAATAATGTCCATCTGCAGGTTAAACGTCTTCTCCTGATGCTCTGTTGCAGCCGCCCACATCCAATTGCAAAGTGTTGGGATTTGATATGCCTTTTGGAAGTTTGCTTTCAAATGCCTTAAACAATAACGATGGTAGGCAAAGGGTGGCTGCTACTGATGTGGCGTGGTTTTACGCCACAATCGATGCTTTTTTACTCTAAGTTTTACTTGTTTTTAAGCAAGCCTATGTGATTTTACGTGGTTTTTAGTGTTTTTCAGGTAAAGGAATAGATTTGGCACAATCACAGTTGAAGTGTAGAACCAGGTCGTAAATTGAAGTTTACGGTCCGTATTCTACAATACGGGTCGTATTCCATGGTCGTGTTTAAGGATAACAGAACCAGAAAGTCAAGCTGAGAAGATGGTGGTTTACGAGCTAGGTTTACGGACCGTATTTCATTTTACGGTCCGTATTCCATCACATATTTAACCAGTTGAGCATCTGGCAGAAAGTCGAAGTATTGGATGTTGAATTACGACCATGCAGTTTACGGACCGTAAACTACTTTACGGTCCGTATTTCAAAAGGGGAAGTTGCACACAACTGAGTAGCCAACTTAGGCGTAAACCAATTTTACGGTCCGTAAAGTGATTTACGGACCGTATTTCGCCATGACGGGACTAAAGTGCAAATCTGAAACTTCTGTAATTCCAAAACCTATAAATAGCCTTTGTAGGGTTTTTAATAGACATCAGTTATTATATTTTTTGTCTCTTGACTTAGAACATCAAATACTCTCTAGTTTTTGAAGATTCAAACATCAATTCAAGTATTATCAATTCATCTTTTCTTTCAAAGTAAGCAATTATGAATTCTTCAATTTTCTATTTCTTGTTCTTGGTCATGAATAGCTAAATTCCCTTACTAGGATTGTGAACCCAATAATGGGTGTTTTGTGATTGGGTTTGTGATTGATATACAAATAATGAATTATTAGGGTTTAATTATTCTTCATTCTTCATTCATAATTAATGGTTGCAAACATTGATTAAAGCCATAAACCCTAAATTTATTTGGAAAAATAATTAGGGTTGGTAAGAATAATTAACAAGAACTCAAAGCTTTAAACTTTGTTTAATAAATTCACGTAGGAATAAGAGGAATTTACTTGGCATGATTAATCATTCTTCATAATCACTTTCTTATATTTGGGGAAATCATAGAAAGATATAATCTTTATTTATTGGTAAATAGTAGAGATTAAGTACACTCATATAATGATCCATTACAAGTATATCAAGATCAATACCCATAATCATACACTCTATTTGACGGGGACACAACCTTAGTTTCTTTTACCATAAATATTCACCAAAGCAATAATTTAGCAACTAGTCATAGAAAAACCAACTTTTACACAAATTATCGGATTAAGACATTAGACCTAGAACTTAGCATCTACGACTTTAGTACCCTTTTCACACCATATTCCCTGTGGGATTCGACCCCAACCTTGTTGGGTTACTATATTTGACAACGTCCGCGTTATACCATTTATAGGTGTAATTTGAGCGTATCAGCTACCCCTGCAAATTGAACATATTGTGCAATATGCCAGCATTTCTGTCTGATATCACACAGATTCTCATGCGATCCTTAATAACTTGTTGCCTTAAGTAGTCCAAAAACATACCCCACGTACTAATGCTCTCATTAGCTGCAATTACAAAAGCTAGAGGGAATATAGCTCCATTTGCATCCATTCCAACTGCTATTAGCAGCTTTATGTCATACTTCCCTTACACATGTGTTCCATCTATTGATATTACAGGCCGACGATGAGCAAAACCATCAATGCATGGTTTGAATGCCCAAAACACAAAATCAAAAATATTACCGGGCACACCAGGTTTCGATTTGAGCTTCCATTCAACAATAGTACCATGATTGAAGTGTTGTAGAGCCGCCATGTATCTCGGCAACTTCTTGAAAGAGCCCTCCCAATTGTTGTAGACTATCTCATGTGCACGCATACGCCCAAGATACGCCTTCTTCTTAGTAACAGTTTTGCTATATACTTTCAGGACGGCTGCAATACAATCTTTAATAGGGTACCTAAAAAAGTTAAAATATCAGCATATAGCAACGAGAAACATTATATTAACACCAAAAATAAAATGAACATAGGCGAAGGGGATACCTTGGGTTTTTTCCAATGTCGCCAACTAACACACGAGCAATCATATTGGTATCTAGATTGCAATGATCATCTGGGAGGTCACCCATATCACAAGTGTGCTTTGGGTAGAACTTTGAAATAGTCCACATCTTTTCAGCAGTTTCCTTACCATGGAGCATCCATTCGCAGCTTTGATATTTTCGCTTGCAGACCAATCGCCAAAGTTTTCGTGTGGAATCGTCAACTTTAAACTCCCTCATCCCCTGGATGCAATAAATCTTAACAGCCCTTTGCAGTGATTTTTTCGAGCTGAAAATCATCATTTTTTCAATATGAGCTTTTTGTTTTAAAAGATCCACTGGCTCTTTCCACAAACTTCGCCGAATATGATCATCATCCCTAGTAAAGACAAAGGCATCTGAGCGATCTTGAAGATGATCAAGATAGGGGATCTCATCGGAATTCCACTGAATCGGCGTCGACTCTTGTTGTTGAAATTGGCTTTGTGGCTGAACCGGAGTGGACTCTTGTTGTTCAAATGGTTGCTGTGAATTCAGTTCCTCCTCGTGTGCCGGACTGTCCATCATGTCTTGCAACAGTTCTACTTGATATTGAGGATTAGTTCCAACCTCAATCTCATCGTCACTTTGCTCATCGTCACTTTCATCCGCATTAGGTATTTCCTCACTATCGCTGGATGATGTCACTATATAATTCGGATAATCCGGACCATCCATAGCAGGCCTTTGCCTATAATTTGATGCAACCACCACATTCTCCCTACATAAGAAATTAGGGTGTTTTAACTACTACACATCAAATAACACTATTGATGTTAAAAAAATAGACATACCGATAGTAATCAACTGCACCGAAACTTGAGGAAGGGTCGTCGCTTTGAGTTGTTGGATAGGCTGAGGATGTTCCAACCTGATTCCTCCATCCCGATTGAGGAGACCGTCCGGTATGATCCATATCAGGTGTATAACCCCTAAATAATATAATCGACATCATTAGTAGCTTTTAAGTGCCACTACACATAATAATAATAATAACAATAATAATAATAATAATAATAATAATAATAATAATAATAATAATAATAATAATAATAATAATGTAAAAAATGAATATTTACCACTGCCCGTCAAATTGCTGACTTAAACTATCTAGAGGCATTTGGCTAGTCAAAATGCTTTCATAGGTACTCAAGTCAGGGTAATTGTGTTGATAAGTAGGTTCCGCTTGAGTGACTTCGGCTTGAATTATAGACGGGGCTTCCCGACGAGGTCTATTTCGGGCTTCCTAAGGAGGCCTAGCCATGAATTCAAGTAGATTAATTGGCACCTTCTCTATATACATTTCAAGGACGTTTAAAGTTATGCATTGCCTATAATCATAAGACGCCTTCAAATAATCAGTCAAAGAATCATCGTCTTGAATGTACCACTGTCCATAACCAGTTACACCTTGCGGCGTAAATGACACTGGATATTTTCCAATTATATTTAGATCAAAATCACTTCTACTAACTTGTAGTCTATTATACAAGGCTTGGAGTAGTTTTGAGAATTTTAAGTCAAGTGGAAACTTAACATTGTATTTTGGGGGAGAATCGTAGCTCAAATTATTTTCCTCGAATATAATTTGTCCGTCCCAGAATAAAGAAACTCTAATTCTTGGAACATCTGCCATATTTTGAATAATTGAGGAGGAATACAAAATGCTAAAACTAGTTGAAACTTAGAATTTTATGCTTTTTTTTGCCTTATACGAACTCGGTTAATATAGGATTCGAAGTTTGAATATAAAACCAACGCATGCATGCAATTACAGTGTCTTGCAGTGTCACGTCAAATCAAATTAAGTATAAAGTGTTGCATAACGCATGAAATAACTGCGTTATGGCAGAATAGCGCAGTAAATTACTGCGTTATTCTGTCACAGAGCCTCACAACGCGGTAAAATAATGCGTTATGTCAGAATAACGCACTAATTTAATGCATTATACTGGTATAACGCAGTATTTTACTGCGCTATGCCGCTGCATCGTATTGTCACCTCAACTGTCAAACAAAAAAACGTCATGATTCGAATCAAACTTTATATAACGTAATTTGAGGAATAACTTACCAACACAACATTCCACACAAAATTGAGTTACGATGTCATTTTTTGACCAATTTAGAGATATTAATCGTGTTATATCGTTCACTCCAGCAAACATCTTTGAAGTAATGGGTAGGACCTAGGAACTAGGTGATGATGATTTTCATTACTCAAATAACCTTAACGACAGATTCAATTAAGAATACAATAATAAAATGAGAGAGGAGTGGGATTGGCGTGTTAGGGAAGCTGAAGCACTGGAGCACAAGTTAGCGTCAGTAGGGCTTAAACGCCCAAAAAAACGTGCTATGTCAATGCCTCGCGGAACTCCACAAGAGTTTAATTTGGCTCTTAATCGTTTTCGTGAAGAGAACAATCGGATGCAAATATGTTACCATAGGGTAGAATATGGTATACATGGTAGCATAAGATTTAGATCCAAGTGGGATTCGGACTGTGAAATGTCCGATGAAGATTAATATTTTTCTTACCATAAGGTAAGTAGGTAGGGTCATAAAGACCCTCCCCCTCGCCCCCCCCCCCTCCCGAGGGTACTTGGGGGTTTGCAACTATATAAGTAGCCCTTTTTTTTGTTATTAGACTACACCATATTCAATGTCGAGTAGTAGAAACTCAGCTTGGTCTTTACTCCTTCCAAAAGAACCAAATAGCAGTGATGATGAGAGTTCAAATCATAGTAGTTTTTCGAGCGATACCAGTGATTTCAAACTAGATGAGCTAAATCCCCACTTTCTTATAGAGCGTAATAATGATTTCTGCAGTGTGAAATATTCAGATCCGCGGGAATATTATTGCGGTTTACGCCGAGAATGGTCACATCGGCTTGCCGAATCAGAACGTCTTGTTCGTGACTTGGAAAATCTCAACGCTCCAATCCCAACAAGGTACTCCTTAACCATGCCTCAAGTAGGTCCAGAAACTTGCGAGCTTGCCGTGCAAAGGATTAGAAAATAAAACAACAGAATGCTGGCAAGACGATGTAGATTTTACATGCTACAGTTGGCCGAAGAACAAGCATCATCAACCAGTAGAGAACTAACTGCTACTGAAAAAAGATGTATCTTAAGAAACCGCCAATATTTTTCTGAGGACGATATTGAGGACTTGTACTCTGATGATGATTAAGAATGTTGTGATTTTAGTTTTAAGTTTAATTTATGATTATGCTGTTATTTTGAAGAATATTAGTATGTTAAGTATTTTCATCTACTCAAGGTTATGAATGAATAATGCAATTTAATTAAGTTTATTTTTTTTTTGTATGAATGCCGCCATTTTGACTAACTTTTGATTAATTATTAATGAACAAGTTTAAGTATTCGTAAAGAACTTCAAGCTAATGTCACCGAGGCTTCAAACAAAAATGGCGTTCGAGCACTTTTCAGCCACTAAAACGGTCATCCGAACTTTTGCGTATCCTTGATGTATTGATCCTACCTTATTAATCGCACAAAAATAAGTAGGGTTCTATATAAAATATTGAAGTTTCGGGGTCTCGAAGCATGATTAATCTATGGTCAAAATACGTTAAAAAGTGTAATGGAAGAAGGGTTAACCAAAAGGGCCGGAAAAAAAAAGGGCGGCACTATAGCGCAGTAATTACTGCGCTATAGCAGTTAACGGAGTCGTCCCCGTTAAGTGCTTTAGCGTAGTAATTTACTGCGCTAAAGACATTTTGGTAACATTTTTTTATTAAGGTATTTTGGTTAATTTTTTTTTTTTTTTTGGGGCATTTTGGTTTCGGACTCCCAAATCCATCAATATTATAAAAGGGAGGAGTATGGAAGATCTAAATATTTGATGCAGCTAAGATTCCAACTTGTCCCCTGCAGTTCAAATAAGACAAGTACCTTACTACTCTATAAAACTTCCTTTTTTCTTCTTTTATGAGTAGCACTTTCTTTTACATTTTGCGGTTTAATCTATTACTCCTAAAAATTACCCGTAATTTTCCATTGTTGAATGCAAATTTTTAAAGAGAAAAAATAATATTCTATTCGCTTCAAATTTTTTGTCGTGCTTACTAAAAATAATTATCTCAAATTATTTGTCGTTTTAGAAGTTTGAGGCACTATTTTTATCTTTTTCCATTTTATCCTTAGCAGAATTTTGTCAATACTCCTCCCAATTAAGTACTCTCTCCGGATTAAAAAGAGTGTCCACTTAACTATTTACACATCCCTTAAGACAATCCTAGATAAAAATAGGTAATTTGACTAAACCGTTCCTAATTAAATATGCATTAGGATTTGATCACATAATACTTCATAGAGGCAAATCTGAAAAAATAAGGTTAATTTTTTTATTTAATAAGTGAACATTCATTTTGATCCAAAAAAAAAACAAAGTTGAGCGAACACTTTTTTTAGGAGTATTTTTTAAAGAGTGTGTAGAACAAAAACGTGACAAATGATTTGCGACGGAGTGTGCAATTTATTATTGATTTATAAGCATTAAACTTGTCTAATTTATTGCACATTTTATATTTCCAAGACCTCCACCATTTCTCTGTTTTTTGTATTTTCATAAAAGAGAATCTCACACTCCATGCAGTCCCCACTTCATTTTGGTCTTTTCTTCTCAAAGTTTATCTTAATTTAAAATGAAAAGATCTTTAGCCACACTATTTTGGTCACAATAATCCAAATGAGGTAAATTCATATGATTATTTACGATAAATTTAATAATTTATGCTTACTTAATGTCATTTCTATCTTGTTTCTCAAAGTTTATCTTAATTTAAATTTATACAATAAAAGTTATGGTGATTTTTATATAAGTGTGGCCATTTAGCAACTCTCTATTTAAAATTATATAATAGAAGGTATGGTGATTTTATATAAGTGTGATCAAATTTGAATCAAATTGGCGTGACAATTTAGCAACTCTCTTTTTTCTAGAACTTAATTAAAGATAAAAAATCATCAGTCAGCTAATTTGTAGGGGCTTTTCCGGAAATTCAGGTAATTTTTTCTCTTGATATGTGGAGTATGTGAAAACTGCGAGGATAACGTGATTACGTGGCTGTGATTTTCGATGCAGACATTTTGAGTCTCTACCACGTTTTCCTCTCAATACTGCCCTCCACGTCAGCTTTAGACTATGAGCCCGTTTGGATTGGCTTATAAGTTGCTTATAAGCTGTTTTTAGCTTTTTTGAGTGTTTGGCTGGCCAGCTTAAAGTCATTTTGTGCTTAAAATAAGCTCAAAAAAATAATTGGGCCCATATGACTTAACTTATCTAAAGCAGTTTATAAGTTAAAAAAAAATAAGTTAGACTACCCCAACTTATTTTTTTTAGCTTATACTTATAAGCTGCAAACAGCTTATAGGCATAAGTCCATCCAAACAGGCTCTATAGTGATTCTTTTTGTTTTTGTTTTGTTTTTTCACTCTTTTGTTTTTCCTTATTTTAACTTGGTACTCAAAGGAGTTTGAAATTTTTATGATTTGAGTTTAACTTGTGTGAAGTACAGTGCATTTGTTTTTTAACATCTACATGCTAAAATCACCTAAATTAACGTGTAAGAAAAAAAAATAGTTACGTGATCATCTGTGAAATTTACCTACCATCCTCTATCTGTTCATCTATGAACGAATACAAAGATTAAGAAATTTAGAAACCTTTTTACTGTATACAACATTAATTTTCTTAAAATAGTGATAGTCAGAAAAGTCAGTTCAATAATTCTTAAAAGGGGGAAAATATCGTTTTAAATGTTTTACATAAAAGCCATAAAGGGGTACATCCTCGGCCTCAAATTATCCGTCGTCATTTTTAGAAGTTCAAGAGAAAAATTAATTATTTTTTAATTTTATTCTTATTAATAATTATTTTTGAAGACTACAAACACCTCAATTATGGAGATATGATACATAAATAGAGTAAATATTCGAGAGATTATACCTGAAGACATATATAGATGTAAATTAGCCAAAAACTCTTCTTAATTAAATTTTTAAATGGCGAGTAAAAGAGCAAACTTCACAGAGGAAATATTTATATAAAATAAAGATCTAATTAATAAAACTAGTGAACGTAACTTAAATTTTTAGAAGTAGTTGTAGATAATTTCAAGATGAGTCGTTGGGAACGTGAGGGCCTATCTTTTTCTTTAACCCTTTTTGAACTTTAGCTCGTTGGCTTTTTACATGAAGTGGGACCCACTTTGTCCCACGTGTGAGGTATCACCGGATCTGGACAAGTGAGGAGGACGCTCGTTGAGTGGGTCCCATCATTTTGTGTTTCATGTGCGGTTTCCCAGTTTAGGTAGGTTGTCTGTCCCCATTACCTTAACTGCGTGTTGTCTGTGTACGGATAACCTTTGCATGATGACAACAAAAGATTACATTACGTGCTCCATGCTCCACCTTTATTTCCTCTCCCCACTGCCCTTGTAGTTTCAAATATTACACTCACCTCCGCTATTTTAAACTTTTGGTAACCAAACTTGTTTTAACGACAATCTTTCACCAACATTCCAAAAATACCCTTTTGATGCATTGATTATTTAATATTCCTACTAAATTGGTAACCCCACCAATATTTTGTGCAGGTTTCTAATAAGATGTTTGATTTTTTAGCTTTATTTTTTATTCATAGACAAATCAACCTATATAAAAAAAATAAAAAAAAGTTATATTTCAATATCTAAAGAAATCACAAGAAATTGCAAATATTAATCGGCGGGTAAATCTTTTTCTGGGTAAAAAGAAATACATGCGTCCAGAAAATGAATTTCGTACTTGACTTACAAATATTCATATAAACATTACTTTTTTCATCTAACGTGAGATAATACATTTTTAGTTTGATAAAGTTTTTGGACTTAAAAATAAATCATGTTCAACTATAAATTTTATATGGTGCTAACTTATGTACCAGACAATATTTATTTCTCCGACACTAAATTGTGTTTCGTATGATAAATTATTAACAACTTCTTATTGATACGTATATTAACTGGAAGAACGTACATCTCAAATTTAGTATGTTCGAATACAATAAGATGTGTAGTTTACAAGATAATGAATAAATGCTTTCAATGGATAATGGCCTGGAGAGGAGCAATGTAAGGTAGAATATCTGAAGTCCAAATTAATATTATACTATGTACTTTGAAGAATTTTGTTCCAAAATTTAGCATTGAATAATAAATGCCACGTAAGGGCAATTTTGGAATATTAAACAAGTTTATCAATAAAATAAGTTTGGTTACAAAAGGTTCAAAATAAGAGAGGTAAGTGTAATATTCAAAACCACAAGGAAAGTTAGTGTTACAAGGCTAAACCTGAGGGAATGTCTATGAAATCATCCCTTAATCTTTTACTAAATGGCCAAGGATCAAGCAAAATGAACTAAAACCCATTACATTAATATAGGCTTAATGCATATGCGGCCTCCTAAACTTGTATGTTTTTTAATTTTATTTTAACACCTCAACTAAACATTGTTTCTATTAAACCCTTGGACTTGTCCTCAAGTGTCTCTATCAAACACGATCCGACTTACATAGTGAAAGTAAGTTCCACAAGGAGTAGGAATTGTCCTATGCTCTAAGGATGTCACTGTATGAATAGGAGTCTTATGCATTGTAGGAGTCCTATACATTGTATGAGCTCTCTTGTCTATAAAAGAGGCCATGATAGCCATGTATAAGCAAGATCAATAATACAATATTCAGCCTTCTTTCTAAGCCTAAGTTTGCTAAACTTCTTTATGGTATCAGAGCTTTGGTTTTAGTCCACTAGTCCACATTTAATCTGTATCCTGAACCCTATATCACGCTCAATGGCAAGTTCATCATCCTCCAGCCTCTCTCTCTCACCCGCCTCTCTACATCAACTCATAGCCATATGTCCTATAAAATTAAAACCCTCGAACTACCTAGTTTGGAAAACTCAAATTACACAATTGATGCAGACTTTGAAAGTTGGCGAGATTATTGTAAAGGATCCACCATCCTCGGTTATAGCAAACGAAAAAGACGAAGAGGTACCGAACCCTAAGTTCCTTGAATGGGAAGAAAGGGATCTCTTGGTTCGAAGTTGGCTCACTGGAACCATGACTGAGGAGTCAATGTTCCTTATCATTGGATGCACTTCGGCCAAACAAATATGACAGAGTCTTGAGGACAATTACCTACAAGCTAGCAAAGACAAAGAGTTTCAACTAAAACAACAGATTCAGAGTATCAAGATGGGCTCAAAAACCGTGGATGAGTATGTTAAAGAATTCAAGGGAATTTGTGATAGCCTCGCTGCCATACACAAACCCTTAGATGAAGATAGCAAAGTTATAAACTTTGCTAAGGGTTTTGGAAATAAATACAGGACTTTGAGGACAGTCATGTTGGGTAAGCCTCCATACCCAACTTTTACTCAGTTTGTTAATGCATTGAGAGGATTCGATATGAGAGAAGAAGACAGTGAAAATGATAATGTTGATCAAGCCATGGCTTTTCAAGTCCAGAAAACTCAAGGAAGTTTTGGTAGAGGCAGAGGAAACTCATTCAGAGGACGCGGACCAGGTCGAGGAAGAGGTCAGTTCGGACCTAAGTCCACTAATTACACAACTGGGAGGCAATCTGGTTTCACTGCAAATAATCAGAAGAGTGCTCCACCGCAAACAAATGCATGCCAAATTTGTGGACGAAACAATCACACCGCCGTCACTTGCTTCTATAGGTGGGACTACTCTTACCAATCCCAACAAGAAACACCACAAGGATTTTCGGCCTTGACTATCAATGAGCCATCCGACAACAATCTCTATATGGATTCTGCAGCAACTCACCATATGGTACATACAAAAGGTATTTTAAATAATCCTACTTTATTCAAAGGCACAGATTCAGTTATGGTAGGTGATGGAAAACGACTTAAAATTACTCATGTTGGGAATAAGAATATAGGTACAGGTTTACGATTGAAGGGTGTTCTAGTCGTACCTAAATTAAAGAAAAATTTATTGTCAGTAAGTAAGCTTGCAAGTGACAATGAATGCGATTTGCAATTTTCTGACGTTGAGTTTGTTGTTAAGGACAAGAAAACAAGGAACACACTGGCAAAGGGGAGTAGGAAAGGAGACCTGTATGCTTTGGATCCCAACGATGCAGATGGAGAAGTACATCAGGCCCTAGTTGCTCTACGTTCTAATAAAGCATCCGATGAAGTCTGGCACCAAAGATTGGGACACCCAAATTTCAGGACTATGCAGTTTTTACATTCCAATAGATTAGTTAGAATTAGTAGTTGGAATAAAAACTTTTCTATTTGCACTGCGTGTCAAATGGGAAAAGTTGTAAGCAACCTTTTGAGCATTCAAATAAAGTTGAGGTTGAACCTCTGGTCAAAATTCATTGTGATTTATGGGGTCCTTCACCTGTCACTTCTCCTCAAGGTATCAAATATTACGTTATTTTTGTGGATGATCATACGAAATACACCTGGTTTTACCCATTGAAAAGAAAGTCTGATTTTTTCGCCACCTTTGTTAACTTCCAGAGATTGGTCGAAAATCAAATTGATAGGAAAATAAAAAAAATTCAAAGTGATGGTGGTGGAGAGTTTAGTAGTCAGAATTTTATTGATCTTCTTACTCAATGTGGAATTCAAAGACAAGTATCATGTCCACACACACCCGAGCAAAATGGAGTTGCTGAAAGAAAACACAGACACTTAGTTGAGACGGGTTTAACTCTATTGTTCAATGCTAATGTCCCTTTGCACTTATGGGTTGAAGCATTTATGACAGCAGTATATCTTATAAATAGACTCCCCACGCCGGTCTTGAAGATGCAATCTCCTATTCAGAAGTTATACAAAAAGAAACCAGATTATACTGGTTTGAAAATTTTTGGTTGTAGGTGTTTTCCACATCTAAAGGGATACAACAAAAATAAGTTTCAACCAAAAACTTTTCCCTGTGTGTTTATTGGATATAGTTCTTTACATAAGGGCTTTAGATGCTATAATCCGCAAACGAAAAGAGTTTATATATCAAGACATGTAATATTTGATGAACAATGTCTACCCTTTTCTTGTAATTCCACACAGGATATTGCCAACAAATATTACACTTTGTGTACTTACAAAGACTTCATTGAACCAAAGAATGCTCCAGGAGACGAGGAAGGAAATAAAATACAAGTTGTTTCTACTGAAGAAGCTACTGTTGATGAGAATTCTAACAACATAATGGAGCTTCTCTCGTCTGATGAACTTGATGCCACCACTTCTGACATTGCCCAGCCGAGGTCTCTGTCAACGAGCTCAAATATTGAAACCCAACAGTCTCCAACAATCAGTTCTTCACCTGAAATTTTAGAAATTAGTCCGGAAATCTCATCATCTGCAGGTCTGTCTCTTGGTGAGTCCGAAGGTATTAACTTATGTGTTGATTTCAGTGGCTACCAG
Organism: Lycium barbarum; assembly: GCF_019175385.1. Taxonomy (NCBI): domain Eukaryota; kingdom Viridiplantae; phylum Streptophyta; class Magnoliopsida; order Solanales; family Solanaceae; genus Lycium; species Lycium barbarum. The sequence continues at coordinate 86,621,529 of NC_083344.1, forward strand.
TGTCCTCCAACTACATCACCACCCTCTCCGGATAACACTCATCACATGGTGACAAGGACAAAATCAAAAGCCATGTTACAACCACCAAACTTCCTAGCACTTTTGGCTACTAATAATTCTTCTCCTGCCAGTGAACCTAAGAATCTAAAGGAAGCTTTATCTCAACCTCATTGGTTGCAAGCTATGAGAGAAGAAATGCAGGCTCTACGTCACAATAACACCTGGAGACTTGTACAACGGGAACCTCAAATGAATGTAGTTGGATCAAGGTGGGTGTTCAAGACAAAACTGAAGGCGGATGGGACGCTCGAGAGATATAAAGCTCACTTGGTAGCGAAGGGATATAATCAAATTGAAGGTCTAGATTTTGAAGACATGTTTAGTCCGGTGGTGAAGGCTACAACAATCCGTATAGTTTTAACTATAGCCACGATACGAAAATGGCCTCTTCGCCAACTTGACGTGAAAAATGCCTTCCTTCATGGACGACTCAAAGAGACTGTCTATATGCAGCAACCTCCGGGTTTTGAAGACTCTAATGCACCAAATCATGTTTGTCTACTCCAAAAGGCCATCTACGGGCTAAAGCAAGCACCAAAGGCATGGTTTCATAGGTTTAGTGAAGCTCTTCTTCACTTAGGATTCCTTGGAAGCTATGCCGATTCATCTTTGTTTGTTCATCGGCATAAAGGTGATATTGTGATTTTGCTGCTATATGTCGATGATATCGTGATAACTGGGAACAATCTCATGCTTTTGCACACCCTCATTTCCCAGTTGCGTACTCACTTCGCTATAAAAGATATGGGCAGTCTCCACTTTTTCTTGGGCATTGAAGTTGTCCCATATACAGATGGAATCTATCTTAGTCAAGTGAAGTATGCAAATGACATTCTCAAACGGACCATGATGCACTGTGCTAGAGCAATCCATACGCCATTGTCGCAGAAAAATGATTTTCATGTCGCAACTGGATCCCCTGTTGATGCATTTGATTATCGAAGTATAGTTGGAAGACTTCAGTATCTTACACTGACACGCCCTGATCTTACTCATGCTGTCAATCAAGTGTGTCAATTTATGCAAGCTCCTACAACTACACACTGGCAAGGAGTGAAACGTATTCTTCGGTACCTCACAGGGACTATAAACTTTGGCCTTCGCATCACTTCGCGATCCTCCTTACAAGTTGTTGGCTTCTCAGATGCCGATTGGGCAGGTTGTGCTATCACTCGTCGATCAACAACAGGACTTTGTGTGTTCTTAGGAGCTAATTTCATCTCCTGGTCATCTAAGAAACAACATACTGTGTCAAAATCCAGTGCTGAAGCTGAGTATCGCGCCCTAGCTTCACTTGCAGCGGAAATCACATGGATCCTTCATTTGTTGCAACACCTTGGCGTATCTCTTGCATCTCCTCCGGTCCTTTATTCCGACAATATCAGTGCTTTGCACCTCACAAGTAATCCTATTCTCCATGCTCGCACAAAGCATGTTGAACTAGACTACCATTTTGTAAGGGAAAAAGTTACAGTTGGTGCGATGATCACTAAATATGTTCCATCTGCAACTCAAGTGGCTGACATTTTCACGAAGGCCTTGACGAAGCAGCAATTTCAGTTTTTACGCAGCAAGCTTGGAGTTGTCTCCCTACCAACGTCCAGCTTGAGGGGGAATGAAAGTGAGTTCCACAAGGAGTAGGAATTGTCCTATGCTCTAAGGATGTCACTGTATGAATAGGAGTCCATAATAGGAATAGGAGTCTTATGCATTGTAGGAGTCCTATACATTGTATGAGCTCTCTTGTCTATAAAAGAGGCCATGATAGCCGTGTATAAGCAAGATTAATAATACAATATTCAGCCTTCTTTCTAAGCCTAAGTTTGCTAAACTTCTTTACATAGCATATATGGTGAGTTTCTTTTTTTCTAGCCTTGCGTGTGAATGTTAATCGCATCATACGTGAAAAATTCAACTAATTAAAACACCTCACCCGTTTTAATTACACACATCAGATATTAAGCCTCGTAAAAATCCTTTTTAATTATTTCCCATATTATTCTCACGTTACCTTCGCTCATCGCTGCATTTTTTAAAATTCTCACATGATTTTGCTGCTGTATTTTTGACATAGGCACACCAGAAGCTGAAATTTTTTCTAGCCACAAAAGTACCTTTTGTTTTTGGCTCCAAAAGTAACCTTTTTTTCTTAGTAACGCTTCCATTAGTTATCTTTCGTCTTGTGATTTTTGTTAAAAGCAGAAATTGAAAAGGAGAATAATATGGGAATTAATTGAAAAGGTTTTTTTATGAGGCTTAATATCTGATGTGTCTAATTAAAATAGGTGGGGGGTTTTAATTGGTTCAATTTCCACGTAAGATGCGATTGACATTCACGCGCATGACGGAAAAAAAATGAAACTCACCATGTATGCTATATAAGTCAGATTGTATTTGATAGACGCACTTGAGGACGAGTTCAGGGGTTCAATAGGAACAACGCTTAGTTTAGATGTCAAAATGAAAAAAGGTGTCAGTTTAGGGGGCCACATATGCATGAAGCCAATACTTACTCCCTCTTTGTTTTTTTTTTTAACTTGGATGTTATATGAAAGATAAATTATTTTAATAAATTATAAGAGATCTTTTGTCAATATTAACCCTTATTAATAATTAACTATGTCCTCTTATATGTTTATTTGTTCATGTTTGACTTGGCAAATTCCTATGCAAGAATAAATAAAATGATAATTTTTCTATACCCATTATTATTATTATTATAAGTCTCACTCACTGGAAAATAATTAGTACCTAATAATAAATAAAGGTAAAATAGGTATAAAATGATAAATATCTCTTGATTCTCAACTGAATAAGTAAAAAAGGACATTTATTTTTAGTATAATGAATAAGAAAAGCGAATAGGGGTGAATACATACAATAGTTAGTAGTCAAGCTTAAAATTTTCGAAGTATAATTAATAAGGGTAATTTTGTAGTATCTCTGTCTCAAATTATTAGTCGTGATTCTCTTTTGCACGGCCTTGAAACATTAATTGGGAAGGAGTTTAACTATTTACCCTTCCTTGATATTTGAACAATCATAACATCACTCATGATTGAGGTATTTGAGTCTCCAAGAACAATTACTACTAAGGGTAAAATGAACAAAAATAATTAATTTTTTTTTGAACTTCTAAAACAATGAATAATTTGAGACAACTATTTTTAAAAATTACGACAGGTAATTGAGACCGGAAAGTAAAATAAACTCCTAATAAATAGTTTCTTAAGAGAAGTGTCAAGTCAACAGGGCACAAGTGAGAGTGAGAGAGAGAGAGAGAGTGTGTGTGTGTTTGTTTGTTTTATTAAGTACCGAATTTAAGAAATTTAAAAGAATTAATACATAAATCGAATATATGTAAAATATCTAAATTATTATTTTAAATGAGTCCTGGTAACGGTTTTACATGAATTTTTTTTTGTTGCTCTTTATAAACTTTTATATATAAAAGTCATGCCATTTAGAGTAAAACGAAAATGTTAATGTTAATTAATTCCAAAAAGAATAGAGGAGGTCTTATTTAGATGTTTTTGATGTATACACTACAACAAAAATGGGTAATTTATGGAGGTTTAAAGTTGCAATTCACGGAGGTTTTCATCTCCGCTAAAAAAATTTCACCTCCGCGAATTGTAACTTTCAATCTCCGTAAATTACCCCTTTTGTTGTAGTGATAATTAAACTTTTTTTATTCTAAATGTAATTAGACTGTGATAACTCTTTTATCAGAACTCAAAAGGTGTTTTGAGTTTTAACATAATTGACTAAAGTTCTTTAACTAAATATATATTTGGACTTTATCTCTAAAAAAATTAAGTCGTGCTAGTTATAGGCCATGAATTACAGCACATGAAATCATTCTAATGAGAGTATTTGCTGCGAAGCTAGTAAAAGTGATAATCACATTATGGATTCACGGATTCAGGTATTCAACATCGCTTTGAAGTTTGATCGTGATAAAAAGTTATGCGTATATGTATGAAAAACAAGAATACATAAAATTAGATATACATTTTACAATTCACTTTCTTAATTTAGAACTCACAACATTTAAAAAGTGAATCCTCTTTTCAAAGTTGCATTACTTTTAAAGAAATTATAAACTACTTTGGTCCAATAAAGAATGGTAATTGATGTCTCGTTACGTTGTACACTACTCTTTCCGTTCCAAAATAATTGAAGATTTAGATTCTAAAAGTTGATCCAAAATAATTGAGGATTTAGATTCTAAAAGTTTATCCAAATTAATGGAGATTTTAGTCTATCAAGAAGAAATTTTATTCTTTTTTCAAATTTATCCTTGATACATTATTAATACAATGAACAAATTAATGCTTGTTATAGTTTCAAAGCCCCTCTTAATTAAGGGTATTTTAGTCAATACACCTCTTAATTTTAGGAGTAAGTGAATTTCTTAATCCATGTGACAAAGTCTAAAACCTCAATTATTTTGGAACGGAGGGAGTGTTGTTTTTTGACAGCAATTTTTGAGTTATATAGCATTGAGTTTATTTTGTAGACCACAATAATTTCAAGGATGAGGAAACTTAACTTGCAACCAGAACTCTTTATATATGACACTTAATAAAGGCATTAACTTGCCATCATATGTCTCGATAAGCATAAATATAACGATGCTTACAGAAATTAGAAACGTGTGAATTTCCACTTTATATTTGTTCAAACATTAGTTTCTTTATCTTGACGACAAGATTAAGCACCAAGTTTAGAATAATTTTCTTTTTTCAGCTGGGAATGACCATTCGCCAATATTTTGGTTATTCTCTTAATGTGACAAGACTTATACGTATACTAGATGATGAAAGCCCGTGCCACCACTGGCCTAACACAAAAAATAGTACCACACTTTTCTTTTTAGTATGTTTAAAAAATAATGATATATTTTTATATTTAGAAATCATTTAACATGAAACTTTCTCTTTTACCTTTAATGAAATGATTCAAATCCACACAAATATCTATGACTTGTTTTAGACCACAAGTTTCAAAGATCTTTCCTTTCTTTTTTAAATTTCGTGCCTAATTAAACTATGTCACATAAATTAGGACAGAGAGAGTACCTTTTAGTAATATAATTATGAAATTTTTATTATAGAAAGTATTCTAATTCAATTAATTGAAAATATCAATAAATTATTTTACTTAGTCCGCTTCTTTCATATATGACTTTTTTGATTTGGTTCTCCAATTGAAAGATTTGAAATACACTTCTCCTACCGAGTTTCATGACATCATCTCTTTTTACTCAACAACACTGAAAAGCGCTTTCATGCGTTAGCATCTGTTGTAGTCTTAAATTTTTAAGTATAGACCAACTTCATCATTTTAAGAAAATATGTGTATACATTTCTTGACCGTTTATATTTCATCTTCTTGGTGTTATTCCTCATTATTTGTGTGAGACGTATGTGTCTAAAATTAGTGCATTTTTATCCTTACCCAAAGGTATAAGTTTTAAATCTTTTGGTTTTATGACTTCTTTAGCGAATTTTGTGTTCAATTTAAATCGTTATTTCTTTTTCCCGAATTTCTCTTCTTTAAATTTTCTCTAAGTGTACCTTTACCATTTTCTGGACTTGTTATCATTATCTAAATGTCTTTTTTTTTTTTTTTTTTTTTTTGCAATTGCCTACTACTTTTTCACGTGGACTCTATCTTCATTTTTTTTTTAATTAACTATTATAGAAGAATGGACGACGATTTCATGCCCAACCCACTCTTCTATAATAGTAGAAATGCAGAAGTCAAGAATAATCCCTCTAAGTTCTCGATTCCAACTTCTCCAAACTAAATATTCTTTTGAAATCACTCCAAATGACTAATCCGTGAGCGAATCTTCAGTAATTAAAGACAACATGGTTTACATGTTGTACATAATTTATTTTTCTTTTTGACAAAAAAGAAAAATATTAATTCTCTTTTCGATATATAATTGCTTACACATGCAAATAGGTTCAACGTATCGATCTACATCCAAGAAAATTACGAAGAAGACTATTAATGCTAATTCATTGCACACATATTCTTGAAGGTATGCCAGCAATTAGTTTCTTACACATAATTTATTGAGTAGATTATTTGGGAAGATCCAAAATTTTAGCCTAGTTTATCTGTGAAGTTCTGTTGGAGTAATTGACCCTTCACTTTGAAAGCTTAGGGAGAAAGAAAGAAAATTTAAGAATATTTCCCATTATTTATTGTATTTTAAATCTTTGAAGTACCTTTTTCTTGTTTGACCTACCTAAAATTAATTGAAGGAGAAGATAGGATGTACACGTTCAAAAATTAAATTATGGTGTTAACAAATTGGTCAAATACATTTATCACATTCGTGCCTTGCCTTCTTCCATCTCCATCTGTTTTTTATTCTTTTTTTTGGGGGGGGGGGGGGGGGGGGAGGGGGCAATTTTTAGAGGGTGGGGAAAGGGACTTGATGATAATTTTTTACTCAATAATTTCTTATAACTAGGCAATGACCGAACTGTTGCATCTTTTTATTTTATTTTTAATTGAAACAGGCACCAAAATTGAAAAAAAACCACCCAACTTCTCCATTTCCTCTAATGTTGATAGCTTCAAAGCCTACGATGACCGTATAAGTAATTTATTTATTTATTTATTCATGAATGACAAATCATTTGATAAACAACCAAGATTAGGAGAGAATCATCCAAATGAAATGATTCCACCAGAATAAAATAAGGGGTCAAATCAAATCTCAAGCGAGGATAAAACATTATCAATTAATTGCTCTATCTTGACTTATTAGTAACTATTTGTTAAAAATATTTGGTTAGTTAAAACATCACATGCAATAGCATCCAACCTCATTAATCGTGAGGTTGGACATCTTCCACTTGAGATCATGAACTGATTAACATATATAAAATGAAAGACTAAAATAATTACTATAAAATATTACAAGTTCTAAGTGTGTTAGTACCTCGTATGACAACATAGTCTGGCATATTATAACAAAACTATTTTGCTTAAAAGAGCTTGCGGTGTAATATCATTTATTATTTATAGTCAGCCTTTCTTTTAATTAAAAACAATTTCACATGCATCCACTACAAAATTATCATAATTGTAAAAAACTCCATTATATTCAGAATTTTGATTTATAAATAATCCCATATTTGAAGTTTCCTACTCTTACTAACCTCCCAATTGACCGAAATAATATTTCTATTTGCTTATATAATCTAAGAAAAAAATATAAAAAAAAACTTGTCAAACTTTTCCTGTATGCAAATTGCAAGGCATAAAAATTAATTTGCGTGCGCACTAAAAATGTGGCGTCTAAGAGACTAAGCTAAATGGAGAAAAAACTAGCGACGGATTGTTTATCTGCTATATTATGAGAGTGTTTTGTTTAATAAATCAGTTTTATTGGTAAGATGACATGAAATATCACGCCAGCTTTTACAATGTCAAAAAGAGTACAGAATCATATTGGACTATTTGTTCTTTCTGCTGTGGTGGGGAAGCACTATAACTTCCCAATAAAAGAAAAAATCACTTACTCTAATGCTTACCTTATTTAATTATCTTTATTTATTGGGACAATGTTTTCAGATACCTTCCTACAAATTTTACTCTATGTACTTCTCTTATTTTGATTTTATTGTAATCATACTTTAAACCTATTTATTATAAATATAAATTAAATACGATTTGACAAATTTATCCTTTCATAATATTAATTTCTTCCAATTATTGCACTATCCAAATAACTTACTTAACAAATTCTTAATATAATATGCTCCAGTTGTTCTCTTCAGCTTCTTCTTTTGGGGATTCCATATGCTTCTCCACGGGATATAAGAGAGGTTAGTATGGTAGAGAAAAATCCAAAGGAAGATTTCTGAAATTATCCCTTATTTATTTGTTCATTCACATAGTTTTGATTACTTTTGTCACTTAGTCGTTATTGAAGATTACCCTACGTGTCGACGCCAAATAATCGACAAACCCTTTACAGAAAAAAGATTTTTCGATTTCTAATTAGGACTATCCCTAGCTAGTAATGCATGTGCATGACAGATACTTGTTGGAGCGTCACCATTGAATTTTAAATGATAACTGATCAACATATATCAGACAGGGAGTAAAATAATTAAGTTAGTTAAATAATAAGAACCAGAAAAAGGGAGAACAAAGGAAAGGAAATAAAGAATCTCTAAGATCATGCACACAGCATACGAAGAGAATATATCCTCTCTGAAACTGAATTGTCTTTTCCTTTCACGTTCACCAGTATTTCCCCTATAACATCGATAGCATCTTGCAGCATTTTTTAAAATATTCGAAATTGAACAATTCGCTAGCACTAATTTGAAACTGTTTTGAAGAAAGACTAAAGTTAAACAAATAAAACAAGAAAAAAGAAAAGAAATCAAAAGTAGTTGATTACTTGAAAATCTTTCGTAAGTCTCAAATAATCATATGTTCCTAGGTATTTATTTGTGACGCTCATGACATATGGGTAGGCTGATGAGACTTTGGCCTCAATTACCCCTACCTTTGACGTTCTGGCCGCGACCCCTACCCCTTCCTCTAGCCATAGCTGGGGCAGCTGGAGGCACCTCTTGGTGATTAGCCGTTGGTGTTCCAACATTGTTAGTAGCAGAGGAAGAAGTCAATCTTGTCCTAACCATTGTGTCTGAAATAAGAGATAAGCGATGTCAGAACCCTGCAACGTTAGCTTTAAAGCACGATGCAAGAAATAAGATGTGAGACTTTTTCCTAATATCGTATAGCCTCCCAAGTATTATATGTGACGACGCGCTAAATAAGCATAGGCAAGACTCTACTAGAAATGACTCATGATTACCTGGGATCACTAAATCTAGTGGCTCTGATATCAACTTATGCCTCCAAATTAAGGTGAGGTGTGAGTAATCAATCCTTACTAACTATTGAGTGAACCCTATTCTATCTAACTGAAAGTCACATATAAACTCAACCTTTAATGAAAAATAATAAGAATAATAAGTAATTATATAATAATGTTGAAAAATAAAAAAATGAACTCAATGATATATCGTCTGAGACATATCCCACTGATTGTTATGACTGATGAGCCTCTAAGAAATTGAGACCTAATACATAGTCAATGGGCCATACGTCTTAAAATAAATAGAAGTCTGGGAAGAGTCTGCGACTGCTAGAATGAATCAACAGAGCTTGTCACTGAATCAAGGAATGCATGTTTCTAACCATGTGTTTCGTTACATTCACGCTCAACACATGTCATACGATGCGGCAGGTCCAAACAGGTCAACAACCTCTGAAATATACCCAATAAGCCTCATTGAAAACCCCTAAGTGGAGGACAAGACTACTGTGAGATACATATACACTTATAAAATAAAAAGCAAGAAGTAAAGAAAGAAAGTCATAAAGAAAATATTGAAAATTTGTAAGCAGAAGCTGAATTGGAAAATCGAGTTCGAAACTGAAGCTGAAAACTGTATTGTTTTTTAAAGGAATAACTTTTTGAAAAGATTTACACATAGTGACCCTGCGTACATGAACATTTGGGAACATGCACGGGATTGCTAAAGCTGTTGTAGGGCCTATGCGTTTGCTCACTCAAGCTCAACCTATATGTGGGGCCATCGAGTAGCTCAATCAAACTCAATCTATCTGAGTGCTTTAATGACCCCTCTATTTATGCTAACTCAAGCTCAACCAATACATGAGGCCATTGAGTAGCTCAATCAAGCTCAACCTTAACCTAGCCACCTTGACACTCATGCTCGGAGAGGTTGACTACTTCTCCCTCTTTGAAACATAATCATATTAATTTGAAGTTGAACTAAAAGTATTAGCAATACAAATTATTGCGCATAAACAAGTAATAACAACACATCTTAAAAAGTTACTAATTTTCTGTCATTTTGAGTGATTAGCATACGTATACTCATAATTATATTCTTTATGCGATTTATTTCGAAATTATAACACAATCAATCAAGTAATTTAGTATGCACATTCTAATCTAGCCCTTGACTTAAGGAAGAAACCTCAACTTACCTTAATCTACTGTGAAGAACCTCTACCAATGAACCGGTGTATTCAATATCTTAAAAAAATATACAATAAATGGTTAAAATTGTTAACCCAATTGCAATCTCAACCTATTTCTCCAAATTCAAGTTTTACTTGGCCATACATTATTTCACATTGTTTCAACCCATGAACTTCATTCTAATGATCCAAACATCTTTATACACTTTAAGGTTTCTAACTTAATAGTATAACAAAGAAAATTACCATGAATATTGTTATAAAAAACAATAGCTCTTGGGTCTTGAAGAGCTTCTTCAATCCTTGATGAAAACCTAGAATTTTTTACTAGATAGACGTTAATCGATTTTACTCTAATGTTTTAACTTGAATTCATGATAGAAATCTTACCTTGGGTGAATTGATGGAACCCTAGGTAACCTTTTTAATTCTCTCTAACAATCTCCAAAATACCTCTGCAATAGATTACGGCTGTAGCTTAGAGATTGTGGTGGTTTTGACGGTACTTGTTAATATCAAGAAACTACATTCTGGAGTAGGGTTATAATCAAAATAAGGCATTTCATACTTAGACAGTTCGAACAAATGAGGATTAGATGTTTGAAGATGTTTCAACTATGAACAATGAGATACATGTTATTGAGCTAAGATAAAGAAGAATTTGATGGACAAAGAAAACAAGAGGTGCTACTAGTTTGATTTTTGTGATGCTGATGAGAAGTTTATAATGAGTGTTTACAATTGCTCGACAATTTTGATACTATTTCGGACACATTTGAGCACTAACCTGTGAAAGTGAGGGAAAATTTTAACGATCTGTCTGATCTTTTTGAGTAGTAGATTTTTTTCCCCAAATAACACTTGTTGTAGGTTCACGATGCATATTATAACTTGTGGGGATGGTTGGAACGGGTCTCAATGCAATCAGATGCATATTGGAGAAGAAAACAAAAAACTAGAGGTTTTGAGGAAAATAAAATAAAATAAGAGTTGATTAAAGTCAACATTCAGGGCAAATAGACTCTGAATTGAGGGTTGAAACTTTCCATTGGTCCGAATGGTGATTTACAACTTAGATGGACAGTTTGGACGGGTCTCGAGAGGATCTGGAGTGATTTAGACGCTTAATTTGAAAACTAATGATTTTAAAGAATAAGAGTTGACTTAACGAGCCTGGATTCATAAATTGAAAGTTCCAATAAGTTTGTATGATGATTTTGGACTTGCCTTCAAGTTTTGGTTAGATTCTGATGAGTCACGGGTGGATTTTGTTCGTGTTGCGCCTGTATTTGATGCTGACATTGTTTTGACAATAAATGGTACCACGTGAAGCAAATGAGCTCTAAATTGTTCTTTGATTGAACCATTAGATCCGTATCATGATTTCGGAATCATAGCGATAAGAATTGTCGAATTTCGAGGTCGTATGAGAAAGTTATAGTCAATTTAGCGCAAAAGGTTGTTGCTGAGTTATTGCCACCTGGTGCATCCGCAATGCGGAGCTTTGACTGCATACTCGGTGGTGTGTTCGCAAATGCGAGGTCTGCAAATGCGATGAAAGTGTCGCAAATGTGGCAACCACGGGGCATTAACAATCAAACTTCACCCTCATTCTTCAACATCAATTTATGAGAGTTCTAGAGCCTTGAATTTGGGTGATTTTCACGGAGTACTTGTCGTTTCAATGTGGGGGTAAAAATATAACCTCAAGTTTTTTATTTCCATTTGATTACCCTTATTTGTTAGTAGATTAATTTGTAATTTGGTTTTGGATTTAGGGGTTTTTGCCCTTAAGCTTAAAAAAGTGAAATGTATGGATTTGGAGGTCAATTCGATGTCATTTTGGGATGAAATTTGATAAATGAGGCCCTTGGGATATGGGTAACTTGATTATGAATAAATTTCCAAATTTGAATCCGGAGGCTCGTGGTTGAGTTTTTGAGTTGATTTTCTAATCTAATTATTTTGTGCGACAATATGCATATCGTTGGATTAGTTCAACCTCATAGAGTACTATTTTTAAAATATTGGAGTCATGTGGCAAATTCAAATGCTGTATAGCTTCCAGAAGACTTAAAGCTTTGCTTAGATCGAGGTAAGTGAAAACTTTTAGACTCTGATTGAAGGATGTTTTCATAATTAATGATAATAAGTGTTAAATGTAAAAGAGGGGGTCCTGCATTCGTGAGGTGATGAGTACTTATGCGGGTACCGCTATCATGATATAGATATTTATTGAATTGCGTGATTGATTGATGAAATTCATAAACGCTGAAATATGTTTTGACTGAGCTAAAAGATAATTATCATTATTGATTGATTATGTGTTTATACATCACTTCAGATATCTTGTACACTTGTAGTAAATGAGCTACTTTAATGTATTTTTTTTACAGTATGTATGCCTTCTAAGTGCATATGATATTCATGCTTTTATACGATTATTCATTCTCATTTTCGGGGATGAATCATAAGGTTGTGGGCTAGGGGGCTAGTTGATGTGATTGATTGCCGTTTATGCGTTTATGAATATCCATGCTTACATTATGTGATAATTGGTAAGGTTAAGGCCCGACGGACCGATTGATATGATTGTCCTATACTCATGTGATATTGAGGTTCCCTAGATGCATTTTCTGTACGGTATTACTAATGGAGACTGAAAGGTCCTCGAATCGGGTGCACGCTTGTGTAGTATTACGGTTGAATCGGGTTGCACCCCTACAACGGGTATATGGTTCGATTGTGTTGCATGCTTGAAATGGGTAGATTGTAGGATTGGGTTGCATGCCTGCCATAGGTATATGTTTGGATAGGGTTGCTGTAACGACCCGTCCGGTCGTTATTTAATATTTTGCGAAACCATGCCTAATTTAAGTCTAGGGTTGTAGTTAATAAGCTTCATAATATGTTTTAAAGAGTTAGGAGTGGGAAAAATCAATTGCAGAAGGGTTTAGAAAATGTCAGGCCAGAATTTAAAGGCGGACCGCTATAGCGGTCAGTGGACCGCCGTAGCGGCACCGCTATAGAGGCCTGAGGATCACCGCAACGGCACCGCTATAGCTGCCTGAGGACCGCCGCAGCGGTCCACGCGGAAAAAGTGACTGAAAATTGTGTACTTAGTCTATTTTCTCTCCTTTTTCAAACATAAGACTCCCAAGGGCTGCTTCTAGGGTTCCTCATGAAAGAAAAACCATGGCCCCCAAGAAAAAGAAAACCCTTCTAATCCCTTCTTCCACCTTTCCCTACGAAGGATACCGGCTCATGGATTCGGATGGAGGTTAAGGAGACGAGCAATTCATGGAGAATCAAATATCTGTTCGCCAAAGAGGCAGGTTACGGTTTACTTTAGTTAGACTTTAATTAGTTAATCGTATATACGTTAGAGTTGATTGGAGAATGCTTGCTTAGGTCTTTAGGCACCGGAGTTTGGAGACACGTATTTGTAATATGATTAAAATAGGGTATAATTAGGACTATGATAATAAAGATTTAGCTTAATAGGAAATGATGTGGTCGCTACGGAAATACCTCATAATTACTTAATGCTACCCTAGGAGGGGGGAGTGAATTCTGTATGTATATCTTATTGATTGACCGTTCAGATGGTTATTTCCTTGAAATTAGGAGGTCGTATTAATTGAATTTTATGAAGTTGGTTTTGCATTTCGCCCATCAAGGGCTGGGATTATGATTGATTTTTCATGTAGTTTTGTGCATTGCAACTGCCGTGTTCAGGTGGAAATACAGGTAAATAGGCAAGGCATGAGTATCACATTGTGTTATCCGGCCTTATGGCCGTGGGATCGAGTACTTGGATTACATATGTGTATACGAATTAATATGGCCCGCATCCGAGGTTCTTTCCGGAGTGGAGGTTTGTGCTCGGGTTTGAGGAGTATTCCGGAACGAGTGGTACATGGACACTATGGGTCCCCTGCAGGTCATGGCTACTGAGCAAAGACATCAGATAGCGTGTATGTACAGTGTGTCGGGTCGTGCATCACATTTGCATTGCATTGCATTCTCATAATTTATTGTTATACATGTGTGTATTACTGTCCTTAACGCTGTCCATTAAACCGTGTGTGTTGCCAAGAGCCTGGTGGGGGAGGGGTTACACAAGGCAAGTGTAGTGTTGGTCATTAGATAATGATCTATTCTGGATACATCACATCACAGTAGCAAGGTGAATAGGTGGACTCTTTAAAACAATAGGTGTAAAGCTACAATATACGACCAATGTGGACACGAGGGTTACTAGGTTGGAATTTAGCAGAATACCTTATGTTTGGGAAATAAGAGGAGCGAGTATTGGGAGTAAAGAAGTAAGGGGGCGGTATGGTAATGGTCTATATCTAAAATCTTGAGGTTCATTGACTTATCTGCTTACCCTAATTAACTTTATATTATATTGCGTGAACTAATTGTGGTCGACTTATGATGCTTACCAGTACGTGTGGTGTACTGATACTATTCTTGCTATGCCCTCTTTGGGGTGTAGATGTGTTGCAGGTTTTAGCTGAAGTTTCGCTGCAAGGGTCCATCGGAAATTCTCCTACAGCTTCGCCTATCTCACTACCGGCGAAGGCTGTGTCATTTATCTTGTTCTCTTGTATTTTAGGAGCTCTTGTACCCGTCTAGACTAGATCTCGGGGTTTTATTTCGGATTTATTTATATTGAAACAGGTCTATAATAAATGTTTACATTTAATTTTATAAATTTTAAGGATGATTGTCACAAGTTTTTAATTGTTGGGTTTTTATTGGTAAGGCTTCACCTACTAGCTTGTCATATGGTAGGTGCCCGCACGACCCGTGGGTTGGGTCGTGACAGTTCGTATTAGAGCCCTAGGTTACCGGTCTCACGAGTACAAGAGCAAATGTCTAGTAGAGTCTTACGGAATGGTACGATGACGTCCGTACCAGTCCGCAAGAAGCTATAGGACATCTAGAAGTTTCCCTTTGTTCATTCCATCGTGCTACCCCAACACATCGTCCCCTGGTTGGACCCAATTGGTATCTGGTTGATTTCAATTGGTACGTTGACGGGCAAATTGGTACCTGTCGATTCCAATTGGTGTTCCTCTAATTCGATTCAAGGAAGACCTTCCATAAGGAGGTGTGTAATTAATTGTGTGACCAAGTAAAAGTTTCGTAGTAATATTATGTGATAGACTAGGTGATTATCCTAGGGCCATTAGCGAAGTTAATAGTGTATTCCTATTTACGTGCTAAACGATTAAGTAAACACCTACGCGATCTGAGCTGAAATATTGGAAAAACAAAAACTTTCAGTCACTGGCATTGTAGCACCACTGTAGCGGTATAAGGACCGCTACAGCGGGCCTTGGATTCCTACCAGGACCGCTATAGCGGCGTTCCTACCGCCATAGCGGTATCGCTGCAGAGGTCGAGTGACCGCCACAGCGGTAACCCCTGATCAGTAGCCTCCCCTTCCATCCCCTGTTCGTCCAAGTTTTGTAGTCCATCCACAAGCCAAGAATAAATCAATCTCCAAAAGCAGACACATGCATAAAAACATCCGCCCAACAAGGGCAATTGTGTTACGAGCACCCTTAAACCGGGGCACCCGCGTCAAACCGACCAAAACAAAGATTATCCAAACAAATCAAAACATAACCAAAGATGTAAATTGTCTAAACATCCAAGCCCAACACGGGCAAATACTAACCAAAGCAGATAAAAAGAGGGGGGGGGGGGGGGGGGGGGGAGGAGAAATCCCTAAGCCACTCCATGGCTAGTCGCCTCATCGCCACCATCCGAGTCACTAGAGTCCTCGCTACTAAGTCCAGACTCGCTGAGAAAAGAGATCTGGGAGGCATCTATGGTAGTCACCTTCGGAGGCTTCACCTTCGGAACTAGGGCTTTCAGAAGACTTTTTACACCCTTCCTCATCCTCACGAACAACTTGTCTCTAGCCAGACTCTTCGCCTTCTCCTTGTCCAAATCTTCACGAAGATCTACATGAGCTTGAGCCAGAGATCTATAGGCGCCCTGTAAGGCATCCAAAGCCTCTCCCATCTTTGTCTGGGTCTCCATGTAAGCTTTCATCTTCTCAAGTGTAAAGTAGCCAGTACCCGCAGCGCTGCTAGACGACCCGACCTCCGTGGAAGGCCGTGCAAATCCCATCATGGCCTCCCTCACCGCAGCCATATCAGCCTCCATGCGCTCTAAAAGTACCTGGGGCTTGTGGCTGACCACTCCTATCTGATGGATCGCCATTGTCCTCGCTGTCATCCGAGCTCGTCCTCTTCCTTTTGCCCCTGCCCTGTGACCCTTTGACCTTTAGTGGATCAAAAGCAATATCGCACTCCACAATACGGTCCCCAGGCTCCATAGGCATCCCGAAATTATGGCAGAGATGGGTAATGAGGGAGGGAAACATTAAGCTCGAGCCAGATTTGGCCATAAAACTCTGCCACTCCTCAATAACCTGCATACCCACGTTCACGGGTACACCATCTAGAATGCAAGCCACCACAAGGGCCCCCGGATAAGTGACATCAGTAGTATTGCTCGAGGGGCGAACCCGCCAGGCAACGAGGTTTAGCCACCTCCGGGCCTCAGTAGTAAAGTATCGGCTCTTAATAGCCAATCGCGAGACAGCCCAAGTAGCCTTCTTCCTCTTGGATTCTCGTACCAACATCCGTACCAGCCACGGTCCGTTACCGTCAACATCCTTGGCCCGAAACTCATCCTGCGGTGGGTTGGGCAGCCGGTGAACAACATTGATAGCCTCGGCGCTCACCGTCACTGTAACTCCCCGGATAGGAATCTGTGGCTGCAGGGCAGTCCAATCTACAGTGGGAAGCATAACATAAAACTCCCTAACCCAGTTGCAATTGACATCACCAGGCTCCTCAGCTAACTAGGCCCAACCAATACGGTGTAGGGTCCGATAAAATCCCGAGGCCATTTCTTTGACCCGATCCATGAAAAAACCCTCTCATGAAGCAGACCCTTGGTCTACTGCTCCATAAAACACCGTTTGCAAGCATTGTTGGGGAACCTGATATATTTCGGAGGAGCCGAGGGTTGTTGTCCTCCTTGTGGTTGAAATTGTTGTTGATCCGCCATGTTTGGGTGAGAGAGTTACCTGGAAGGTGAAAAGCGGAGTTAGAGTAGTGCAGAGTAGAGAATTTATAGGGATAGGACATGCATGACATAGGAGAAAAAGCCCTAAAAATTGAGTCTGCCTGAAGCAGCTCCGCTGCGGCGGTGGGCTGGCCGCTACAGCGAAGCCGCTATAGCGGTAAGTGGGCTGCTACAGCGGCCAAGGCGTCGCCATAGCGGTGCCTTGTCACTGTAGCGGGCTCGGTATAGCGGGCAGGTCACCGATATAGCGGCCCATTTCCAGACCTGTTGGACCGTTCCCAACGACGGTCTCACCGCTACAGCGGTGCCGCTGTAGCGATGGGAGGACCGCCGCAGCGGTCCATCCTCTCCAGTCCGTGAATCCTTTGACCCAACCTTGTTCCAAACCCAAAATTTTCACCATGATTTTTCTATTTAGTAGAGGATCAAGTAGTAAGATAGCATGCATGGTTTTTACAACGTGTTCCACCCGATTTTAACTAACACAGTTACCAAAATTTTGTACAAGAACACCAACAATTTCACCCTAGCGAGACCCCCACCCTAACATAAAAAGTCTAGCCCGGATCAGCAAATCTGCAGTATAAAGTGTTGCTAGGGCATTATGAACGTAAATTAACCCTCCATGATCCAAGAAACTACCCGCCCCATGGACTAAAACCCTCTTTTCTAGGAAACTAAATTTCCCTTCCTAGAATAGCAAGTTAAGCATGATATTTTCGAAATAAAAAGCCATCTACAAGTTATAGGATAGTATAGGAGAGGATTTACCTTGAAATTGAGGAAGATTTGCAGGACTGGCAAAAGAAAAATAAAATTTTTGTTGTGGAAGTGTTATACCTCGAAAAAATTTCATATCGTCATGTGATAGATAGACTAATGTAGGGTGAGACAAATACGATGTTTCTATAAGTAAGAAAGGTTATTTAACGATCCTAGTTAAGATTTCAAAGATGTTGGATGTAAGAGGAGAAAGTTCCTTAAGAAGGGCAAAGTATATGTTGTGTTTTGGAAAGTTTTGTGAAGTACCGAGCTAATGTTGACTTAATGATGTCCCAAAGGAGAGCTGTAACTCTTCTTAGATTGGTAATGAAGTGTTAAACAAGTGTTAAGAAGGTTCCATAAGGATTGGAGATCAAACGAAGCGACGAAAACCATTTCAGGGAAATGGAGTTATACGACCACTTATACGGTCCGTATAACTTTATACTGTCCATATAAGGGGTCCGTATAACCCCCAGCAGGAAGATGTTTTTCATGATGGTGAACCACGACCACTTATACGGACCGTACAATGTTGTACAGACCGTATAAGTGTCCGTATAACACCCGACGGGCTGAGTTATTTTCAAGTATATAAATGTGATCCCACTTCATTATTTTCATTTTCCACACTTCTCCACTTCCCTCCAAGGCTCTAGAACATTCCACACATTTCATATACAAGAATCCAAGGGAAATAAAAGGCTCATATTAGTAATCCAAGGGAATCAAATATAAGAAAGCTCTTAGGGGTTGCTAGAGTCAAGAAAACTTTATGGATTGAAGCTAGGTTTTTCTTCACGTGGAGTATTTCCATAAAAAGGTTATTTCTACTCAATAGAACGTAAGTTTTATGATCATTTCATGTTATTTGGACTATGGAGAGGTTGAAAGACTTGGGTAGCAGAAGAAAGTAGAAAATGAGGTCTAAATGTAGCTTTGGTGATGTTTTTAAGTAGTGAGCTAACTTGAGTCATGATTACTAGTGTAATATAGATATAATCTTATTATGGAAGGTAATAATTGTAATTAAGAAGCATCATATGTAAATGTGCTAAAATGGGTACGAAGTTGCTAGTATGAGTTGAACATGGGGGTGAATATTGAGGGTTAGTGTAATGTGATTACTTGATTTGGATATTATGAGTGTATTATGGATGTTATTGTGGTTGTTGGGAGTTGTTTTGTGATGTGATGGAAGTTGAAGAAATAGGGGAAATGCTGTCCAATTTTCATTAGACTATGAATTATTCTAGTTTGAATTTAAAAGTATCATTAAGGCTTAACCATGGCATGAATCCTTCTAAATGTAGATTATTCAAGCTTCAACGGTGAACGTTAGATAGCTAAGAAGACAAAGAGGTATGTAAAGCTAACCCTTCTTTCAGTGAGGCATGGTTTCTTGGCTATATATATATCCTTTCATGAGTTCTATAATGTCCCCCAAATGATTTTATCTCTAAAGCTACTAAAGCTCATGATCCACAATACTTTCATGATTTCCATTGCATCCTTTATATGATAGCTGACCCTCCAAGGATAGACGTAACCAAAAACGATAATGGTAATGATGTTGATGATACTTATGGACTCTTAAGTATACGTGTCTAAGTATGTGTGACTATGATATAACACCGAGCTTATATGGCCGGGTATGATATCTATTGCGCGCACACCACTGCAGTTGGGTACGGATACCGCTGAGCCTTGGTAGGGCCAAGTATGTATAATCACCGAGCGTTGTCATAAGCCGAGTATGTGAAACCACCGAACCTTCATGGTCGGGTATGCTATGGATAAGAATATGTATATGAATATGGATACGAATATGGATACAGATATAGATATATGTATATGTTTGTATGTATGTACACGAGCACGTATTAGAAATGGAAGGTCCCTGTGAAAGGCAAGTAAGTAATGATGATGATGGCTTTACTATCTCCCGATTCTCCCATCTTATGTTGTTTCTTATGCTGTCTCTTATGCTCCTACTATGATGTTAATTATGCTTTACATACTCAGTACAATATTCGTACTGATGTCCTTTTGTTTGTGGACGCTGCGTCATGCCCGCAAGTGGCTAGGGAGATAGGCTTGATCCATAGCTTTCTTATTCAGGGACTACTTAGAGGAGCTCCATTTTATCCGGAGCTACAGCTTTTGGTATTATACCTTTATGTACATACATGGGCACGGTGAGGTCCTGTCCCTCCTATATGATGTTACTTACTCTTCTTAGAGGCTAGTAGACAGTTGTGTATGGTTAGATGTCTTGTAGCTCTGTCGGCTTATATTTTGTATATCATTTTGGTGGCCTCGTCGGCTTATATATATATTGATGTGGGAATAGTTGTTAATGATGGTATAAATGTGTTATTGCCCAACGAGTTTAGCATTATTGATGTATAGCATTCATGAGTAAGCTATGTGGTCCACGTAGATGTGAATACGAATGTACGATAAGAGGTTCCCGGGTGGGTTAGCACCGGGTGCCCGTCATAGCCCTCAGGTCGGGTCGTGACTGGAAGAGAGCTTCCTTTTTCTGATTCTGTGAGGGGTTTGGGTTATGGTAAAAGGTAGGGTAGTTATAAGGGAGTGAGTAGGGAGATGAGGGGTTGAAAAATGTTTTGGGGGGGGGGGGGAGAAATTTTCGTGGGAAGGGGGAAGGTTTTCAGTTATGGGGGTGAGGGAAGTGGGAGGGGTGAACTGAGTTCACCCCCCCCCCCCCCCCCCCCCCTTTTATTTTTTAAATCTGCCCGATGACCATTGCGGCGGTGCATGGACCGCTGCAGCGGTACCGCCATAGCGGCCACCACCGCAGCGGTACCGCTATAGCGGTGGCAGCGAGACATTTTCCAGTTTTGTTTCATTTTGCGTTGTCGTTCCTTCGTTTCCCATAATGATGGTTCGAGACCCTGTTTCACCTGACATAAGCCCCGGTACATTAACCCATACTTCAGCCTACCCCGTTCGGGGACGTACGGTAGTTTAATTGATATCTGGTGTAACGACCCGTCCGATCATTATTTAATATTTTTTGAAACCATTCCCAATTTAATTCATAATATGTTTTAAAGAGTTAGGAGTGCAAAAAATCAATTGCAGAAGGGTTTAGAAAATATCAGGCCAGAATTTAAAGGCGGACCGCTATAGCGGTCAGTGGACCGCCATAGCGGCCTGATGACCGTCACGCCGAAACAATGATCTAAAATCATGTACTTAGTCTATTATCTCTCCTTTTTGAAGCATAAGACTCCCAAGGGCTGCTCCTAGGGTTCCTCATGAAAGAAAAACCATTGTCCCCAAGAAAAAGAAAACCCTTCTAATCCCTTCTTCCACCTTTCCCTACGAAGGATACCCGCTCATGGATTTGGATTGAGGTTAAGGAGACGAGCAATTCATGGAGAATCAAATATCTGTTCACCAAAGAGGTAGGTTACGGTTTACTTTAGTTAGACTTTGTATCTCAAGAAACGGTCGTATCTCAAGTTATAGGTGTCGAATTAAAGTGATTCAAAAACTATGTAAAAGATGACAATTTGAACTATAAAAATGGCTCTTGAATCATTTAAAACAACTAAATATTGAGGGTACAATGATGGAAAGAAAATTAGGGTTCTGGGTATGAAACAGAACGAAATTGTTTTCAAGAAACGTTTTCTTGAGTGATCAAGAATCAATAAAGTTCCTAAGTCACCACTTGAAATCAACTTACGTGATAAAGAAACACCACACGCTATTGAAAACAAGATAAAGACTATCACCACCTTGTTTGGAACAAAAAACAAGGATAAAGAACAAGAAATAGAGAAAATAAATCTATTGCAAAATTTAGGTTTGTGCTAAAAAACGTGAATTCTATATTTACAAGTCATGAGAACCCTTTATATAGGTCTACGGTCTCTTCTTTTATGACTGCAAATCCCTATTCTACTCTAGAAAGGAAATAGCTAAAAACAAGGAAAGTAAAATCCCTATTCTATAAGGAAAAGAATAAAGAAAACTAGAATTCTACTAGAACTAGGATAAAGATCCTACTAATGATAGGAAATTAAATCCTACTATAATATAAATCAAGAAACAAGAAACCTATTTAGAAAAGGATTCAAGAAACAAGAATGAGAAATAATCTTCAAACTTGAGCTTCTTGGACTTCTCTTTTTCTTGAATTTTAGTATTTTTTTCTTGATTTTCTTGATCTTCTTCATCTTTTCATCACGTACTTGTAATATGATTAAAATAGGGTATAATAAGGACTATGAAAATAAAGATTTATCTTAATAGGAAATGATGTGGTCGCTACGGAGATACCTCATAATTACTTAATGCTACCCTGCGGCGGGGGGGGGGGGGGGGGGATGAATTCCGTATGTATATCTTATTGATTGACCGCTCAGATGGTTATTTCCTTGAAATTAGGAGGTCGTATTAATTGAATTTTATGAAGTTGGTTTTGCATTTCTCCTATCCAGGGCTGGGATTATGATTGATTTGACATGTAGTTTTGTGCATTGCAACTGTCGTGTTCAGATGGAAATATAGGTAAATAGGCAAGGCATGAGTATCACATTGTGTTATCCGGCCTTATGGCCGTGGGATCGAGTACTTGGATTGCATATATGTATACGAATTAATATGGCCCGCGTCCGAGGTTCTTTCCGGAGCAGAGGTTTGTGCTCGGGTCCGAGGAGTATTCTAGAACGAGAGGTACATCGACACTATGGTCCCCTGTAGGTCATGGCTACTGAGCAAAGACATCAGCGTGTATGTACAGTGTGCCGGGTCTTGCATCACATTTGCATTGCATTCTCATAATTTATTTGTTATACATGTGTTTACTACTGTCGTTAACGCTGTCCATTAAACCATGTGTGTTGCCGAGAGCCTGTTGGGGGAGGGGTTATACAAGGCAAGTGTAGTGTTGGTCGTTAGTTAGTGATCTATTTCTCTGGATACGTCGCATCACAGTAGCAAGGTGAATAGGTGGATTCTTTAAAACAATAGGTGTAAAGGTACAATATACGACCAATGTGAACACGAGGGTTACTAGGTTGGAATTTAGCAGAATACCTTATGTTTGGGAAATAAGAGGAGCGAGTATTGGGAGTAAAGAAGTAAGGCGGCGGTATGGTAATGGTCTATATCTAAAATCTTGAGGTTCATTAACTTATCTGCTTACCCTAATTAACTTTATATTGCATTGCGTGAACTAATCGTAGTCGACCTATGATGCTTACCAGTACGTGTGGTGTACTGATACTACTTTTGCTACACCCTCTTTGGGGTGTAGATGTGTTGCAGGTTTTAGCTGAAGTTTCGCCGCAAGGGTCCATCGGATATTCTCCTACAACTTCGCCTATCTCACTCCGGGCGAAGGCTGTGTCATTTATCTTGTTCTTTTGTATTTTAAGAGCTCTTGTACCCGTCTAGACTATCTCGAGGTTTTATTTCAGATTTATTTATATTGAAACAAGTCTGTAATAAATGTTTACGTTTAAATTTATAAATCTTAAGGATGATTGTCACATGTTTTTAATTGTTGTGTTTTTAATGGTAAGGGTTCGCCTACTAGGTTGTCATATGGTAGGTGCCCGCACGACCCGTGGGTTGGGCCGTGACAGTTGCATGCCTTCAATATGAAAGTCATGAGTCTCCCATGAGTCATGACTCCTGTACACCCTCATTGAAGTAGGTGTGTTTACCAGATGCATACATGGCTACTGCGTTGCATTGCATCACATTCATTTCTGTTTGATTTGTTGAACCTAATTGAACCACTACCTTGATCTATTTCACTTTTATTTCTATGATTATTTATGTGTGAAGACGTACTCTGATTAATGCTAAAACAAGTGGTTTTCAACTACCAAACCTGTAACGATTCATTAAGTCGTTTTGTGATTTTTACCTCTTTTTCCCAAAATGACCCTTCCTCTAGATTCTTTATGGTATATTTGACTTACGGGAATGGGTAGTGCAATTCCCGAGACATTTAGGTGAGTTTTGGGTAAGAAAATGGACTTTTCGAAAATCTTTAAGGGTTAGGTTGACCAAAGTCAACATCGGGGTAGGTGAGTCTTTTTGGAAGTTTCATTGATTCCATTAGGTCTGGAATGTCGTTTATGACTTAGTTGAGTAGTTGGTTCGATTCCCGAGGGACTCAGGAGTATTTTGGACTTTTGGTTGAAATTCCAGCTTTAGAGTGTTTTGGAGTAGACATCGGTCAACGTCGGGTCAAAGAGACCCCGTGTGAATGGTTTGAGTGCGTGAGCAAGTTTGTTGCATATTTTAGAACTGGTTTGCATATTTGGTTTGTGTCCGAGAGGTCCTGGATGAGTTTCGGGTGTTGGATCATAGCTCGAGACTATTATATAGCAATATGGGTATCCACAGACTCGTGTTCTAACATAGAATACATAGTTGAACTGATTAGGATCGTCCGAAGGCTCTACAAAAGGGCAAGACTTCGTTGTGATCTTCAGACTCCAAATCAAGCAAGCTGAGACCTTACTTGACTCTATTTAAAAGCATCGTGGTTGGTTAAAATAGACTAATAAAGAGGGAGTAATGGGGTAACTGAGGGGGTCCCGATACTTGTGAGGTGTCGAGCACTTCTATTTGGTACCGATGCCATTTTATGGGTATTTGTGTATGTTTATATTGTATAGTTCTATCTGAATGCCATGCCTTTGGCATTAGTTGACAGCATATATTGATTTGTGGTCCATGAATGGGACATGAGATCCCTTGTTAATTGTTTCTATTCTAATTACTAGTCTTGTTTGTGATTCTGTGGAAACGCTAAAGATTGAGTCTTTAATTCATAGTTTGGTTGTTTATTGTTATGCATGTCATATTCATGCTTTCATATGGTATCTCACGTACATTACACTTGAGGATACATATGTGAAGCCTGAAGTAAAATGGTTCCGGACGGAGTGATATGAACGGTATGAGCCGGACTGGCAAGAGACAGGTAATGTGAGCCCTATTGGCTAAATGTATATGATATGATCTTGATTGGCTGAGGAATGAGATTGGAAACCGAAAGTGGCTAAGAACTCGAAGGAAAATAATTCCGGGTGGTGTACGTACCTCGCGAGTCCCCCATGGGTCACGTATTCCTAATATTGGAACGTGTGTATATATCGGTAATGGAAAAAGCCTTGCATTGCATTTGCATATCATAATATCTCATGAACTCCTTGTTTGATTGACTTTTCTAAATAATTGATTGATTCATACTTTACTTATTTGTCTAGCTAATTTAACTACTTGAGGACTCAGACACTTCTCATATTTAGGATTGTAACTTGTGATTATTATTATTATTATGTTGGACTAACAGCGGTTAAGTGTGGAAGTAGTATTCGAGGACGAACCCTCGTCTCCATTTTAGTTTAGGGTCAATCGACGTTACTGCTGAGTACACGTTGATTTCCCGTACTCACTCTAAACTTCCTATACCTTTTTGTGTGCAGATTCGATTCCTAGTATGAGCGGAGCTCGACGCTTCACTACTAGTTGACGAGTTGTTGTTGGATAATTTGGGGTGAGCTACCAACGGATCAGTGGCATCAGATTCTCCTTCTATCTTTATTTCTTTCTTCTTGTATCCTAGATAGCGTATTCAGATATTATTCCAGACTTGTATTTATTTTCTAGTAATTCTTGTACTAGTGATACCAGGTTTTGGGAATTGTAGTACTTCTTCTGTATTTATGTATATCTATGAGAATTATTATGTGTTAAGTGATTTATTTGATTATTCCGCATGATTTTATGTAATAATTCGTATAGAATGGTTGTGGATGGCTTACCTACTTTGTGGGAGTAAGTGCCTTCACGACTAAGAAATTGGGTCGTGACAAAACCTTGCCACTACTTTAATGGTGTCGGTCAATGATACTTACTGGCTATGCGTTATTATTTGTACTCATACTATACTTGCTGCAGGTTTATATGTGGGTACTAGCCGGTTACGATGAGGCGACAAGAGTGACAATTGGAGATTTGGGGCGGGCTGCTGGCCTATTTGCAGACTCTGACTCTGCTTCTTTATTTAGTTGTCTTCCAGTTCCTAGATAGTTTCATGTCAAATTTTTGTATTTACTTTTAGTTTGGTGCTCTTGACTTATATATCAGGTCTTTTGGGTATTTTTATTGTACCCTCCATATTTATGTTATATTTAAGACTTCTTTTATAACTTAACCGATTACGCTTACCTTATGCATGCTAATAATAGAAATGAAATTATAAAACTGGTTCGCCTACCGGGTTGGATGTAGGTGTCATCACAGCTTATGGAATTTTTGGTCGTGACACTAAACCTGTGATCATCATTATTTTTCTGCAACCTTTGGGAAAAGGAGTGGTGGCTCTTGCATAATCACTTACTATGATTTTTCACTGTGTTTCTTAGCCTAAACCACTGTCTTAGGGGTGAATTCTTCCCTAGGAATAAACTTGTATTTCTTATTCTTTGACAGGTTTTCCAACTCTCTTCTCTTTCTCAAAGTCATAGCATGCGCGAACGCCTTGTGATTCTGATCAACATCACAAGTCAATTCCCCTTTTTGTCTCCTGTTTTGAGCACCATCAATTTGCCCTAATTTGAATTTTTAAATCTTAAATGACACTGTCATATGTCTAATTTTCCTCTCATATTAATTGGTTTTTTGTTTGTATCCTTTAGCAAGTTCGTAACAATATCCTCAGTTTGTTGTGGAGATTCCTGAGGTTGCTGGTGATTGCATTGAGATCTATTGTTGCCTTCATTTCCTTTCGTTACCATCCCAAGATAAATTAGGGAAATTACACCAGTTAGGATTCTACGTATTACCGTACTGAGCATTTTGTTCCATAGGCCATCTATTTTGTTGTACCGCATAGTAGATTGACTCGAGGTTCATAGGAAATTGTTCACTTGTGTGATCATCTCCACCTATTTCATAGAATGCAGTCATTTGTTGTTGCGGCTAGATAGGTTGCACTGGTTTTTCCAATTATGTTACTACCATCTTGCTAACTTGGTTCGTGGGCATTTCCATTCTCTCTAATTGCTCTCAACACACCTAGATTAATGACCATGACATTTTTCTGAATTCATAATCTTCTCATTCACCATGCCAAATTTTATTGTTGGATGTTAAATTATTCAAGAGGGTTTGAATCTCATCAAGATTCTTTTCCATACACTGACCCCAGTAAGCAACATGCATGAGGATATTTTATCATCGTGCAAACCTTCTACGAAAGTATGCCAAGTATTTGTTTTAGCTATCTGTGATGTGGGAAATCTCTAAAAAACTTCTTGGAGAATTCTAAAGCTTCATACAATAATTCCACTTTATTTATGTTGAAATTGCTATTTGGCTTCTTACTGTTTTTGTCTTTTAGAGGGGAAGAACTTAATCATGAACTTCTTTTCTAAGTTCATCTATAAATAGAATTAGCCGATTCTTTTCGTAGCCAAGTCTTTGCCTTCCCCCTCCCAGCAATGGGGATGGCAACAAGGTGAGTATAATGTAGTCCAAGGTGACACCCCTGCTGAAGTTGTAGGTATCAGTTATCTCTAGAAAATTCTGGAAAAGCTTTTGTGGGTCTTCATGAGCCCTACCATGAATTGGCCTTGTGATTGTACCAGTTGTACCTTGTTTTGCTTTAGTTAAAAATAGTCAGTGACAGTGGCTTGACAATAGTCTATGTCATATTTCAAATGTTAGGCCTAGCATTCTCAATCATGGCATGTTCAACATTCTGTATCATTTTTACGGGGTAATGGTCTATTTGTTCTCCAACCACGCTAGTTATTACCTCAACTTCTAAAGTTTCTTGAGCGACCTCTTCTGCTTGTTTAGTTGCTTTTGTGTTTCTCAATTACTTGTGAAATCTCTTCTCAGGTTCATCATCGATTTTCACGATCTCATTCTTATCCTCTCTGTTATCCCCTAGCATTCAATCCATAGTATCTGCGATAAAATACGTGATAAAGACAATAAAACTCAAGAACTTGAAGAGGTTTGTTGCATGAACTAAGAGTTCTTAAATTCTGAAAAAGCTTAGGTTGGTATCGTTTCCAGACACTTAGAGATTAGCTTTTTATCAACTTAAGAGATCCAATTAGGAAGCAACCATAAGAGCTATAAAGTACATCAAGAGGGGATTGGGAATGGGAATACTCATTAGCAGTGAGAAGAAAGACAATCTGACAACCTATTATGACACTAATTGGGCTTCATGTCCAAGTACGCAATCTGTTACAGCCTTTATCATTGAACATGGAAATTCACTAATTTCTTGGAAGTCCAATAAATAAAATGTAATCTCAAGGATTTCTGCAGAAGCAAAATACAGGAATATGGCTATAAGAATGTCAGAACATGTGTGTTTGACTAGATTATTTAAGGAACTAAGAGTGGAGTTAAAGAAACATGTTAATCTAGACTGTGATAGCAAGGGTTCCTTACAAACAGCAACTAACCCAGTGTGTTGTGAAATAATAAAACACACAAAAATAGATTGTCACTTCATAAAGGAGAAGATACAACAAGGGGTTGGTGCAAATACAACATGCTTGCCACGCCCTGAACCTAGGCCTGAGTGGACCGGCGCCCGGTGCCTGAACATGATCGAGTGAACCACATGCATGACTTGTGTTACGGTTCGCTCTTACGCGGGTTAAGGCATAAAAGTTACTACGAGATTGTTGATGCTCTAATTGGATTTAGTATGTTTTAGAGTTGCCACTTAATTTATTATGGAAAACTTAAAAAATCGAGTAAAAATATTTTCAACCAAGAGAGAAATCTTTTGGTACCAAAGTTCGAGGTAAGGGTTCTGGTGATCCCCTAGGGAAGGTTTTACGCACCCCAGTATTAAAGATCCGTAGAATACAGTTGACCTACGATCTTCAATGTGTGGTTAATATACTTATTTGTTTAAAAGTGTTTTGTTTTTCCGCAAAATGTCATTCTTATCCATATCATAACTTCAAGAAAAAAATTGCCAAAATTTCCCCTTAAAAAGGGATTTTTGGGTTTTGAAAATCCGCGTAAGTGTTTAACTCACTTTATTGCCAGACTAGGGCACACCCGGGATTTCTCCCGAGTAGAGTCGCTACTATTCTAGTCTTAATAAAATGAGTTTAGTTCTTACGGGTTTTTACCTTGTTATAAGAAAATATGGAGTATTCTCCTATATTTATACATATATATTTTGGCATATGTAAAGAAAATCTCTTTTAGGTCCAAAATTTATTCTTTTGAAGCCCATAAAGTCTATCCGTTCCGACAGTCCAAAATCCATCTTACCTCCGTTTGGGTCCAAGTATAAATCTTTTTATTTTTTTATCCGTTCGGTTTTGGGCTTCCAGGCCCAAATCATTGTTGACACCTAATTTTCACCGCGTAGAATGTATATTTTAATTTTCATATTTCCCGAGTCCAAGACAGAGCAAGGATGCCCTTAATTTTTTTTTAATTCTTTTCATAAAATAAGAAATTACGAGTTATTTACTTTTATAAATTTGGTTTAAAAAGAAGATACGCATGTCGCTCCGTCTATCTTGAAAAAATTGTTAATGAAGATAACATATGAATTACTGCTCATTTTAACCACATTTTTCACGCTTTTAAATGTTCTCCGGAACTATATCAATATTAGACTCATTTTAAAACTAATTTTCTAAATTCCCGAGTTTTTAAATTTTTAATTATCCTAAAATAACTATTTAGTTGATTATACGTTGTTTGTATTATTTAGTTATTAATTGGTCTAAATCAATGAGGGGGGGGGGGGGGGGGGTTAATTTTAACTTTTAAAAGTTGAGCGGGATTTGTTTAAAAAAAAAGGACAGATGTTTGTAAAATACAAACTTCCACCCCCCATCTCTTATTTTCACCTAAGCCCGATCCCTCGTTCTTCTTCAGGTGATACAAACGAACCTCTAGGGTTCCGCCTCCACGGCTGATTCCATGGCCATTCTCGCCAGGTTTTTTAGGCATTTTGTCCTACAAGTTTATTTTCCTTTGAATACTATGTTACATGCTCGATTGACTCATTTTTTGGGATGTTACCCGGGGTTTTGCTGTGATAGAGTTGCCATGGGCGGGACCTCGAGTCCTTAGCCATCTTGTGCACTCTATCACATGGAAGAAAACACCCATGGGGAAACTCTCAGATTTGGGTACGGGTTAAGGGTTTCTATCCTACCCTTTGTACGATTTTACTGTTAATTCGTTGTTATTTGTCCTTTTTTGATGACTAGGTGTACTACTCTGTTGATTTGGAATTTTACTAGATTTTCGCTTAAATTTTTTAGTACAATTAGCTGTATTTTGTTGTATTGTGTGATGTGTACCAATTCTAATTGGTCATGGTACTAATTATGGTAATTTGTTGAGAAATTCTGTTGTCCTTTGAAAAGAATTCGAATGGTTTGAATTTTAAGGTTGAGAATTTGAGAGGGAATCTGTGGAAAAGGATTTTTACCCCCTTTACCCCTAAACCCTAGGGGATTACTATAAATAGCAGGACATATGGTTGCTTAGAGGATCTTTTTTTTTTTCTTCTTTTTCCAAAAAAATTCCTAAGTTGAAACAATACTAAGTACCCTAGCCTACAAAATACAATACATACACCTAAATTTACCACTGAAATAGTACAATATACTTACATTATACATATATTATCCGAAATATACTACAAGATATTACAAAAAAATAAAAAGAAAAGATTGTTTTATTTTCAAAAGGAATCTTGGGTGTTGATATTTGAAGTGTTGATTCAACCCCTCCCCTTTGATCTTTTGGTTGCCCTACTAAAAGCTAATGTCTTTTTTCTAACTTGTTTCTTTCCCGTTATTAGCTTATTTACATGTATTAACTTGTTTTATGCTTGATTTAACTTGATTTAGTTTCTGTTTCATATAGCCTAGCTTACTTGTATGTTCTAATATGGTTTATGTTTGTTTAAAAGTTGCTTAGTTACTGTTCTATTGGGCTTATTGAGCTACTGTGTTATAATGCTAAAATGATGAAGGTTAAAGGCTTGTTTAAGTATTAATTAGTAGGTATCTAGATCAAAACAATACTTAAAATGAAGTAGATTTGTTTGTTTGATCATTGGTAACTATTACATTGGCATGATTGAAGATTCTGAGGCATTTCTCCATTTTTGTGTTGTTTTGCTACTGTTTAAGGATCCTGTGTTCCTTTGATCCTAGTTGAGTGGCTTTGAGTTCAAATTAGGTCATTAGTCTAAGGCATAATGATTTTTTTAACCAGGTATAGGTATTAGGTTTGGTTTATGGATGGTTGTCAAATAATCTTTGTCCAAAACTATGTTGAAAGCTATAAAAGGGACCTCTATGTTCTTGTGACTGTCTTGCATCACTTGTTCACAAATTATACCCTCTGAACCTTGCTAAAGCTTTAGAAGAACTAAAAATTGAACTTCTTAGTCTACTTTGTGTATTCTGAGACTGCTAAATATGACTCAAGTCCCCCCTAAAACTGAAAAATTTGTCCAAAAGTAGGAATTTGATGGATTTACAGCTTGTCTTGTTGATTTTGGGATTAATTTGAGTCTTATCTGATCTTCTAAGTATGTTAGCTACTTGTTTTGGGAACTGTTATAGGAGAATAATCTAGAAAAATAAGAGAACTTGTCTTCTTGTTTAAAACTGAAAGAAAGAGGGCTAAACCAGTGTTTTGGAGTTGTTTGTGATCCTACAATGAATGCTTTCTCTTCTTAAATTTGTGGTTTGTCCAGGCTATTGTATAATGTGCTCTGTGAGAACGTTTTGATTAGATAAGTGTTGAATACCTTTGCTTTCTAAACCAGATAAAAGTTAGGGATATAAGGGAAAAACTAAAATTGAACCTAAAGAGAAATCTGGAACTAAGTGATATAACAAGCTATGTTTTTTTTTTTCTTTTCTATATTTGATCTTGCAACTTGTATGTCCTATCCCCACCCATTCTCTGAGTCATCTGTGTGCTTTGACATATCATCATTTAACTTAGGATTAGGCATTATGTACCTTGTCTCTTTGAGTATTGTTTTCAGATTACATGCTGAGTCTTTGCTTGTTTGAATTCTCAGTTGTTCTAACATGGATCTGCATTTCATATTTTCATTTATATTTTGTGTGTTATGGAGAACCAACTTGTGACTAAAATAAGTTTTTGACCCTTCCTTGTATCATGTATAGATGGATTAACTGATAAGCCACCTTAGGTTGATTTTGGAATCAAGCTTGTAGGATTTTGATCCTGAGGATCTGTTGTACTTACAAAACTTATATCCTTTTGGTCATTTTAACTTGTTTCCTAGTTTTTTAAACTGAACTTTTGATTAAATCTTCCTATTTGAGGCTATAATGTTAGAGTTGAGTCTTAAATGAATTTAGTATAATGTAAAATTGAAGCTAAGAGGCATTTAAGGAAAACAGGTACAACACTTGCATACTTCTGTTCACCTTGTAGCTTGCTGAGAATTTCTGAAGCTGTTTTACATGTGATCCCTACTCTTATCTACCTGTTTAAGTTAAAATCTACTTGGCACAATTTTGTTTGACCCAAAGATAGGCAGTATTAGTCTCTTTTCTAGTTATGATTTCCATGGACCTATATCTATTTTTTGTCTATGTTTCATGCCACTAGTGACTTGATATGAGTGAATTTGAATCATATTTACACCTAGAGTAGCATCATGTTCCCTCCACCTTATTATGGACCTGTTGGTGATCCTTGACAATCTTTGTTTAGTCTTACACTTGCAAAAAGACCTCTATGTTTAAACTTTGAGAATAAGACTATGCGCATGCTTTCATTATGAGGTTCAGGCAATGTCCCCCATAAGGCTGCTTATTGAGACAATCTCTTTGTGATTAATTGAATTTTTGGACCAATGAGTAAGCCCTAAACTAGTGTTTGAAAATCCATAGGTCATCTGCAAAACCTGCACTCTGCATCTGTTTGATACTTAGACTTGTCTTGAGCCAGAATTGATATGAAATGACTTTGAACCATAAACATTTGCCTCTGAAACTTCTGATAAGGGGAATGGGTTAAAATGGTTTGCTGGCACTGGGTTTAATCACTTCTTGGCTGAAAATGAACTAACTCTTAACTAAATAATGCTTCACCTTGTCTCTATTAATTACTGGAGAAGAACTAGGAATTAAGATTCTTGAGTATAATCACTGTGACCTTTGCTTTGTCATTTTTACTCTCAATGTTTTTTACTACCTTGTTTCCTTATCTCCCTACTGCTGTGGCTACTTCTCTGCTATCATGAACTTGTTAGTCTAATTGTGCTATTGCTATTTCCTAAGCCTCAAAACACTTGTTATGTCTTTCCTTAAGCTGTTCTTGCATTGCCTGAAGCTGTCTATTTCCTCATCTGATGTTTGTTGAGCCCTCTGTGGTACTTTTGTTTTGCGATAGCTAGCCTAGCACCCGTGCTTGATTACTTAGCCTTGCTTAAATATCCAAAACATGAGCTTGGGGGTTATGGGATTATTGGGTGGATTTGACGTTTCCTGTATATTAAGGTATATAGAGGGTATGCCTTCTATAGGTTTTGCTCTCTAT
Organism: Lycium barbarum; assembly: GCF_019175385.1. Lineage (NCBI taxonomy): Eukaryota > Viridiplantae > Streptophyta > Magnoliopsida > Solanales > Solanaceae > Lycium > Lycium barbarum. Next base: position 86,655,132 of record NC_083344.1, read on the forward strand.
TTTAGTATATCTATAGTATGTCGTGCATACTACAGCTGGACACTTAGAAAAAATTTGAGAAGAAAACAACCTGGGTTTGTTGATGGGCCTGTCACCCGCACCTTTGGAACTTGGGTTGCACTTCTTTTGGTCGTTCATGTCTCCTTATGTGTTCTTGTATTTAGCCTTCGGGCTATGCCTTGGGCCTTTCATTTATGATGTTATTTGCAGTTTTGGTTATTGATAAATATGGGCTCGGCCCAAGTCGATGTGATTAATCTTTTGGCTTTGTAATTTATTTTAGCTCTTAGCTATGTTGAGTAATATACTAATATTGTGCATACCCATTTGTATCCTTGTCCACCCAAACTCGTTGGTGAGCCCCCACAGGGCCCACAACGTATCTAGATCGAGTCAAACAAATTCGGAGCAAAATGGAGCATACGTATGGACTTAGGGACCAGCTTGCATAATACCTTCGTTTGGGCTTGGTCGGCCCAAAATCTTTACTCTTTACTTTATACAATTTAAATTCATATTTGTACCTTTAAATTCAATGTGTTGGAACCTTTATATGATTGTCATACAATTAGAGTCGCTAAAATTGATCTCTTTTACTAAATTCAACTCGTGTATAACAATAATAATAATAATAATAAAACAAACGGGTTGAACGACTGTTTTGGACTCGGAACGCTGGACTTGGGAAAATTATTGGACCGAATTGACACTATTGTAACTTTGGGGGGCTAAACTGCCTGAGACCATTTTGGATTATTTTAAAACTTATGGACAGATTTTGAACATTCGAGACTTGTGTAAATATGCATAAAAATGGATTAAAATTTGGCTGAATAAAGAGTATGATTGATAGGTTAAAATAAATAACATATTATAAACAATTACGGTATATATAGTATGTTAAAAACTATTTTCATAAAGCTATTTTCATAAACTTAAACACTTTTTTCCAAAAATATTTTTGGTGGACTTACGTGGAGTCCTACCTAGGCTAAGAGCCTTCGGTAGGTTAGGTGTTCAAGTCCGATACCCACACTCAATTTTGAGCGAAATTATACTTCGACGATTTCTTAAAAACAAATTTCTTGTATGTAAATGATACCCTTTTTATTGCGAAAATCTAGACTTAAATAATTTGTGTCCAAAACAATTTATAATCATAAGATAAACTATTAGAACCCGTAGGTAAACCGCAATTGAGCGGATCCTTAATACCGGGGTGCCTAACACCTTCCCCGGAGGATCACCACAACCCTTACCCAGACTTTGGTAGATTAGGTTTCTTTAAATAATAGTTTAAAATGAACCCTTTTCGAACTAGTTTTTCTAATTTCCTAAAAATTAGGTGGCGACTCTAAAATGTGTCCTTTAGAGCTCCATTAAGTGGTTGGCAGAGTTTTTCGATTTTCCCGGTACGATTCACAGCCGTACTTCCCCGGGACACCTCCCTCTTTTATGAGGTATGTGTGATTCGGTTAAACTTAGAAATTTCCAACGCCCGCTACAGACAATCTAAGGTTCTAACCATAAGGGTTCCAATATTGTTTGCCTTACGTGATATAACTTGTTTATGTGTTTAAATTTCCTCAAGATATAACTGTCATTCATGCATGCATACTCTGCCATTCCTGGCATTTATTTTACACTTTGTCCCAAGGATGACGACGCGGGATGAGCGGCGGTTATACCTTCTCTAAAAAACCTTTAGTATATTCTTTGGAGGTCTCTAAGGTTGAGTGGGTATGCGGTCATCCTACAGCCTTTAGAAAATCCACCCCAGCTTGTCCGCTTGGGTAACCTATGTCATTCGTTTGAAAACCACTCTAGAATAATTAGCGTAGAGCGAAGCCAAATCCTTACTGATATAGCACATACTGACCATAGACCGGTTTGGGTATCTCAGATCTACCTGAATCGGACAGAAAAGACACCTTACTGTGTTCAGACGGGGTAAAAATCGGAAGATACCGCATCCCACTATTTGCTATTTGGAAGCATTATTGTGCCAAGTGTGAAACAGATTGTTATTCCTGGGGGAGGGGAACTAACAATGTTTTGTCTTGCAGATGTCTCACGATGTGCAGTTTGACATAGTTGTGGGTCCACCTCCAGGTTTAGTGATATGGTGGAAGGGTTTGCCTAATGATCAAAAGAAAGAAATTAAGAGTTGTGTAGGGCATCTGCCTTCATTGATGAATATGATTGGGGATCCCGGTCTGCTAGAGATCATTACCGGATATTGGGACAACGACAGAATGGTATTCAGATTCGGAGAAATAGAGATGACTCCCACTTTGGAAGAGATTAGAGATGTTCTGGAGAGTGTGGGAAGTGCTAACAGATCCAAAAAGAAACCGGCACAAAATATCCTTATCCCCCACAAACCTACCCCAAAAGAAATCAAAGACACGTTTGCTGTCAACAAAGCCGATTGGGCGCAGGGACCCACTATAGCCTTCAGAGAGTTGTATGAGAGGTATTCATCCAAACATGGGTACGAGGACTATATCCTTGAGTTTTCATCACCCCAATCCTGGGAAGCCAACTGAACACTAGCATTTATCACTTGTCTGTTAGGGACCATGGTATTTCCACAAAATGCCTCCCTAGCTATTGACACACGGTTTGTTTTTGTCGCCCATGCTATTCTTAGGGGAGTCACAACGAATAGAGTTACCAAATATTTTGACATTACCCCTATTATTCTATCAGACATATATCGAGCTTTGGGAAAATGTCGTGACCATTACTACTATTTCCAAGGGTGAAACCTCCTAGTCCAATGGTGGATACTTAAACATTTGGATAGGAATGGCTTACCTACTCGCCGAAATCCAACCCTAAGAAAGGATGACTTAGGAGTCACTGCTATGCCTTGCGGGGTTCAGGATAAAAAGGGATGGGCTCAAATCTTTTCTAGATTGAGAGAAGAACACATCAGATGAAGGGTACTTGATTTTCATTCCAAAGCTGTTTGTGTTAAAAGCCGTAGGCGTCCATACCTATCACTTATAGGCGTTAGGGGGATCGGACCCTACACGCCATTGGGAGTTCTTAGACAGTTTGGTATGAGACAAGTTATCCCAAGTGTGGGTAATATGGGAGAGTTTGTACGAGATTATGAAGAGGGTCGCATCGAGGGAATAAAAGCTGCTTAGAAAGACTGGAAGAACGCAATAAGAGAAGATGAGTTGGATAAGGATCCAAACAATCCAAGTCATGATGAAAATTACTATGAGTGGCTTAGGGCTGAGTTGGCTAACATTGCCACTCCAGGACCATATCTGTACAAATTCCCTAAAGATAGGGAAGCAGCGAATGTCATCCAAGTTAGGAGAATGAAGTGGCGAGTAGAAGGAAGAGAAGTGGATTATCAAGCAAAGATAGAATATGATGAGAAGATAATTGAGAGCTTGACAGACTAGGCAGATGCTTCATTGAAGAGCTTGGAATGGCTTGACACTTTTGTTAAGGAAACCATAGATACGGGGTCGTCATTGCCAGATTATCAGAGGGGTCAATGGATCGGGACCGCAATGATGCCAGCACATGCAGCCATTCAGACTGCCCTTTGGGGGGCCAAAAAGGCGTGAGATAATAGAGAGCAGATTTCTGTTCGTGAAGTGAACTTTTGTTGATTATTGCATTTACTTTAAAATCCTTGTAATCCCGCTTGGAAAAATATCATTAATGAAAAGCACCGGGATTTTATTTTTGGGAACAATACATTTATCTTACATGTGGCACAATTTTGCTTCATACATTAGTAGCCTCGGAGCAACGAGGTATAGGAAAGAGAATTATATATTGCCTAAATGCTTACTTGATATAACTGCTTTGTGTGAAAAATCATATACATTGTCAAAATTCTTGATTGGTCTATATTTCGGCCACTACCCAAAAGAAAAACCAAGGAAAATAACCATCAAAACAAATTTAGATCCACTTTTAAAAAGGCTGATTTGCTAATAGGAAATAGAGACTCTGGACAGCATGAGTGCAACTTCGTCCTACATCAACCTAGTAAGTGACGACGAGGGCACAAAAGCAGCGAGTGAGAAAAATCAACATTGGGATGAAAGAATGGCCTTAGCCACTGCCAGAATGAAAGAGGCTGTACAAACCACTAAGACGGCCAATGAGAAAATGAAAGAAGCAGAAACTCTCCTAGATTATGTTGAAGAACTAACAAAACAACACCTCGCCAATCGGGTAAAATGGGGGAAGACACCTGAAGCACCGCTTGAGAGTTATATCCCACTTAGCCAACAAGAAGGGCTTGACCCCATACCATATGGAGAAGGCGAGTTACTTATCCTCAACTTCAAAACTTATGGAAACCCAAGTGACTCCCAATTCGCGGAGCCTCCTATTTCCTGCACAATTATTCTTAAAGGCACAAGATCACACAATTGGGCGCACCAGTAGAACTGTCAAAACAAGAGCTTTTGGAAACTTTGGGAAACATTGGGGTGTACGTGCAAAGCCTAAATCTGCTGTCACCATGCGCTCCTTCTATGGGTTACAGAAAATGTCTCTATCACTGAGGTCAATCAGGTCATACCGCTAATGAGTGCGTAGCATTAGAAAGAATACTTATCCAATGGATTGATTAGGTGAGGATTAGTCAACTGTGGGGGCCCCACTTCTTCCTGACTCATGACCAAAGAAGAAATCACCCAGAATGGATATCAAAGGTCAGGTTCTGGAGAAGTGATTTTTCCAAATTCGAGGAGTCATATACTAGGATTCACTCTTTACTATGCAGCGTAAAGAAGATAAGGGCGGTGCCACAAACCTACCAGGGTCAGCCAGGGTCCTCAGAAGAAAGAATTTGTGTATATCATCATGGCCGCCCCGGCCACGACATTGAGGAGTATGTAGACTTCAAGCTCGAACTAGAACACCTCGTGAATGAAATACTTAGACAATCTGAACATATTTGAAAGTAGCCAGCATGGCTAAACCAAAACAACTGAATGACTGAGTATACTGTCTACAAGGTTAACATAACAAATATCTGACTGTCTGGACTGTGTCTATGAAGCCTCTAAGAATATTAAATAATAGAGATGTCAATAAACTGAAATAACTGGATAGCTGACAACGCCCCGAAAGAATCTGGGGCTCACCAGTAGCTGATACGTGCACTCCTAATTAGCTGAGTCGTCAACCTGTATATAGTTGCGATGCAGGCCCCCAAGCAATAAAAAGGGACATCAGCACATTTGAATTGTACTGGTATGTAAAGCAACTGAAGCAATAAAATATTGGAACTGAAACTGAACTAAACAAGAAAGCAAAAAGCTGAAATACTCCCTGTTCTGGATGAAGAATCACCTGTAAAACTGTAAATATAACTGCGGCCTAGGGCCCAAATAATGTGCACAAAAACTGTGGCCTCAGGCCCAAGCAATACGTATGCATAAACTGTGGCCTAGGGCCCAAAAATACAGATATAGGTGTTCAACATTAACAATTTACAAGACTGAGACTGGCTATAGCTGACAGCATGATAATTGTTTTTGATTATGGGACTCATGCAAACAACTGGTTATACACTGACTGAGACTCATGTGATAACAATACATAAGTCAATAAAGATTACGTGTTGAGTTCATGATGTTCAAAGTGACAACCATGAACGAATTCTGTAACTGCAACCCTAGAAGATAACATTTCTATATCATATCATGAAACTAGGACTAAACTATATTCTGTGTCAAATTACTGACAAGTATGAAAAATGAGGCGTAGGGAGAATCATGAATATTCCCTAACGTAGATAGTTAGCCTCATATATCTTAATTCCAGCCTTTGAGCGTAATACAATGTTCGTCAACCCTTTTAACTTTGATCTATATCAATACAAGTCAAAGGGATTCTATATTAGCAATAATATCCATGCTTTTGGTCATCTAAGCATTTTATCAAACACTTAGTGGGCATAAAGGTCCACAATCTCCATTAATGGTGTTTCTTCACCCAATTCCCATTCTATTACTTCTAGGTGATTCTACAATCTCAATTAGGTGTAATTAACATCATTCTCCATCACCTGTATGATTATAACAATCTCAAGTCAACAATCCAAAACCCTACTATAGTTCGTGTAATTCTCTTTACTAAACCCATTTACTATTCTCCTAAGAACTCATCAATTCACTATTATGAATGATTGGAGTGTAGAAGCATTACCTTTTTACGTTCATTCCTCTTGAATTCGAGTTCTAGGTTTTCCACGCGCAACAATAATGTTTCACTCACAACTCTATTGATTAGAAGGGTTTACTCAAGTTAGAAAGAGATTAGGGACTTGAATTCAATCTAGAATCATGATAAAACTTACCTTGGAGGGTTCTTGAGGCTTGGGACTTGTGCCCTCTGAATTTAGGGTAATTTTTCATGACTAGGGGTGTTAGGGAAATAAACCCCAAGCTTAAATATAACTTAAAACGCAAAATCCCTGACCCGAAACCCGACCTGTTATGCGATGGGCCCGCGACGCACATGAAGCGCACGACCCTCTGCAGGTCAATATTCAGAGAGGGTGTTTTTGTGCGATCGGCCCGCGATGCGGGTCCATCGCATGCGCCCTTAAAAGTGACGTATGTTGGTTCTATGCATTGTGTGGTAAAATGGACATAACTTCTTGTACAGATCTCTGTTTGGGATCCACAATATACCGTTGGAAATCTATTTCAAAGGGATACAACTTTCATGTCTTATGTTTCCTCAAATTCCCAACGGATTTTAACGAAATTTGACTGGAAGGCAGACGTATAAAAAACTTAGCCGATTCTATAGAATTTTAAGCGCCTTACTATTAGCCATCTTGAGACGATCATATCTCCTTGCTACGATCTCTGATTAGACTGGTCCTTGTATCGTTAGAACGCTATTTTTATGTACTACAACTTTCATTGAGGGTACTTTCACAAATTTCCAACTAATCAAGGAGTTATCAGTGCCCGAAGTAGGCCTATCAACTATTTTCGCAAAACGTTCAAACCTTCAGTTTTTCCACTAAAACTCTAATGATATGAGTCTAACCTTAGTTATAAGATACGGGGTGTAACATTATCTCCCCCTTGGGATCATTTATCCTCGAATGATGGTCTTGGTTATAATCGCGGCTAATTCTGAGACTCATGGACATTTGGCAGCGTTTATTCTGTAACTAAGATACCTAAAACTAATTGACTGAGCCACGTGATCATTGAACCGACTGACTGAATACATGATTACTGAATTGCATGTCTACTGAACTGACTAAATACTGAAAATATGGAGATTATACTATAAGGATTTGAATGAAAAGGTTAGTTACCTTCAGCATTTTCTGCCCTCTCTTCAAAGAGATGGGGATATCTGGACTTCATGTCCTCTTCGGCCAGCCACATAGCCTCTTCAACTTTTTAATTTCTCCATAGTACTTTCACTGAAGCATTCTCTTTAGTTCTTAACTTGCGGATTTGACGATCAAGAATAGCTACTGGGATCTCTTCATAGAACAGGCTATCTTTAACCCCTGTGATTTCTGTAGGAATAACCAGAGACGGGTGTCTCATGAACTTCTTCAGCATAGACACATAAAATGCTGGGTGTACAACAGCCAAATTTTGTGGCAATTCTAACTCATAAGCCACTTGCCCGATCCTTCGAAGGATTCTATATGACCCAATATAGCGGGGACTAAGCTTCCCCTTCTTCCCAAATCTCATAACGCCTTTCATAGGTGAAACTTTCAGAAACACCCAATCATCAACTTGGAGTAAGTCTCTACGCCGCATGTCCGAATAGGACTTTTGGCGACTCTGAGTCGTCTTCAAATGCTCTTGAATCAACTTGACTTTTTCCATAGCCTGATAGACCAAGTCTGGCCCTAACAACTCTGCTTCACCAACCTCAAACCAACCAATTGGTGACCTACATCTCCGCCCATACAAGGCCTCAAATGGTGCCATCTGGATACTAGAGTGGTAACTGTTATTATAAGAAAACTCAATGAGAGGCAAATGGTCGTCCCAATTACATTTGAAATCTCGGACACATGCTCTCAACATGTCCGCAAGAGTCTGAATAGTACGCTCTGCCTAGCCTTCTGTCTGAGGATGAAAAGCTGTGCTGAGGTTCACCCTTGTGCCCAATCCTTTCTGAAAGGATTTCCAAAAGTTCGCAGTAAACTGAGCACCACGGTCTGAAATGATGGACAAAGGAGTCCCATGCAATCATATGATTTCCTGAATATATAACTTGGCATAATCTTCTGCTGAATCTGTAGTCTTCACTGGCAAGAAGTGAACTGACTTGGTAAGTCGATCTACAATCACCCAAATCGAATCGTGCTTTCGAAAAGAGCGAGGTAAACCTGTTATGAAATCCATGTTTATCATCTCCCATTTCCAGATGGGAATGTCTATGTTTTGAGCCAACCCACTAGGCCTCTGGTGTTCGGCTTTCACTTGCTGGCAATTTGGACACTTAGCGACAAAATCTGCTACGTTCTTCTTCATGTCATTCCACAAATAAATCTCCTTAAGATCATGATACATCTTTGTGAAACCTGGATGAATGGAATACCTGGAATTGTGGGCTTCAGACATATTCCGATCTCTGAGCCCATCTATGTCTGGAACGCATAGTCTGACTTTGTACCTCAAAGTACCATCATCTCTCCCTTGTTCAAAGGCCGTAGTCTTGTGTTTGTGAATTCCCTCCTTCAGCTGTAACAGGCAGGGATCACTAAACTGTTTTTCCTTCACTTCTGCTACTAAGGAGGATTCGGCCCTGTTCTGAACAACGACTCCACCATCTTCAGAGTCTAGAAGTCGAACTCCTAGGCTTGCTAAGTGGTGGACTTCCTTTATCATAGTTCGCTTGTCTGCCTCAACATGAGCTAAACTTCCCATGGAACGCCGACTGAGAGCATCGACTACAATATTCGCCTTCCCTGGATGATGGAGAATATCCATATCATAGTCCTTAAGCAATTCGAGCCATCTTCTCTGCCTAAGATTAAACTCTATTTGCTTGAAAATATATTGCAGGCTTTTATGATCGGTGAACATATCCACATGCACTGCATACAAGTAGTGCCGCCATATCTTAAGTGCAAAAACCACAACTTCCAATTCTAGGTCGTGAGTCGGATAATTCTTCTCATGAGTCTTAAGCTGTCTAGACGCATAAGTAACAACCTTACCATGCTGCATTAAAACACATCCGAGACCAACTCCCGAAGCATCGCAATAAACAACGAACCCCTCGGTTCCTTTTGGTAGTGTAAAACTGGAGCAGAAGTCAATCTCTTCTTCAACTCTTCGAAACTCTGCTCACATGCATCTGACCATTGGAATTTGACTTTCTTCTGAGTTAACTTAGTCAACGCAGCTGAGATAGAAGAAAATCCCTCGACAAAACGCCTATAATAACCTGCCAGACCTATGAAACTTCTGATGTCTGATGCTGAGGTGGGTCTGGGCCAGTTCTTAACAGTGTCAATTTTCTGAAGGTTCACCGTAACACCTTCCCCATGAAATCACATGGCCTCGGAATGCCACTGACTTAAGACAAAACTCGCACTTTGAGAATTTTGTAAAAATCTCATGATCCTTAAGTGTCTGGAACACTATTCTGAGATGCTCTGCATGATCTGTCTCACTACGGGAATACACCAATATGTCATCAATAAACACAATGACGAATAAATCGAGATAAGGCTTGAAGACTCTGTTCATAAGATCCATGAAAGCTGCTGGTGCATTCGTCAACCCAAACGACATGACAAGAAATTCAAAATGACCATAACGGGTTCTGAAAGCGATCTTCGGAATGTCAACTTCCTTAACCTTTAACTGTTGGTAGCCTGTTCTGAGGTTAATCTTGGAATAACACTGAGCACCCTAAAGTTGATCAAATAGGTCTTCTATTCTGGGAAGAGGATACTTATTTTTAATGGTGACCTTGTTCAATTGACGGTAGGCTATACACATACGCAAGAATCCATCCTTCTTTCGGACAAACAAGACTGGTGCGCCCCAAGGTGAGACACTTGACCTTATAAATACCTTATCAAGAAGATCCTTCAACTGAACATTTAACTCCTTTAACTCTGCTGGGGCCATCCTATACGGCGGAATAGATATCGACTTAGTACCGGGAAGTAGGTCAATTCCAAAGTCAATTTCCTTATCGGGAGGGACTCCGGGTAGGTCATCTGGAAAGACTTCTGGAAATTTACTGACAACTGGTACTGACTGAAGAGCTGGAGTCTGGTCATCTGCATCCCTGACTCGAACTAAGTGGTAAATATACCCCTTGGAGATCATCTTTCTGGCTCTAAGGTAGGAAATAAATCTACCCATGACTGCTACTGAATTACCTTTCCATTCTATAAGTTCATCGGGAAAATTAAATGTCATAGTTTTGGTTCTACAACCCACAGAGGCATAACAGGACTCTAACCAATCCATACCCATAATTACGTCAAAATCTACCATCTCCAATTCTATTAAGTCTGCTATGGTGCTGCGGTGGTATTTTAACACTGGACAACCCCTATAGATACGCCTAACTATAACTGATTCCCCAACCGGTGTGGATACTTCGAAAGGTTCATGCAACTTTTCGGGGTCTGTCCCAAATTTCTTAGCAATATACGAGATTACATAAGATAGAGTGGATCCTGGGTCCATAAGAGCAAATACATCGAAGGTGAAGACTGTTAGCATACCTGTGACAACATCTCCACGAGCCTCTATATCCTCGCGACCTGACAGTGCATACAGACGGTTCTAACCACCGCTCGTATTACCGGACTTTGTTGCTCCGCGCCCCTGCTGGGCTTGGGAATTTCAGGGAGCTGTTGAATTTGTGGACTGAGCTACATTACTATTACCTTCGGTATTCTGTCTTGCGGACAGATATTCCCGCAGACCTGGGTGACCATACCCAAAATAACCATCCATGAACGGCATACTCCTGAATGTCTCTTACCACAAGTGTTGCAAGTAGGGTGTTGAAAACCACGGTCGGTCACGCTGGCCTGTGACTGTGAGCCTGCCGTTCCGAAGTTTCGGCCTTTCTGGTTAAAGTTGGGCCTCTGAGATGGAGCACTAGCTGTAGAGGGAGCAGGTCTTGATGACCTATTCTTAAAGAACTGACGGTTGCCACCTCCCTGACTGAAATTACCAGCAGACTTAACCCTCTTGTTGAACTCTCTATCTTTTTGCTTCTGTAGGGCTTCTTCTTCCTTCATCTTTCACCTTGTCTCGTTACCTTGCACGAATGCCAGTATCTTGGAAATAGTCATCGTGTCGTTCTGAACAACTGTGTTGGCATCCCTGTACAACTCGGGTTTAAGCCTAAGTACAAATCTTCTAATCACGACTCTCATATCAGGAACCATGTGAGGAGCATGTCTGGAAAATTACACGAACTTAAGGTAATAGTCCTGAACAGTTATGTCCTTTTGCCTTAGATTCTCAAACTCTATAGCCTTGGTTTCTCTGACCTCAATTGGCATGAAATGCTCAATAAAAACGTCTGCAAATTCGTCCCAAGTAGCAGAAGGTACATCCTCCTCTCGGGACTGTTCCCATGTCTCATACCAAATATGGGCCACATCTTGCAGCTGGAAAGCTCCGAGTTCTGCTGCCTCTGTATCCGTAGCATGCATCACACGAAATATTTTCTGGAGTCCATCAATGAAATTTTGGGGGTCTTCCTCCTTCTTCGATCCTGTGAACACTGGCGGCTTTATCTGCATAAACTCCTGAGTCCTAGAACTGTTTGACCCACTACTAGCACCTGAGCTAGGGGCCGTTTCCTGTCGCTGGGCCTGATTTGCCAAAATTTTAGTGAGCAGCTGAATAGCTCTTTTAACATCCGCATCCGCATTATTGGAAGGCGTAGCAGCGACATTAGCTGTGGCGGCTGCATGGGCCTGAGTGCCCCCTTCTGTTGCTGGGTCAACGGTAGCCCTCTAGCTAGTCTTGTTGTACTTCCTTTTTGGAGGCATTTCTGAAATACGTAATTCGCTCGAGTTAGAAGAATTCCTAAAAGCATTACTCTATCGGCATAAACTAGAGTATGAAAGAAGTGAAACAAATCCTGAATGTCTTGGTGGTCAACTGTTTATATGTATGGGGCCCTCACACATATAAAAGAGACTCCACTGGACACGACTTCATAGAATCCCTAAGACACTTGAAGCTAGGGCTCTGATACCAAGCTTTGTCACGCCCTGAACCGGGGCCTGGACGTAACACGACACCCGGTGCCTGACTACATGTGACCGAGCGAACCAACTGACTGGCTGAATCAACATGTGATACCAAAAATATAACTAATCTCTAAAATAAAACTAACAAATGCAGATTAACTAAAAGTCTGACTGAAATATCATAATGCGGAAATACTTAGACAATCTGAACATATTTGAAAGTAGCGAGCATGGCTAAACCAAAACAACTGAACGACTGAGTATACTGTCTACAAGGTTAACATAACAAATATCTGACTGTCTGGACTGTGTCTATGAAGCCTCTAAGAATATTAAATAATAGAGATGTCAATAAACTGAAATAACTGGATAGCTGACAACGCCCCGAAAGAATCTGGGGCTCACAAGTAGCTGATACGTGCACTCCTAATTAGCTGAGTCGTCAACCTGTATATAGTTGCGATGCAGGCCCCCAAGCAATAAAAAGGGACATCAGCACATTTGAATTGTACTGGTATGTAAAGCAACTGAAGCAATAAAATACTGGAATTGAAACTAAAACTGAACTAAACAGGAAAGCAAGAAGCTGAACTACTCCCTGTTCTGGATGAAGAATAACTTGTAAAACTGTATATATAACTGTGGCCTAAGGCCCAAATAATGTGCAGAAAAACTGTGGCCTCAAGCCCAAGCAATACGTATGCATAAACTGTGGCCCATGGCCCAAAAATACAAATACAGGTGTTCAACATTAACAATTTACAAGACTGAGACTGGCTATAGCTGATAGCATGATAATTGTTTCTGATTATGGGACTCATGCAAACAACTGGTTATACACTGACTGAGATTCATGTGATAACAATGCATAAGTCAATAAAGATTACGTGTTGAGTTCATGATGTTCAAAGTGACAACCATGAACGGATTCTGTAACTGCAACCCTAGAAGATAACATTTCTATATCATATCATGAAACTAGGGCTAAACTATATTCTGAGTCAAATTACTGACAAGTATGAAGAATGAGGCGTAGGGAGAATCATGAATATTCCCTAACGTAGATAGTTAGCCTCACATACCTTAATTCCATCCTTTGAGCGTAATACAATGTTCATCAACCCTTTCAACTTTGATCTATATCAATACAAGTCAAAGGGATTCTATATTAGCAATAATATCCATGCTTTTGGTCATCTAAGCATTTTATCAAACACTTAGTGGGCATAAAGCTCCATAATCTCCATTAATGGTGTTTCTTCACCCAATTCCCATTCTATCACTTCGAGGTGATTCTACAATCTCAATTAGGTTTAATTAACATCATTCTCCATCACCCATATGATTATAACAATCTCGTCAACAATCCAAAACCCTACTATACTTCGTGTAATTCTCTTTACTAAACCCATTTACTATTTTCCCAAGAACCCATCAATTCACTATTATGAATGATTAGAGTGTAGAAGCGTTACCTTTTTGACGTTCAGTCCTCTTGAATTCGAGTTTTAGGTTTTCCACGCGCAACAATAATGTTTCACTCACAACTCTATCGATTAGAAGGGTTTACTCAAGTTATAAAGAGATTAGGGACTTGAATTCAATCTAGAATCATGATAAAACTTACCTTGGAGGGTTCTTGAGGCTTAGGACTTGTGCCCTCTGACTTTAGGGTGATTTTGCGTGACTAGGGGTGTTAGGGAAATAAACCCCAAGCTTAAATATAACTTAAAACGCGAAATCCCGGCTTTTGACCCGAAAACCGACATGTTATGCGATGGGCCCGCGATGTACATGAAGGGTATGACCCCCTGCAGGTCAATATTCAGAGAGGGTGTTTTTGTGCTATCGGCCCGTGACGTGGGTCCATCGCACGCGCCCTCACGCTCCCTTAAAAGTGACGTGTGTTGGTTCTGTGCATTGTGCGGTAAAATGGACATAACTTCTTGTACAGATTTCTGTTTGGGATGCACAATATATCGTTGGAAAGACATTTCAACGGGCTACAACTTTGATGCTTTAAGTTTCCTCAAATTCCCAACGGATGTGCATGAAATTTGACTGGAAGGAAGACGTATCAAAAACTTAGCCGATTCTATAGAATTTTAAGCGCATTACTATTAGCCATCTTGAGATGATCATATCTCCTTGCTCTGATCTCTGATTGGCCTAGTCCTTATATCGTTAGAAAACATTTTGTACCTACTACAACTTTCATTGAGGGTACTTTCCCAAATTCCCAACTAATCAAGGAGTTGTCACTGCGCGAAGTAGGCCTATCAACCATTTTCGCAAAACGTTCAAACCTTCAGTTTTTCTACTAAAACTCTAATGATATGAGTCTAACCTTAGTTCTAAGATACGGGGTGTAACATGATGCCCCATTAGGGATACGTGGGAAGTCTATATAAGGCCTGGTCAGGTTAGAAAAATTAAGTTTTGGGTAGCATAGGAAAAACTTTTCTGTGTGTGCATGAACTACGGATGGACCTGATTTCCCTTTGGTGGGATACGTAGGTAGTTTATTTAAGACTCGATCCTTTTACAATAAAAATATAAATCCCCCTTATTATAGGATGGGTTGAAGCAAATCAATCATACAAACATTTTACCACAGACCAGACCAAAATACCCTGGAATGTGAATCAATCAAGGAGTTGAAACAAAGTATATGATTCTATGTGCTATAAACTGCAAACAACGTGATATTTTGTGTTTCGTGCTTAAGCCTAACCCTAACATGAAAGCTTTTGAGTTGTTTTCTCTTATAGACAAGGGTCGATTCGCTGGCACTAGTCACTCGATCAAAAGCTGCCACAGCGTCCTTAAACCCTCAAGAAGGAAACATGCCTAAAACTCCACCACCAAACATAAATGCTTCAGTAGAAGGTAACCCAACCGCTGACATAGCCGGAATGCCTCTGGAAGAGGCTGTCAGTCTACTGATGAGACAATTGGTTGAGGCCAGAGAAGTGGTGGACCGTCTAAGGGCCGAGAAAAAAACACTACTAATACTGAGGCTAGGAGACTTCCATCCACTTTCCCAAATCTGGATTTACCAATTCCCGATCTCTGTCCTCAAACCCAGACTCGGGCTCACTTCCAGACTCCATTACGTCGAAATACCACCTATGTTGGGAGTTTCTCTCACCATACCCCGGTTTTTCAAACCCCATCCCGCACAACAAACCCAAATGCTTATCAAGCCCCTCGGGCAGCAGGAGTTCCAGTGATTCATCCCACACAACCAAATGTTACCTTTCAAGAGCATGTCACCCATATTGACTCTTCGCCGGAATTGGAAAACATGGAAATGTTCTTCGAAGCAAGAACAGACAAAATAGAGAAAGAGATGGGCAAGAAGATTGCCGAGCTGGAGCATGGATCCAAGAAGAAAGAAGGGTTGAGGTACTCTGACTTGTGCATCCACCCAGACTTGGGTCTGCCTGAAGGCTTCAAAATTCCCAAATTTGATCACTTCAATGGGTCAGGCAACCCCAGAGCCCACTTGAGGGCTTACTGTGACCAGTTGTCGGAAATGGCAAAAATGAAGCTTTGCTCATGAGGTTGTTTAGTCGTAGTTTGTCAGGAACGACTATGGAATGTATTATCTCTCAAGACATTAGCTGATGGAAAACATGGGAATAAATGGTGAGCTCATTCATGGAAACATTCCGCTTCAATATGGAAAATGTGCCTGATCGCTTCTCATTGGAGAAAATTCATCAGAAATCGACTGAAACCTACCAAGAGTGTGCTAGTCGTTGGAGAGACGAAGCGGCATGTGTATAAAGTCCTATGACTGAAGCTGAGCTTGTAGCTGTATTCATACGATACCAAGAAGCTGATTGCTTTGATAAAATGATAACCATGAAAGGGAGTTCCTTTGCAGATATAGTTGCTGTAGGGGAAGATATCGAAGACGGCCTTAAAATAGGTAGTATTGTTAATGTAATAAACAGATCAAGTGCGACGGGCACCATGAGTGGCAAAACGAAAAGAGAAGACATCGCCTGTGTTTCTTGAACTACTATTTCAAAAAACTAAGGAAAAGAAATAATCCACAAAAATCCAAATAACTATCAATCACCTCCAACCAACTACACAATCTCCTCACCCCAATATAGCCCAATAGCTATGTGCTATGTGTAACCCGGCTACCAAGCCCCACAACTAAACTATCAAATACGTGCACCAAACAACCGAACTCCACGACCAAATTATCGAATGCTAGCACCCGATAACCCAGCTCCACAAAACTAGACTTTCCAGAACCAGCCTCCGCTGGCAAACTACGAGGCACCCCAAAGGAAACCTATGAGACCATTCATCTCTCTGTCAAATCGAGGACATGTCTAGGGATGCTGGGCGAGTGAGTGTCGTCCCACCTAAACCTGCTAACCCCACTGATCGATAGTACAGGCCAGATCTTACTTGCGCCTATCATTCTAACCAAGCTGGCCATGCACTGAATATTGCATAAACCTGAGACACAAATTACAAGACATGATTGACAATCGTGATCCCATCTTAGAGCCAACACCTCTAAATGTGGACACAAATCCGCTCCCAAATCACGGAGGGAACCAAATTCACATGATAGAGAGAGGTGATGAGTGGGAAGAGAGCCCAGCTATAATTCGTCCAGATGTTGAAGGATTAGAAAGCATTGTCGCCTTATTGTCACTACAAGAGCGAGAAGAAGTGGTACACCCTCTGACAAAGGGATCTAAGATATCAGCGATAGACGAAAAAAGAACCTTTCGTGCTCAAGTACTTCTCAACAGTTGCTCGAGTTCACAATGAGCCGTTCATACTCTGAACATCAGGATCAATTGAGAATGAGCCCTTTGTGATGAAACCACCGCACCAAATGATGTTCAACAAAGATAAATAAATAGCTGTTGTGGTTCAGGGTATGACCAGGTCAGGAAGGTGTTATGCCCCAGAAGAAACTGTGCCCGAAGCGCTTCATCGCGAAAACCCTCAAAAGAAATCAATAATTGAGGATGAAGCTGAGAATTTCTGGAGGCAAATGCCGGTCAAGCATTATTCAATTGTTGAGCACTTGCATAAAAATCCTGCTAGGATATCAGTAATGTCACTACTACTCAGTTCATCCCAACATCGTTTGGGCTTGATGAAAGCCTTGGATGAAGTCTAAGTACCTGCCAGCACCACGAGCGAAACATTGGCCGAAATTGTGGGGTATGTTGTGCGAGCTCATAGGCTGTCATTTTCTGACGATGAATTACCAAGGTAGGGGAAGTCCCACAATAAAGCCTTGCACGTAACAGTCAAATGCCGTGACAAAATTATTCCACAAGTGCTGATTGATGGGGGAGCTAGGCTGAATGTATGCCCCGTGACGACTCTGAAACAACTTGGATATGATATTGGTAAAATTAGCCAGAGTCGGACCAACGTAAAGGCTTATGACGGTACAACCAGTGACCCGATTGGGGAAATAGATTTACACATACAAATAGGCCCCACAGAGTTCGTGGTGGAATTTGTCATTATGGACATCAAAAAAAGCTATAACCTGTTGTTAGGACGACCTTGGCTGCACGCCGTTAGAGTTGTAGCATCTTCGTTACACCAATCTCTCAAGTTCATATGGAATGATTAGGAAGTTGTGATTCACGACAAAGGAAGTGTTCACAATTATTCGGATAACTCTGTGCCAGTCATAGAGAGATCACAAGCGAGCACTGATTTTCACACTATTGAGCTAGCCGTGATAGGTTGTAGGGGAGATGATGAAGATATCCCTATGCCACCGGTCTACAAGATGGTTGCTATAGCTATGATGAGGAACAAATTTGAACCCGAGAAAGGTCTGGGAAAGAACTTACAAGGAATCACAGAGCCAGTAAGTATTAAACATGAGAGGTACCGATTTGGGGTGGGATACGAGCAGTGTTAGGCAGAAGAAGAAGAAGCAGGGTATGGGCCAAGAGGTCCTGTTGAAATGAGAAAGCCATTCCCTCATCTCTACCAATCCTGCATTACATGCCTATTGAGCCACAACGGTGAAGATCCGGAAGAGGGTTTGAGGACGCTGTTCGGGGAAGGAGAATGTGCAGCCATCATTGAAGTATGCTTTGAAGCATCAGAATTTCACCCTGCTGAACTAGGAGAGACAACATGTGGGTGGCCTTCTACCCCATTGTTCACTTTGCGGTAGAAAGAATGCTCATTTTCAGAAAAAATGGCGAAAGTCGGCTTTGAGGCCCGGCTTATCGCCTTTTCATGTTTTTTTTTTACTTTTTCATGTTGTTTAAATAACGGAAATGGCTCGATGTTCCATTCCGAGTCAGGACCGTCGTTTGTACTGCTCTTAAAATTTCAATGAAAACGCCTCAAAGTTTGCAATGTAACAAAATCATTTTACTTCACCTATATAAGTATATATATAATTATAATATAACTATATATGAATACATAGTTAAAATTGCTTTTACATGATTATTAGCTGTGTTATTTTGCTTTACAATAATAATACAGAGGCCACGAATAATGTCATGACATGTTACGAAACAAGTAAAAATGACGATGAACAAAATGAAGATCAAGAGGAAGAGATAACCGAACCGGAAGGGTTGATAGATGTCGAAGAACAATATGAGAACAAACCCACGACAAACCTAGAGAAAACAGAAACAGTTAATCGAGGAAGTGAGGAGTTGGTGCGGGAGACTAGAATAAGTGTGCACTTGACGGAAGCTGAGAAAGAAGGGTACCGGAGCCTACGGAAAGAGTATGAAGATGTTTTTACTTAGTCATACGCCGATATGCCTGGTCTGAGTACGAATATTGTTGCCCATAGGTTGCTAATCCTCGAAAGGTAAGCCCCGGTAAAACAGAAAATCAGGCAGCCTAAGCTCGATGTCAGCATTCGAATTAAAGAATAAGTAGAAAAACAGATTCAGTCGGGGGTCATTGAGGTGACACCATACCCAACATAGTTAGCAAACATAGTCTCGGTACTAAAGAAAGACAGGAAAATAAGGATTTGTGTGGACTACTGCGATCTCAACCGTGCTAGCCCAAAGGATAATTTCCAGCTCCCAAATATTCACATACTCATTGATAACTGTGCCAAGCATGAGGTGAAATATTTTGTGGATTGCTATGCAGGCTATCATCAGATATTGATGGATGAAGAAGATGCTCAAAAGACGGCATTCATCACACCGTGGGGAGTATATCATTACCGGGTGATGTCTTTCAGACTCAAGAATGCCGGCGCTACTTATATGAGGGCAATGACCGCCGTCTTTCATGATATGATGCGCAAAGAAATTAAGGTGTATGTGGATGACGTCGTCATCAAATCCCGAATAGGTGAGGACCACTTCGAACATCTACGAAGATTCTTTGACAGGCTCCGCAAGTACGATTTAAAGTTAAATCCTGAAAAATGTGCATTTGGAGTGCCTGCTGGAAAGTTACTAGGATTCATAATCAGTCGTCGGGGTATCGAGTTGGACTGCACTAAGATCAAATCAATCCAAGAGCTACCAACTCCTAGAACAAAGAAAGAGGTCATGATCTTTTTAGGAAGATTGAATTACATCGGACGCTTCATCGCCCTATCCATAGTGATCATAGAACCAATCCTCAAGCTTCTCAAGAAAGATGCTCCAACCAAATGGATGGAAGACTGTCAGAAAGCCTTCGACATAATCAAAAGATACCTGTCAAATCCACCTATTTTGGTCCTGCCAAGGCTGGGAATTCCTTTGTTGCTATACATGTCGGTGTCAGAAAATGCTTTCAGATGCATGTTAGCATAAAACGATGAGACAGGCAAGAAAGAGAGAGCCATATATTACATCAGTAAGAAGTTCACACCTTGCGAATCCTGATACTCCTTGGTGGAAAAGACGTGTTGCACCCTAACTTGGGTATCTCAGAAGTTGAGACATTATATGGCTGCCTACACGACTCATCCGATTTCAAGAATGGATCCACTAAGGTACATCTTTCGCCAACCCATGCCCATAGGGAAGCTGGCCAAATGGCAAATGCTCTTAAGTGAGTTCGACATCCAGTACGTTGCATAAAAGGCAGTCAAAGGGCAGGCATTGGCAGACCTATTGGCAGGATGCCCAGTAGATGACAATCCAGTACCTTTATGGACTTACTTTCTAGATGAAGAAATAATGACAATTTAAAGTGAGAAAAGGGAAGACGAGTCAGGATGGAAAGTATACTTTAATGGAGCAGTCAATTTTAAAGGATCAGGGATCGGAGCCGTCTTGGTTTCAGACTCAGGACAATATTATCCAGTGGCGGCCAAGTTAAATTTCAATTGCACTAACAACATGGCTAAATATGAAGCCTGCATCTTAGGTCCACGCTTAGCTCTCGACATGGATGTGAAAGATCTTCAGGTAATTGGCTACTCGGATTTGCTAATCCACCAAGTTCGAGGAGAGTGGGCCACAAAAAATGAAAAGATCATACCATATATCAGACTTGTGCAGAGATTGGCAGATCGTTTCCAAGAAGTCAAGTTCAAACATATTCCAAGAACTCAAAATGAATTCATCGATGCATTGACAATGATAGAATTCATGATCCAACATCCCAACAGTAGATACATTGATCCTGTCAAAATCAAAATTAAAGATCAACCAGCCCACTGTGCTTTTGTAGAAGCTGAGACTGATGGAAAGCCTTGGTATGTTGACATTAAAATATTCTTGGTGAAAGGAGAATATCCCGAAGAATCTCCTTGAATCAAAAGAAGACGATCAGGAAATTGGCAAATGGCTTTTTCCTTAACAAGAATGTCCTTTACAAAAGAACTCCAGATTTGGGATTGCTCAGCTGTGTGGACTCTTTTGAAGCCACAAAATTGATTGAAGAAATGCATGCTGGAACCTGTGGGCCTCACATGAATGGGTTCGTACTAGCGAAGAAAATTTTGAGAACAAGTTATTACTGGATGACTATGGAAAATGACTGCAGCAAATTTATCCAAAAGTGCCACAAGTGTCGGATTCATGGTGACTTGATAAAAGTCCCTCCAATAGGACTAAATGCTGTGACATCACCTTGGCCATTCGCCGCTTGAGGCATTGATGTCAGAGGACCAATTGATCCAGCCGCATCAAACAAACATCGTTTCATCTTGGTTGCCATAGACTACTTCACCAAGTGGGTGGAAGCAGCATCTTACTCATCAGTGACAAAGAAAGTGGTCACGGACTTTGTGCGCAACAATATTAGATGCCGATTTGGCATCCCAAAAACAATCATAACAGACAATAGGGCTAACCTGAATAGCTATTTGATGAGAAACATGTGTGCGCAATTCCAGATTACTCACCGAAATTCAACCGTGTATCGGCTACAAATGAATGGGGCTGTAGAAGCCGCCAACAAAAACATCAAGAAAATCCTCCAAAAGATGATTGATAACTACAAAGATTGGCATGAACAATTGCCTTATGCATTGCTGGGATACCGTACTACGGCCAGGACCTCGATTGGAGCCACTCCATACCTGTTGGTGTATGGCACCGAAGCAGTGATACCAGCCGAAGTAGAAATCCCTTCACTTCGGATAATACAAGAAGCTGAGGTGGATGATGCGGAGTGGATCCGTAAAAGGTATGAGTAGCTGGCTTTGATAGATGAAAAGTGGATGATCGCTGTTTGCCATGGTCAATTGTACCCGCAGAGAATGGCGCGTGCTTTCAACAAGCGTGTGAGAACTAGGGTGTTTCAAATTGGGCAATTTGAGATCTCTATGCAATTCCATCAAAAATGATCTTGCTGACAGCCAACTTGGCTAGTTTGAAGTCTTCTTAAATTTTTAAATCACAATACAGGAACCATACCACAGAATATCTCGCCAAGCTAAGTCCGTCGGAACCCAACTGATCACTATAAAGACCTCTCACACAACAGTTCCTCTTCAAATCTGTACTAAGCTCATCGTAAACCATTATTCTATCCAAGTAACTATTCTCACAAAATATCATCAAATCCATTAGAAAACCCGAACAAAGCTCGGTAAATATGTCATACCTCAAATCTGAGCCGAAATGCATTGAATCCTTAAATATCTTCCTGGAAATACAAACATAGACCATTAAGCTTAACTCGAACAATGCTGACCCTGAATGAATGCACAACTCTCGAATTCCACCAATAGTCATTTGAACTGACTTCGAATTTTCGAAACCAATCATAGTCCTATCGTACATTTGTGGCTGCCAGTTCTAATATTTCACTCACGCATAACAAATCCTGTCTGTCACCCTCGACTCCACAAGCTGAGTCCTATCCAAGTTTTCAGCTTAGTACCATACTTTACGATTCCACTCTTCAAGCTACTCCTCCTTTACCCGACACGCAAATCCGATACAACCCCAAACTTTTTGGCACAAAACCTGAAGCCTCATATAATAATTATTTAACCATCGAACCTCACATTGTATCACCTCTATATGCCCATATTATGAAAGTATCCAATCTTACAACTGCCGCTCTAAATCTTACGTAATTCCTCCTAAGTCCTTAATATCCAAAGTACTTACCTAAGATATCCAGCCAATATTACTTGCAACATAATACACTACTACGACTATGGTCGCATCTCGAAAATGTAACTCTAGCCTTCCATAATAGGGATTTCCACAATCCCTTTCCCATAAACCATACTAACTCATCAACTGAAGAGTGTTACAAAATTCTTCAACTATAAACCACACAAGCCACTTCCTTAGGCCTTAACATGTTGGTTACTTGAAACTTGCTCCTCACTAGTCGCTGATCACGAAACCTCACGGAACTCTGTCATATCACATAGTCCATTCTTGTAGATTTCCTTCTTTAAGCATACTCAATAATCACACTCGTCTAAAACACGCAAGACAACATTACCACTATCTATACTGACCCTAGTAATTCCGCAGATGTATTTCATTCTTACTGACTCTTGATCCCTATACATTTTATCGACTTGTCAATTTTCCAATTACTAATCAATTCATGATCATCGATCCCGCAATCAATCCTTGAATCCAATCAATCGAATATTGTATAATCATAAGTCTTGCAAGCCAACCGAATCAATCCCGGAGATAGGATCATACCACACACTCTGCACATTAGAGTTTCCTTGACGCTTACAACTCTAAACTGAACAATCTCTAAATCCAGCGTATCGCTTAATCCCATGTCCAGCGTATCACATCGCCAATATTACTAATATCCTCATGTATCCCATTGAATCGTCCTTGCCCAAATTATCTTACTCAATCTCTGAAATGCTATCTCACACTTCCCGTCATCGATCTACCATTTCAAGCATCCTTGTTTACTAACCCCTTACTCAAAATCCTTAACGCTTCTAGCCCTCGAAGAATCACCTCTCACCTCATTCATCGAATCTGAACATCTCTAACCAGTCACACCACTATCCCTTTTATTCAATCACATAAGCCAAGTAATAACACCACTAGTAGTGGGATCTAGTCAAATTTACATAATGAATACAAGGCCCCCAACCTTAGTCCAACATTAGGTGAAACACCTGATTAACCCTCATGAGTACTAAACTTTTAAACTAGCCCAACACTGATAATCGTCCCATTCGTCAACCACTGACCTCTATTAGCCCACGACACAACTGAACATATCAACTCATCCATAAGCTCTGAAGCCTACTCTACACTGTAGAATCATAACCAAGCTCTCACATTACTGGCTCTCGTTTCAGCAGTCTGCCTTCTGCCCTTAACATCGAAGACACCAATAAACCTCATCGATCACACCTTTTACTGAAGGTCATGATATAATGTCACCACAATCCAAACATGACTTAAGTACCCATACTACCTCACCTCAAGTCTTAGAAACCTCGATCCCCTGAACCAGATAGCAAGATGCCTCATTGTAGTCCTTCAGTTCCCGTATTTCATTTCAAATCACTATCAACCAACAAACACTCAAATCCACTCGATCCTTTAAATTAGTCATCCATCTAAGCCAAATGAACCACAAAACAATATCAATATTCCTCCTCAAATCTAAGTGAAACAACTAGTAACTCCTCAAGTCATTAACTCATCGCATTCGTCCATAAAAAGAATGACCCTTAGCACCAATCACAACCTTATCCTGACAACCATGTCAGATACCAATTTTTCCTTTTCTAATCTCACGAAAAGTACTCATGTCTAAGATATTGTATAAAGTCTCACTTCGCTGCACAGTTTCCACAAAAATCTTCCTTCATGTCCTTATTGTCAACTTCTTTTTTTTCATTACACGCGATCACAATACGTTTGCCCAAATTCGATAGTCATTACTGAACTTACACTTGTCCTCACACACTGACGTCTAATACTCTTTCGCTACTAAATTGTCGACCCACCATTGGTACGCCAGTGTCACGTACACCATCATAAAGCCTTGACGAAGCTGAAGTTTTTCCCAATCCGATCATATTATTGAGCAACAAATAACTGTTAAGATATTAATGCACTTTGTCACTTCCGAGAAACCCAACGCTGAAACATGTAGACCCTGTAAGCCTCTGAACTATCTTTCCTATTTCTCACGAACTCCCATAATAAATGAGTCTAATCGTGACTCCACACAACAACCGAGTCTAATCGCGACTCCACACCATCGAATCATTAGGCCATAACTAGAGACTGAACTTGATCACGTGTCTGAATCAGAATAACACATCTCATATCATACCACAACATGTCATAGATCAACCATTCGCATAAGAATTTGAGGACGAATTTCCACCCTCTGTGGGTGATTAAGATAAGAAGTCCAGATACCAATTGAAATCGATTAGATACTAGTTTGAATGAAGTCACATGAGAGAATGGAAGAATTAGAAGTTTTCTAAATATCCTATAGCCTCTCACAGCTAAGTACAGAACTCATCATACCGATCGACGAGACTATACTAGACATGATCTTGTATTATCAACCGGGTAACCTAGGGCTCTGATACCAACTTATCATGATCCAATTTCACTGAGACGTGAGGGCACCTACCTTTTTCACCTCGGTAGGCGAACCCATAACTCAACATTCACAATTTATAAAAAATAGTGGAAGACAAAAAAATAATGTAGGGCTCACAAATATAATATAACTTAATGCGGAAGTAAACAAAATCCACCCCAGTATCTGGTCTGGTCATACAAGAGCATCTAAACTAATTGATACAAGTTTGAATAATAATACATAATAGTCTCAAGATCATGTCTCAAAATGGAAAGCAAGATATAGTAATAGGAAGAGTCTTCGGGCAGCGAACATCCTCATGCGCACCTTGAAGAAACTCGAATCAGCAATGCTCGAATATCAGCCATGAGGGGTAGAAGTAGATCTATCCTGGCACTCGACATTCATAAAAGAATGTAGCAAGTGCAGGTCAAAACAAACAACAAGTACTGGTAGGTATCATAGGCCGTCCTAAGGTATCATAGGCTGTCCTAAGTTAGCTAACATATATACATAAAATAAATGAAAGATAGGAATGTTCACAATCAAGTTCAAGTATAATACAGTCTCATCAGTACATATCAAGTCCTCAAGTATCAACAATGCACATCAGTATTCAAACCATCAGTTACAAACAAGGTTCCACAACCGATCAAGTCTATAGTGATATATCTAAACCCGAGTGTTCCCAGTCTCATGATATCCGATCAGGCCTATTAATAAAGCATATAATCTCAGGTGTTCCAAGTACTCATCATAACCGGTAAAATATTCAATCAAGTATCCACAACACAATAACAATCCAATCATAATGATGATAACAAGTGCAATGCAATGCAATGCAATGATATGTATGACATGAATGCAATGGCCATATATCAATAACGTGTACTGATACGCTCAGATTTACACTTTTAATAGCGTAAAGCAGATGATGTCAAATATAGTAACCCAACGAGGTTGGGGTCGAATCCCACAGAGAACATGGTGTGAAAAGTTTACTAAACAAGTATTATACTAATCTTGCGATCCTGGTGTATTCCAGTAAAAAGGGTTTTATAGTTGTTTTGGTTAGTGGACTAATTTAAAGTGACTGGAAATTTAAAGTTGTAACTATATGGGTAAAAAGAACCAAGGTTGTGTCCCCGTCAGATAAAGTGTATGATCATGGGTATCGATCTTGGTATACTTCTAATAGATCGTTCGTATGGATGCACTTAACCTCTATGTGAATCTTAACTATTTCCTAATAAGAAAAGATTATTTCTTTCTATGATTTTTCCAAAGATAAGAAAGTATGCATGAAGAACGGTTAATTATGCCAAGTAAATTCCTGTTATTCCTAAGTGAATTTATTAAACAAGGTTTAAAGCCTTGAGTTCTTGTTATTTGTTCTTACCTAACGCTAGCTATTTTCCCAATTAAACTAAAGTTTATGGCGTTAGCTAATGTTTGCAACCACTGACTATATGATGAAAATGAAGAACAAATAAACCCTAACAATCCATTATGCGTATATCTTTCACGATCTCCAATCACATCACACCCATCCTTAGGTTCACAACCTTAATAAAGGTGTTTAGCTATTGATGGCAACAAGAAAACAATAAAAGATTGAAGATTGCATAATTGAATTTTGTATTGAACTTACGAATAAAACTTGAAAGTAATGAATGTAATTGTCTAGAAATCTTCAAAAGCAATAACAACTCAAAAGTAATTACTTCAAGTCTAACACTCTATATGTCTGAAAAATAAAACCTAAAAAGGTAGTTATACAAGTTAAACTCGGAATAATCAATCCCAGTCCTATTCCAGTTCGGCTTGCACTTTGACGGGTCGTCGTTGCACTTCGACGGTCGTCGACATGTTCGATGACCATATCAATGATGTGAATATTCTTTTTCACTCTGCAGGAAATCCACCGTCGAAGCACTTCAACGGACCGTCGATCATGTCGACAGTGCAAGTCGACGATGTGATGACGATCTGATGATTTGTCACTTTGCAGGAACTTATCGACGAAGCAACTCGATGGGCCGTCGAGCCTGTTGACTGTCTGTCCTTATGCTTATCAGAACAAATTGCTTACTTTCCTCGTTTTTTCACTTTCAAAGCATTTTAACTACGAAATACCTGCACAACACACAAAACACATCAAACTAACACAAGCTTGCTCGAAAACAAGTAAAACTTAGCGTTAAAAAGCATTAGATGTGCCATAATTTCACGGCACATCAACACCCTCAACTTAAAGTCTCTGCTTATCCTCAAGTAAGTCAACTAACAGACTCAATCTACAAATGTCTCGATATTATAAAGTAAAGCTGTCTACAGTGGTTGTGACAATTAACTTCTGGCATATCATGTGTATCACAATGACTCTCCCCCTAATAAAGACAAACCCAATCAAGGACTTGTTGCAACTAATAATGGGGCTTCAATTTATGACATTTAGTTATCAAAGAAACCATAGCACACACGAATTAAAACTCACGGAAAACCAGTCACTTAATAAATTCTCATGCCCTCACTAAGTCCAAAGCATGTCCCGACATATATGTACACACAGAATGGGACATAAGACAAAGAAGAAGAGAAACACTCACAAAAGAATTCTCTAGCTAAGCATGCAATTACCACAAGCTTGCCCTTATTTTAAGAGCCCTCGACTTTGGACAGTTCGTCTATGATCACACTAGGGCTTTTCATGGTTGTAATGTAGGCTCGGGGACGGGTATGATAGATATTTGGATAACTGTGACTCACCCTCCTTGAACACTGCATCTTATTCTTTCCTTTTTACCCTTTTCGCCTTTTGTTTTCTTCCCTTATTTTGTTTTATTTCCTCGGTGTGGTTTTATTGTGACTCTACTTCTCAATTTTTTTTTATTTCTTTTTGTTTTCTATTTTTTTTCTTTTTTTTTTCTCTATACTTACCCCACCGATATCTTTCAACTAGGCAATTCACTTCTACCACACTTTAGGCTTATGCCTCATGTTCCCTTTATTCCAACTATCGCCCCTAACTTAGGCTTTTAGCCTCTATAATATCATTTTTGTGCCAAGGAGGGACCGGGTGCATAGAGAAGGATATTCAGAACGGGTATTGGCTTATTACGGCTAGTCAAAGAATAGGTTTAAAGGCTCAAAAATGGCTAACAACAGATATTAATCTATGGGTAAGTTTATATTTAGGCTAAACAGGGATTCCTAACACAAACAAGGCTTAAGATCATTTCACAGCTTAACTTATCTTCAGAATGCAGGCACGACTAACCAGGCAAGTTCTAGATTACACACACAACTAGAGAATATATCTACAAAACCTCACAACACATGGCATCAGAATTGTCAACAGACTAGTTTCCCCGCTATAATTCTGCACACAAGGTAACTTAATAATCTAAATGTCACACAAAGAAGCTTGCATGTCAATTAAACAACCAAGTCTATTTTTTTCAAAATTTTCGGAGGGGAGTACTTGTTTCTCAAATCAAAACAAGGCAACCCTAAGTTAATCAAACCACTACCACATAAGTCAACAATACTCTACTTTATCTAAACATGACCTAAACATTCCAAGTTCAACAAGAAATAAACCCCTCAGGAAAAGAACCATGTCAAAGAAAAGCCGAGGGGGTCCTAAACACATATATACAGCTCAAGTACTCCCACCCCAACTAAACAATCTGCAATGTCCCCAATGCAATAAAAGTAAAACCAGGGAGTAGGTATAACTGTGGCGCACTAGGTGCGCTGCTCATTTCGCGACTCATCGATCTGCGAGGTATCAGGTGGTGCAACTGATCCATTAGCAGTCTCTATCGCAGCGTCAGTAGCAGCCTCAGTAGTGGTGCTCGTAGGCACCGACACCGGAGTAGGAAAGGATGGTGGCAATGTCTCACTAATGGGAGCACTGCTCGAGGTGGCTCCCCTAGTCCCAAACTGGACATTCTCCACGAACGATCTTTGAATGGCCTCTGCCATATGCTGCTCCTCTAAACTCGAGCCCCAAGGCGAGTGCTCTCTCACGCCTCCTCCTCATCATGGGCCACTCTCTTTCTCTTTCCCTGACCACCAGCTGTGGTAGACGTAACTAACCGCACCATTGGAAGCTCCTTCTCAATCTCTTCCGCAACAGACGGTGGTGCTGTTACTAGGCTTTGATCACGAGCCTTCAACAATGAAACATCAGCCTTAAGCTACTCTAACTCTGCCCTCAAAGCATCAGTGGAAGTGGTCGGGTGGGCCAGCCGAGCTGACAGTGTCGACCTCACAGGATCTACTGCCTCGTCCACTCTCGATCTCACATAATCATCGAGCTGGGCCACTATGATCTTCGACTGCTGGTTCGCTGTAGCCGCCTGTTTTGCAAATTTCCTAAAGTTGTCCATCGAGAAGGCATAGGGATCAACTCTGGTGGTACCCTGGTGCTGTGCGGCTAGGCCCGCTGGCTGTGGAGTCAAAGTCTGCGACTCAGGAATAGCAGTCTGAGTCTCAACAGAATCATCACCAATATCAGTAGCTGGAATCTTAGAATCTGTAGCCTGGACAGTCTTAGTAATAGGGGTAGGAGTGGCGGGTACCTCCTGTGTAGAGTCACCCGCGGCCTCGGGATGAATCAGCTCTTGTGGTAGGGGTACCCCTCCAAGTGCCACTGGGAACCCATCCGCTTCCCCTTGGCCATTATCTACGTCCTCTTTCTTGCTCTTCTCTACATAATAAACCTACGAAGCTGTAATCCGGTGGACGATATCATGAATAAACTGCACCTGTGACCTCCGAACAAGCTCTGTAATCAGGCATGGATATATCAGTGTAGTGTTGGTCTGGGTAGCCCTCAACTGAATCTCAGTACTCGCTAAATCTCCGAAATTAATCGGATATCTAGACATCAATGCGGCGACAACAACCTGCCTGTCAGCTGTGAGTGCATTATCGGCCTGAGTGGGTAGAAGACGCAAATGAACCACGCTCCACCAAAACTTGCCCTCCAATGTCAACCATCTCTTCACTATCCTCTTGGCCAAGTTAGTACACTCGGCCCTCATGCTCGGACGACCAATCATTGTAGCTATCCAGTCCCTGACGGACTGCTCCTTGCATCTAAGCAACTTGTCTTCCAACTCAATTGTCTGCCTCGGGGCATTATAATTATCACCAAAGTATACATTGTTGATGGCCTGGGCAGATATATCAACACTCACCCCTCTGATCTCAACCTTTCTGAGCGGCTCTAACTCTCGTAGTTTCTGGCGCCTCTTTCTAACTTTCTTGATCAAGGCCCCATATGCAACATATATCTCTTGGACCAAAATCGGGCAATAATCCCAAGGCAGCTCCTACATAAAATCTAGCTAATAATGGCGAATGAGCTCTCTGGCCTTGGGTAAGATCTCTAGCCCCTCAAAACTGATCCGCCGCTCTTCATTTATGGTGAGGTTCTTATGCTGAGTGTTGTCACCTTTCAATTCAATGGCACTCTCAACAGTGAAACGATCCTCAAGCCTCTTGCTTCTGAGTTCCCTAGCCCTAGCAGCCTCAGCATCAGTATTAGTACCATCCTTATCATAACCAAGCTGTGAGCTCTGATGGGTCTAGGATCTAGAAGGTTCCTGAGAGGACTGAGCAGCCTCCTCAGTAGACTGTACTAGTGCGGCAGGTGAGGCATCTCCAGATGCAGCCTTTGATCCCTCCTCCTCGGATCTATCACCGGACCCAGATGTAGATGATCTCCTCATCAGAGTGGGAGGAACTGAGAGGTGTGGGAGCCGATAATGTGACCTACCTGTTCCACGGGGGAGGAGAAGCCCTATTCTTCTTCATGGGCATAACCTCAGGCTCATCATCCGATCTTTCGTCTTTAAGTGTGGTTCGCCACTTGGCCTCCTTCGACCTATTGTTCTTTGAGTTTGCCTTGAGCCACCCCCTTAGGTAGTAGCCAACTTGGGTGGCGCCATACCTGTAATTATCAAAAACCATAATCTAGTCAATCTGTACGAGTGAGATCAAACACAGTTAGTTTTAGGAAAACATTTCAGTTCTCTGATGTTTACAGTCTACAGATCGTCGCTGCGCTTTGACGGACCGTCGAACAGCTCGACGGGATCGTCTTTGTGAAAAGACGGTCTGTCGACCTGTCGACGGTGCCTTCAACACGTTTACAGCCCTGGCAGTAGCAACTTATCAGTGTACAGACTAAAAATTTTCTTTCGATTTTGCGTTTTGAACTCCAATCAATCAGAGAACCCATTATCAACTATTTTGCACATTTGCGGTTTTGGGGCTTCGGGTTACTCAGACTTCACCCTCATTTTTTACCTCTTCAACTTTTAGTAATTATCCGGGTTTTGTTTGGTGGGTATAACGATATCAAACCGAGATTTTTAATAGAAATACCCTCCAACCCGTCGGAGTTACTAAGACTTCACTCCTCAAGTATCATGCTTCAACATAATTCCTCTTTTACGGGCCATTGGTGGGCATAATGAACCAACAAGTTGATCAAAAAGCCAGCCGACTCAATGGGGGTACGATATTCTCGTCCCCACGAGTCCTCCTAACATCAATCATACCAAATTCCCCTCCCCCAACCAATAATTTCACAATTTTTACAAATTTAAGCATGGATTTCATTCAACAAGTGCAAACCCTAAGTCATAATTTCTACCCTTAGCATTACACATCATAGATATCACAAAATTATCCCAGTTAAAACTCCCCCAACCTATTTTATTCCAACCAAAGACAGCCTTGGTCCCATAATCCAACCTTGCAGTTAATCTAGGAACCCTAGGCATCTTCTTTAGCAATTTTTGAACAGAATTACTAACATAAAACCAAGAATGGATAGAGATTTATGCAACATACCTATTTATGTGAAGAAGTAGAAGACCACTTGACTAAAAATAAAATAAAAACTCAGAAAAGGACGGAGCAACTAGGGCAGAGGGTTGAAAATCAGTGGGTATTCACGTTTTAGGGTAGTTGTTTGTAATGGGTGGTGATTTATGGAGGAAGTTATAGGAGTTATTATGGAGAGAGTTATGTGAAACTTAAGAGCTAGAGGGAGAGTGATATACGGATGGTGGGAAGTTTAAAAGAATATATGCCTCTGCCCGTTACATTGATTTAAAATAGCAACTGTTTTGGTTTTTTTTTTTTTTACTTTTTTGGGCGAGTCGTCGACATGTCGACGATTCGTCAAAGCGTACTTACGACCAAAAAAATATTAACATGGTGCTGACCTATTGACGAGCACTTCGACGGCGTCGTCGAACTTGTCGACGGTCCATCAAAATGCTCGTCGACATACTTACCTGCAGAGTAGCAGTTGCTAACACATAGAAGTCCACCTCTGCATACCGTCCTTGTACATTGATAGTCCGTTGACATGTCGACGGCTCGTCTTTGTGCTTTGGTGTAACTTTGCTGGTTTTTCGA
Source organism: Lycium barbarum (assembly GCF_019175385.1). Lineage (NCBI taxonomy): Eukaryota > Viridiplantae > Streptophyta > Magnoliopsida > Solanales > Solanaceae > Lycium > Lycium barbarum. Next base: position 86,687,800 of record NC_083344.1, read on the forward strand.
GTTTCAGTTCCTGCACACTCAACACCCGTTAAACAATTAAAAAAAAACAAACAAAATAACTACAACCTACAGAAACAAAATTTTGCAGAATTTAAAAATTGGGTTGCATCCCAAAAAGCGCTTGACTTAACGTCGCAGCACGACGATTTTACCAATTTACTCTTATCGGGCCTTGTCAAGTCAGCATTCGTTCTAAGGTGCTTCAACTGATATCGGTCAACAATTCTATCTCCCGAAATCATACCATGGTAGTGCTTCAGCCTCTGCCCGTTCACCTTAAATGTTCGAGTTCCATCCTCGAACTTCAATTCAATAGCTCCACGGGGTGAGACACTTACCACTTCAAAGGGACCTGACATCTTGATTTCAATTTGCCCGGTAGCAGCTGATGTGGCGTGATTTTACGCCACAATCGATGCTTTTTAACTATAAGTTTTACTTGTTTTTAAGCAAGTCTATGTCATTTTACGTAGTTTTTATCATGTTTCAGGTAATACGAGGTCCCTAGAGCCTAAGTGTGGAAAACAAGCAAAACAGAGCACAAAACGTTGATCACTGGAAATAACTGGAGGTTCTGGAAAAATTCGTGGAAAAATACTCTGCGCGTTCGCGCAGGTATCCCACGCGATCGCGCCCACGCGCAATATTAACTATACGCGTTCGCGCTACAAGCCCACGCGATCGCGCACACGCGCGATATTAAGTCCACGCGATCGCGTTAAATGTTCACACGATCGCGCTGAATGTTCACGCGATCGCGCTGAAGGTAGCGAGTGGAGATGACGTCATCCACGCGATCGCGCATACACATGGCGCGATCGCGTTGAAGGATTTTTGGCAATTTTCGACCAGAACTTGAGATTTGACGATTTCTTCCATTCCAGTTCATATAAATAGAAAATTAGGGCAAAACATCAGATATCTTTGGCAGCTCCCACAAGTTGGAAGTTAGGGTTCCTACAAAAATTGTTCTTTCTTCTTTTTAATCCTTGTTGATGGAAATCTCTTGGTGACAATTAAGATTGACACTCTTGTTGTGCTTATTTATTCATTTGCATTGTTGTTAATCAAGTAAGTTTTTGCTATTTTAATTATTCTTGTTCTTGAATGTTTTCAAGGGATTAGCTAACCTTTGAACTTGCCCATTTACTTTGTTTGAAACTCGGAAGAGGAAAAACGGAGTTGGGATAGGATAATTAACATGAATTTGGGGCGTTAACCCTCATCTAATGGAAATTGACCTAGGAATAGGCAATACCAATTGTAGCCATATTCGGGTGTTCTTAATGCTCCTAATTGCTTGAGGGATCTTCAATTGGGTAGTCTAGTTAATCTTCGGAAGAAGTTAATTTAGAGTCATTATCCGAGGCGAAATAACATAAACTTGCTATTATTTACAATTCGTGAAATAGATTGGATCGTTACTTGAGAAGTAGTTTCCCTCCTTCTATTCTTGTTGCCATTGATCAATTTACTTGCTTTCTAGATTAGAATTTATATTTCCATATTTTATAAAAACCTTATCAAAAACCACCATTGATGCGTTCGGGCATAGCTATTGTTAGTGATAATTCCTAATCTGCTTAAATCACCTACATATTGTTCTCTGTGGGATTCGACCCCAACCTTGTTGGGTTACTATATTTGACAACGTCCGCGTTATACCATTAATAGGTGTAATTTGAGCGTATCAAATTTTGGCGCCGCTGCCGGGGAACAATTGGTGTATTTTTGCTAATCTAGGAAATAAGCTAATTTGCTTTGATCCGAACCTGTGAATATTTGTGTAGATGTTATCTGTGTTTTTATTTTTCTTTAAAAAAAAAAAAAACTGATCAGATTTTGCCAAATTGCACAGTTCTGCAAAATTGTCCAGTTTTGCAAAACTGTCCAGTTTTTGTAAAAAAAAAAAAAATAAAAAAAATGGCATCTTGGAATGAAAATGGGTTTGATGGTTGTAATCCATATTTTGATGACCCATGTCCATATTGTGGAGGACCCCACTTTTGGCAAGATTGTGAATATGCTCCCGGGAGAGAGATGTGTGCACCGTCTCATTCCTATGATGAGAGTGTTTGTAATATATGTGGTGGTCAAGGTGGACATTGGGGTGATTGTCCCAATTATTTTGTTTCCCCTCCCACAAGTTGTTCTAACGAAAATGCTAGTTGTGATTTTGAGTTTGACAGGAACAACAACATGACAAATGAAGGACAAAGTGCCGGACATGAAGGCATTATGGCAATGCTCCAAACATACTTAGATCGAGAAGCTAAAATGGAGGAAGAGCGAAAGCTCCTCCAACAATCCATTTTAAAAAATGGAGAAGCCATAAAAAGAATGAATGAGTCATTTGAGGATGCCAGTTCCTCAATTGTCATGGAAATGTCGACTCCTCAAAATGAAATGGTTGAAGAAGAGATTTCAAGTTTACAAGATGAACCCGAAAATTCTTGTGACCACGACGAGAGTTGTGAAATTGAAGAAATGGTTCAACTTGAAGAAAATGAGCTAAGTCATAAAGAAGAAATCTCCAATTCTCGAAAAGAGGAAATTGAGGAAATGTTGAATGGCATTATGGCGAGAAATGAAAAATATGGGAAGATTGTGGCCAATTGGCGGGAAGTAGTTCAACATGGAGATGATGAAACTATCCAAAACATGGATTTCACCATGCTAGGATATTTACAAGCTTTGGATGATTCTCACCATGAAAACTTGACAAAGAGGAAATTTTGAGCCAAGATTGGCTAATGAATCAAGCTCAACAACTTGAAGCCTATGGAAATCACCGTGAAGGCTTTTCACGGATGATGGAAGAATATCTAAAAATGCATGTTGAGCAAAGTCAAGAAATGGAGTCACTTGAAATTGCTATCCAAAAATTGGAGGCCGAATTGAATGCAAAGATTGAGGAATGTAACACTCAATATCAAAAGGCCATGGATAGTAGTTTTAAGTTGGTTTCCAATGAAGAAGTGGTCACTATTGATTTTCAAGAGCTAATGATAAATTACCAACCAACAAATCCAAAAATAGTGAATGATGCCAAGATTGAAGAAATGATACTAGAGTTGCATAGAAAAGTTCATGAAATGATTTTTGAAGACTCTAGTTCATTTTTTGGTGAAGATGCCAACACTCATGCAAATTTGGAATTTGAGCGCGCTGGACCACATTCTAACCATTTTTCAACATTGTGCTTGGTTGATGATATGGAAGCTGAACTAACCGAGCCAATAGAGAATTTTGGATATGAAGAAGAAAGCGTTTTTATTTTAAAGTTTGCTATGCCAAGAAGACAAAATGGCATTCCTCACTCAAAGGCCAAAAAGTGCAAAATGAGACATCCGAGAGTTGGCCTCTTTGTTTTTCTGCCACCGCCCCATGAACGTCATCATAATCTTGATTCAAAGTTGGGGCGCAAATTCATATGCTCCAAATGGCGAGAAAAGCGGTAAAGTTGGTATCCGTCGTGCCGCGACGTTAACTTAAGCGCTTGCTGGGAGGCAACCCATCGTTTTTAAAATTTTTAATCATTTTTGAAATTTGATTTTTTAGAATTGTTTAGTTTATGATTTGTGACTAATCTGCAAAATTTCACAATTTTTGGAATTGTTTTGAATAGGTTGAGTTTTCAGAACAGCCACAAATCAGTAGCTGCTGGTTTCTGCTTATTTTCTGAATCTGGAAAAACAGGGCCGAATTTATCCCTTCGCGATCGCGCCGAGAACCCACGCGATCGCGCCGAGAACCCACGCGATCGCGTTAAAATAATAATAAAAAAAAAGAGTAATTTACTCTGCGCGAACGCGCCACATCGCAACGCGATCGCGCAGAGGCGCGTTTTTAAGTTAATAAACAGACCTGGGGGTTAAAATCCCCCATTTTCCTCCCATATTCCTCCCATATTCCTCCCATTTCCCTAATTCTCTCTCAAACACAATTTTAATTTTTTTGGAAAAATTCTTCAACTTGAAACCACAAGGTATGTGATTCCTTCATTGTCTTGTTCCTAGGGTTGTTTTTATCATCATTCCAAGTTAGAAATTGTGAGTTAGAAAAAAAAATATTTTTTTTCTTCCACTTATTTAAGCATGAAAATGTGATGAAATTGTTGAATTTCTTGTTATATAAATTGTTGTTTGTTGTTGAGTGATGTGAGTTGAGAGTTGGGTGCTAATAATAGAAATAAAAATGGGGCAAAATATGTGCTTAGAATCATTGAATTGAAGCCCCAAAAATGATGCCCATAACCTGTTTGTGAAAATGTTTCTGAGAATCTGAAATGACTCAGCGCGATCGCGCTGATAATAGACGCGATCGCGCTGATAATAGACGCGATCGCGCTGAATAATGGCTAAAAATTACGCGATCGCGTCCTGTTGAACCACGATCGCGGTGAAGAACATTCTCAAAATGGCGCGATCGCGCAACAAACTGGCGCGATCGCGCTGAAGGAAATCTGACAGTTCACAAACAGAAAGCTAGTACAGAGCTGCCCAAAACTTTGGCAACCAATTTGTCTGGCCTAGTTACCTCATTATACATCATTTTAGGTATACATATGCATTGTATTTGTTTTGTAGGTACTTAAACTCAAAAAATGGCTTCATCATCCAGTGCTGCCCAAGTACCCTTGATTGAATACGATGACACCACCACCTTCCAGTCAGCAAAATGTTCGAAGCTATATGATAGATTGCTGGGAAAGAGCTTCATTGAAGAGAGGGGCTTTGTAACAGAAAATTTAGAAGAAAAGATGCCAGAGTTCTATGGAAGGTTGGTAACAAGCGGCTGGATACGCTTTGCAGATGAACCAATCAGGGCAAATCATACCCTGGTGCGGGAATTCTACGCAAATGCTGCAGAGGCAGACATTACACATAGGGCAATTGTCAAAGTCAGAGGTGTGGATGTCCTGTGCAATGCCTCAAGAATAAATGCCTATTACAATCTGCAGGATGGTGACAACAGCGAGATGGCACAGATGTACGAAAACCTGCGGCAACAATGGTTTGTGACCCACCTTCACGGTGGGGAACAACCAAAGTGGCTAAACACAATGCAGAAAAGGATTGACTCTGCAGAGTTCACTGCTGAAGCCAAAAATTGGCTTGATATTGTCACATCCAGGGTGCTGCCTTCAAAACATGATTCAGAGGTGCCGCTTGAGAGGGCTAAAGTAATTTGTGCTGTGATGGAAGGATTTCCTGTTGACGTGGGGAGGCTCATTATGCATGAAATCCGGGAGGTGGTGCTTGAACGGACTAAAAGCTTATTCTTCCCATCATTGATCACTTACTTGTGCTCCACTGATGGAGTGCCCACTAGACCAGGCGACAAAGAAAAAGGGCCTGGTGGACCGATTTATCCGTTGAAAAAGAGAGGGCCCGGTAATGTACAGAAGAAAAGGAAGATTGATATAGCAGCCTCATCATTTGAGCAGTTCACATCTACTGCATCAGATTCTATTGGTGGGGCATCTGCTCCTCCCATGGCTATACCAATCTTGCCACCACTGTAAGAAGCCGCCAGGCCTTTCCAATATATCTCCACCCAGGTCCATGGGGTGGACAATCGGATTCAGCAGCTAGTGGCTAGTCTCCCTTCGGGCCCACATGGAGAAGACACATCTACAGCTCCCTCTGTTCCTATTGGTCCGACATTAGCAGGTGTGGTGGAGGACATGAAGCATATCAAAGAAAAGCAGGGAAAGATAGAGAGGAGGCAGAAAAAGGCAAGAGAGCACGCCAAGAAGCAAAGCAAATTTCTGAACAAAATGATGAGCATTCTGAGGAGTGTATGCGGAGCACAACATGAAGAGGAGGAAAATGAGGACGATTTTGTCCTGCCAGAGCCCAGCAGCTCCAGTTCAGAGGGTGAGCAGAGATGACCATAGCACGCAGTGCTAGGAGGTATGAAAAAAAAAGTTTTTCTGTGTTGATGTACTGCAGTGAGGACACTGCAAGTTTTTTAGTTAGGGGTAGGAACCTCCTCGGCTTTTCTTTGCTAGAGTTCTTTTCCTGAGGGGGGTTTTTATTTTGTTGAAACTGGCATGTTTAGGATGTTACTTAGGTTGAATAGAGTAATTTTGTTTTATTTGGTACTACTTGGTAACTAATGGCATGTATTGTGTTTTGTTGAAATTTTTAGACCCCTCGAAATTTTGAAAAATGCATACTTAGAACAGTTATTGTCTGACATGATTGATTCTTTATATGACAATATGATTGTTGGGGTGTTGTGTGTGATGAATTACTACTTAGGAGGTCACAAGTGTAAAAATTATTGTCCTTATGCCGATGTGTGTGTGAGTTGTTAGTTTGATTCTGTTTATGCATGTATAATCTAGAACTTGCCCGGTTGGTCTTGTATGAAATCCGAAAGTTAGTTTGGTTGTGAGATGATCTTAGGCTTTCTTTGTTGAAATAGTCACTTTGCCTAAATAAGCCTTACCAAAAGTGTTAAATACCCTTAGTTTCCCTTTTGAGCCTTTTTGACCTTTTTCTTGGCTAGCCAATTATGAAACCTTACCCTTTGTGAAATTAATCCATCTTCGCACCCGTTCCCTCCTTGATGTTACTAGTTAGATGAGGCAAAATGCCTAAGTTGGGGGTGAACTAAATGTGGAGTACATGTTAAAAACATAAGTTGGGGGTGGTGGAGTTTGCTAGTGGAGATTCGATGTGGTAGATATATATATATATATATATATATATATAAAATAAAATAAAAAAATAAAAAAATAAAAAATAAAAAAATCAGAAAATTGTTGTAAAAAAAGATTTGTAAATTGGTTAGGAGTAAAACCACATCGAGGTTGAAAACTGAAAGAAAATAAAGGGGTGAAAAGAAAAGAGGCGAATTAAGGTGACAAGATGTTGTAGTGTTCAAGGAGGGTGAGTCACTAATATCCAAAAAGTATCCGACCCATCCCTAAACCTACATTACAAGCCGAAACAAGTCCTAATGTGATCACAACCGAACGAGCCTAGGATGAGAACATAGAAAATAAGGGCAAGCCTATGGTATTTGCATGTGTAGATATGAATTTCTTTGTGAGTGTGAGTGTTTTTCTCTTCTCTTTCGTCTTCGTCCCATTCTTGTCGTATATATGTGTGTTGGGACATTCTTTGGTCTATGTGAGGGCATAAGGATGAGAATTAAACAAAATAAAGTGACCGCCTAAAGTAGCGTTTGTGTGCACCATAATATGTTCGATAATGTAATGTCATTCATTGAAGCTTCATTGTTAGTCGTAGTGTTCTTGAGTTGTGCATATTGCTTTAAAGTAGGAAGTTGGGGTGGTCGTTTAAAGGAAAACATGCATGCCGGTAGTTCAGAGTCAAAACCAATGTAGACATTGTTATTCTATAATATCTAGGTGTTAGATTGAGTCATGGTTTTGTATGGCTTGCTTGAGGACAAGCAAATACTTTAAGTTGGGGGTGTTGATGTGGCGGGATTTTACGCCACAATCGATGCTTTTTAACTATAAGTTTTACTTGTTTTTAAGCAAGTCTATGTCATTTTACGTAGTTTTTATCATGTTTCAGGTAATACGAGGTCCCTAGAGCCTAAGTGTGGAAAACAAGCAAAACAGAGCGCAAAACGTTGATCACTGGAAATAACTGGAGGTTCTTGAAAAATTCGTGGAAAAATACTCTGCGCGTTCGCGCAGGTATCCCACGCGATCGCGCCCACGCGCAATATTAACTATACGCGTTCGCGCTACAAGCCCACGCGATCGCGCACACGCGCGATATTAAGTCCACGCGATCGCGCTGAATGTTCACGCGATCGCGCTGAAGGTAGCGAGTGGAGATGACGTCATCCACGCGATCGCGCATACACATGGCGCGATCGCGTTGAAGGATTTTTGGCAATTTTCGACCAGAACTTGAGATTTGACGATTTCTTCCATTCCAGTTCATATAAATAGAAAATTAGGGCAAAACATCAGATATCTTTGGCAGCTCCCACAAGTTGGAAGCTAGGGTTCCTACAAAAATTGTTCTTTCTTCTTTTTAATCCTTGTTGATGGAAATCTCTTGGTGACAATTAAGATTGACACTCTTGTTGTGCTTATTTATTCATTTGCATTGTTGTTAATCAAGTAAGTTTTTGCTATTTTAATTATTCTTGTTCTTGAATGTTTTCAAGGGATTAGCTAACCTTTGAACTTGCCCATTTACTTTGTTTGAAACTCGGAAGAGGAAAAACGGAGTTGGGATAGGATAATTAACATGAATTTGGGGCGTTAACCCTCATCTAATGGAAATTGACCTAGGAATAGGCAATACCAATTGTAGCCATATTCGGGTGTTCTTAATGCTCCTAATTGCTTGAGGGATCATCAATTGGGTAGTCTAGTTAATCTTCGGAAGAAGTTAATTTAGAGTCATTATCCGAGGCGAAATAACATAAACTTGCTATTATTTACAATTCGTGAAATAGATTGGATCGTTACTTGAGAAGTAGTTTCCCTCCTTCTATTCTTGTTGCCATTGATCAATTTACTTGCTTTCTAGTTAGAATTTATATTTCCATATTTTATAAAAACCTTATCAAAAACCACCATTGATGCGTTCGGGCATAGCTATTGTTAGTGATAATTCCTAATCTGCTTAAATCACCTACATATTGTTCTCTGTGGGATTCGACCCCAACCTTGTTGGGTTACTATATTTGACAACGTCCTCGTTATACCATTAATAGGTGTAATTTGAGCGTATCAGCAGCTTCAATCTAGAATTAAATAGCAGGACAGGATCAGCCTTGGAGAATTCCCGCTTCAGGATTTTCTTGTCGTGATAATGCTTCATCGTCTCTTTGTATAATGCTGCACTTTCATAGGCCTGATAGCGGAACTCATCCATCTCATTGAGTTGAAACAACCAGAGTTTGATCGCTTCTTCGCAATTCATATTCAATTTCTTCAAGGCCTACATGGCTTTATGTTCGAGTTCAACTGGCAGGTGACATGCTTTGCCAAAAACTAACTTTAAAGGCGAAGTCCCAATCGGAGTCTTGAAGGCATTCCGGTAGGGCCATAGAGCATCATCGAGCTGGCGGGCCCAATCAGTTCTGCTCGCATTCACCGTCTTTGCTAAAATACACTTTATCTTCCGATTAGAGACTTCAACTTTCCCGCTTTTCGGAGGATGATACGGGGTTGCCACCCTATGCTTGACTCCATATGTCACGACCCAACAAGAGGTTTAATGACAGGTACCCAGTTTTAGCTACCGAGCACCCCTTATCATACTATCTATTGCTCTACCTGTGCAATTATAATTCCCGACATACTTGCGGTGAAATGGTCGCTAAATATTTTCACAAGACATGCATATGTGCATAAGCTCTCGAGGTGTCAAAAGTGATATACAAAAATATACACTGAGGTGATCATGAGACGTCTATTACCCACACATATGTATCTACAAGCCTCTATCTGGAATACTGAACATTAGGACGGGACAGGACCCCGCCATGCCCCAAAACATGTACACAAAAGGAAGTACCAATGAGTGACAACTCCGGAGTAGTGGAGTTCTTCTGGAAAGCTACTGAAAAGGCACCAAGGGATCTGTACCGTCTCCCCATCTACCTGTGGGCATGAACACAACGTCCGCAAGAAGGGACGTCAGTATGAGTAATGTACCGAATATGTAAGGCATGAACGATAGTATAATAAGGGATACAAATATGAATAATCACAGATTGGAAATATATAGCATATCGTAAGATAAAAGAGTAACCTGTGCATATGAGTGCCTCTTAGGGCGGATGCCATGCATGCTTAGCTCTCTTTGAGAAACATTTCTTTCTCATACATATAGAAAATAGAACATATCATATTGTCGAGGTGTCGGCTTCACTCCATTCAACCCCATATATCCCGCATCCGGGCATCCCGAGTCGGGGATGATATCATGGCATATTATACCAACTGATCAGGTGGTTACGCGTATATAACGCTCACCCCTTTTTCCCATATTTCCCATGTACATATACATATATCATACAAGAAGCATGCAGGAGAGCCCAAAGAAAGTAGTGTATCTATCGGAGTGACGTAAAGTCGGTAACCTCCGATTACATTATGGAATAATCATGATCGTTGCGTCTCACCTTGAAGGGACAATTATTATAAGGTGATACTATCAATGAAGGATAGCATTAAGAGAGACCATAAAATAAAATCATAATCTCATAAGGCATAAATTCATGTACTTTGAAATCTTTAAGAAATAGTCGTCATCCGTGAATAAAATTGAGAAGCCAAGAAATAGTTCAACATTCTTATATCGTCATTGAAATCGTAACTTGGGACTGTTAAACATGAAATCGTTCTCATCATAGAAAAGTATTCTCATCTTTGGCATCATTGCCATCATGATAAAGCGTGTCCATCATCGTTATCACAAGAGCTTATAAAATCAGAAACCTCTGTTTTGGAAAAATACGGACATTTTAGAAAATATTTGCGGGTTATCGGGGAAGGAATCATGCCTTGGAATCATAGACCTTTAACTTTTGATAACAAGGGAGATATGGAAACACTTATAAAATCATAACGTTGGAATCATGCCTTTGAAAGAAAGGGACGAGCCTTAACATACCTGTTCCACCTCTTATTAGCTACGCTAATTCGTCCAAGATCGCAATTATACATTTAAGAGGATTTACACTGACGTTAGCCTCTTCATCGTACACTTATTCCAAGTTTCAAACCAAACTATTCTATATTCTGCCGAAAATCGGGCAGCATCTCCCCTGTTTATATGCCTAACCCAAGTTCTCAATTCAATAACCAACAACAATCACAACAATACCAACATTAACGATAATATTTCCAACTCCAAAATACTTCATAAAAACCCCATATGGTGTTTGTCCCATATTTCCATCATAGAATCATTTTATAACAATTTTACAGCTCCTTCTCCGTAAATAAACCAAGATTAACGTTAATAGCAAGAGATTCATACCTTTATTTCGATAAGAATGCTATATCTTCACTCCTCCACCTTGAGCTTAAGCCACAGCGCATTAATACACAATTTTGTAGTTGCAACTATACACCGTCTGGACCGGAATTCGGAAATTATACCTGGTTTCGGGCTAAAAGGTTGGTGGTGGAAAGTTGGAGAGGATTCTGCAAGGTTTGGGGATGTTTGGGTGTGTTTTGGACGAAAATATGGGGGCCTCCCCCTTTTATAGAACGGTCCAGGTTCTGCCTGGACCGACTTACTTTTCCTTCAGCGCGTTCGCGCTGGCTTATTTTTCTGACTGTACCTTCGTTCCGTAAAAAGGTCATAACTCTTGATCTCGATTTCGTGTGAGGGCCCACGAACTATGATTGGAAATATAATTCAATTATCTACAACTTTCATTCTTTTTGTTTTTCCAGATTCCAAACTTATAATATCGTTTTGTCCCCTCCAAGTCGGATTATCCGAAAATGTTTCCTTTAATCGTCCTTTTGGAGGGCTTATGCCCATATTTGGCTTAAGGGTCCTTCTTAGGACTTGCTCAACTTTCCATGTACTACTCATATATCTCTTCATATGTCCCTTATATATGTCCCTTATAAAACTCTGGTATGTGTGCCCCACTTAGCTTGCAGCAACGAGGGCTTTTCGTCAAGTAACATATGAACTAATTCACACCATATGATCTCCCAATGCCATACATAGGTTATTATTACATTCTTATAATATAACCTTCATCCGGAATCTAGGCCTCAAAATTGTCCAGCGCGTTTGCGCCTCGTGGTGGCGCGTTCGCGCTGTGTTGGCCCTTGGCCTTCTGCGCGTTCGCGCCATTCCCTGGCGCGTTCGCGCAGGCGATTTTTCCTGCTCTGCCAGCCCAACTTGTAATGTCCATATCTACTTACCCCGATGTCCTATCGAGGAGCGGTTTGTTGTGTTGGAAACTAGACTTCCGGAACTTCACTTTAGACTATTTATTCGCTTCAAAACTCTTAATATACCAAAACATATTCTTTCTTCCAATTAGGCCAAAATTTCTGTACCAACCCCTGCCCAACTTTCCTTCAAAGCCTCGGAAGCTTAATCTCCTTAATTCACTGGTTTTCCAATCCTCCTATAACCTATTACGCGAACTCGGACTCTTATAATCGTAACACGAGCACCTATAATCTTGTATCTTCTCGACAATAACTCCGATGTTTGCAATTGAGTAGCTAATACTTCACGAATCTCAACGTACAGAAGTTATGGGGTGTAACATCCTTCCCCCCTTAGAAACATTCATCCTCGAATGTTGCAGTATTGCCAACCCACAACACCATCTCTGATTCCTTAGAACCGTCATTCTTCCCTTAGGGTCCGATGACCGTTTGATTAGACTATAACTTGGTTCAGTTTCTTCTCATCCTCCCTTAACTCTTTCATTGCTTTCAGTCAGTTTCTTTCACTTCTTTATCCTCATGTACATGGTCGGAAAATAACTAGCACCTCGCTCTCGTTTTGTCTCCAGTATTGTAGTCTTGCTTATCGTGCTATAAATATTCATCGGCCTGTAAGTAATCTCTTTTTCTCGCTCCTTGTTTCCCTGCTAGTGGGAAATTTCCTTTCTCATATACGGCACACTCTTTGTGTTTATCTCTTTGGTACTATCTCGGTCCATCCTTTTTATACCTGTTGATCTTAGACGTACACTGCATCGACTCCCTGTAGTTCATTAGTTCGACTCCCTGTTCTTTTACATCTTTGTCACTATCCCTCTTAATCTTACATTCTAAACATTTATCCAATCACGACTTTGTCGCTAATGGGCATAATGGTTACGTTCCTTTCCCAGGCCAGTTATATCAATATCCAAAATACATATATACGTAATGTTTCTTCGCCATTTATTATCCTTCGCAGTCCAGTTACACTTATGGCAACTTATAATCCGAGTTCAACTAATTTCATAGCTCGCAACATCTTTGAGCTCCTGCTACAACTTTTCTTTACTTCCTTCCCTCACATCTCTCAACATAATCCCAGAAGCATAGGACTACGACAATTCTTCTATTATGACTCTCTTGCAACTCAAGTATACTTGTCTTCGATTTCCTTGTTTTGGCGATCGTTTCGTCAATCGTTATTCCTTGTTGGCTTTCCGGTGTGGCCTTCTTACAATTGTAGTTGGGCATAGCTTCACGTTGACGGTTCATATAATTCCATAGCATATGCTCTCATGTTCAGCGTAGTTAGCGGTCAATGAACTATTTCCTAATATCCGGTGAACTCTTTTATTTCCTTTCATAAGAGCAGCGTTCTTCCTTTCTTCGAAAAATTACCAAACTACCAATCGTTGTTACTTCGTTATAATAGTTATTGTCATCCGAAATGTCCTTTGGATTTGTCATCCTCTCCCTTATCCTTTGTGAACTTAGCTTGTATACCTTTCTTGCTCTCTTTATTACCCTCTTGGACACGTCGCTGCATACTTAGGTACTGTACAATTTTGCTTGATACGGGGGATTCAAACCATGGTCTAGAAATATCGTAGCTCATGTCGGCATGAAGCATTCTCTTAAGGTGTCTTCCATACTTTCTCCCTATGTCTGCCTCATGGGACATTTATTTTTCATTCTTTTCTGTCTCTTTCTGGTACCTTACTGATATGCCGATATGCCTCAAAATTTGGCCTTGAGCTAATAAGTTTCTTCTTCTGGAGCTTGAGAACGTCATAAGTCCTTTCAGGTCTAATATATTCTTCCCCCTTTGTTAAGAAGGTCCTTATACGACAATAGCCTTCAAGTATCCATCGTCTTCGATAATTGTTTGCCGTCCTTCACGATCTTCTTACGGCCGGGGTTTTGTCATCGTATGATCTGACTTGTCTATCTTCTTGCTAGTTACAGTCTTGTATCCAATTGGAATACTTATAAGGGTTGGATCCATTTCCGATGCCTTCTTTTTTCGTCTTTTCACACCTCTGTCGTTTTATGACTAACGGTTTTCCGGACCTACAAGTTAATGGGGACATCGAGATTCACCACGTCCTTTATGAAGTCTTCGATTATACCGAACTCCTTATTTTTCTATTCCCGACTTTGCTCATAACATATCTAGAATTCTTCTTATCTTGAGTTCTTCTTCCATTTATGTCTATATCATCATTTTTTTATTTTTATTTTTCCAATATTTCCATACCCTTCCATCCACTACTAGTCCTTTCAGCCGCGTAGCTCACTTACTCATAATCCTTCTTAACTAAAGCGTTTATGTCGCAGCTGTGCATCCAAGTTCTTCAAGCGTCCTGCTACTTTTGCTTTTAGCACAAAATTCTTACAGTTTACACTCTCTCTATCCTTGTTCATCGAACCTTTATCTATCTTTCTGATGCTATAACCAAGTGGTTTTCCATGCACGTTCCTTACATTTCATTCCATTTCCTCTATGATCAAATCTCTCAGACCTCACATGAATTCTCATTCCATGCCATTAATTTTCTAATCAATTGTGTCGACTCATCATCCTTGTTCTTTCCTCGATGAATAATCGGTTTCCTACCACTAATTCGTTAAAGTATCCTTCTCACTCTTATTGTTAAAGATTTCCAGTTACTTTGCTGCTAAATGCCCATTAGTATACCTTTGCTACTTTCACCCTTAACCTTTCCTGAGTTCCTTCCTCCTCGAGCGCCCTTCTCCTCTTATTATTTACAGTATCGGTCCTGAAGTTCGTGAGACATTTCCTTTAAACGTGCAAATCCGTTCTATTCTTAAGTCATATTTTTGTAAAGCTTCTCCATGTCCGAGGCAACCGTGTTAATTTGACCACACACTTATCCCTTAATATACCTTTCAAGGGCTGGAAATCTCTTAACATCGTTGCAAGGCCTAATCATTCTTTTTCTTACTTCACATTCCTCATCGTGGTCACTATCCTTTTAGCCCAACTTATCGAAGCCTATTCTCTGACCCCACATATTCCTCTTTTGTTCCGTACTGCCATACTTTAATCCCTTTCACATGCCTACCTTCGATGTTTTTTTCAAATAGTCCCGTGCTTCGCCCGTCGTCTCTCTTGGAGGATCTACTCACTCATATTTCTTACTTCTTACTTTCTCGACATTTTGATCTCCTTACCTTCCGTATACTCACATTCTTTCTTTTCCAGATGTCATTGCATTGGAACTTTCCAAGCATAGCCTGTAGTGAAAATAACATCAGCTTACCTTGTAACATTTGTACCATTTATTTTTTGTCACTTGAACTTCGTTACCCTGTTCGATTAACACATTCCATATACCGCAACGTTAGTTGCCGGGATACACATACCCGCTGATATAGCCATGTATGGGATATCATATGCATACGTATATATATATATATATATATATATATATATATATATATATATAATTACTACCATCTCGCTTACAAAATATTTCCAAACGCTATTCAATTCACCCTAATTCTAGAGCTATGATGCACTTGCTTTCTCTTCACCTGTCTAGTCCGCCTCGGTCTACGCGACCTCTTAAGGTTCCCAACTACTCCGCACACTCTAATTTCCCTTAGGCTACTCTAGCTTCTCATTTGTCTCTCGTGTCTGAATTTATAGGACTTTTAGTACACTTCCCAGGGGGTCACCCATCCTAGGATTTCTCTCGCCCCAGCACGCTTAACCTCAAAACTTTGATGAAATCCGGTGCGTTAATGCTGGTATAATCGCATCCACCTCGCCGCATGACCTTCATCACATAATCTGGAACAAGCTGAAGTCTTGACAGATTCCAAAACAGGCTCGTACTGCCTCTCCCTCCGAATTAGAAAGGATCTCTTACTCTTCCGATTGCATAATTACTATTTTCCCCTTTTCGATCCTCAATATTCACCTCTCACCTATGTGTACGGCTACCTTTCATCCTGGATTTCCAGATTCTCAATAGTGATGAGAAAACCTTGGTCGCCAATAGGCATAGACATCTCAAATCGTTTGCTTTGGCTCGGGTTTCAACCCAATACATTCAGCAATATAAGGAGCGATTTATGATAGAGTAAAACCTAGATCAATCAACACATTCACATCCTAGGAGAATACCGATAGTGTACCTGTAACCGCGTCTGGGGAAGATTCAAGATCCTGCCGTCCCGCCTGTGCATATATACGGTTCTGAGGATCACCTGAACTGGGTGCCCCTCCTCTGCCTCGGCCACGGCTTGCTGGAGCCTGGGAAGTTGGTCCATGAGGGCGCACGGACGTTGATGAACCAATTGCCGACCCGGCGAGCTGAGATGTGTCCCCCTTATTCCTCAGTGGGAAATCACACATCAAATGGCCAACTCAACCACAGGTAAAACAAGCACCCGTATCTGCACGACACAATCCAGAGTGTGGCCTGCCATACCGAGTACACCGTGGTAGGGGTAGCCTCTTCCTGTTAGAATCCGCTCTATACTGGGACCCTGAAGCTTTGGCACTCTGACCTAGTCCTGAATAGATAGGACGATCAAATCTTGAAGACCTGGTCCTCCTCCTGTGACCCCTATCACCAGGATCCACACCCTGCTGCTGAGCTTGAGCGGATACTAGTTGAGTCAGCAAAAGGATGGTCTGTCTCATCTCCTGGCTTGAAGCATCAGGTGGGGGAACTGGGGGTGCTGGAGCTGGAGTGGAGACCCCTTCTTGCTCCCCTAATATAGGCGGAGTGTGAGCAGTACGAGAGGGAGCCTCATTATGGGATTCACCCTCTTCAATATTTACTGGTGACTCCCGTTCAGTTCGCCTTTCTACTGCCATCTTGCCCTTCTGGGCGGCTGTTGCTTTAATCTTCTCAGGCATTGCTGAAAATGCAACACTGGATTAGGAAGAAGTAAATCCTCTTATTGTAGCTCTATCGCACGATCTAAGATAAGAAAGAAGGTCAGTTATTCCTAAAATGCCCTGCAGCCTCCTGCTTATGAATGTGGCGCGCGTCACACCCATAAATAGGACTCTACTGGACACGGCTCGTAGACACACCCTAGGACGGAACTGCTCTGATACCACTTTTTTCACGACCCAACAAGGGGTCCATGACAGGTACCCAGTTTTGGCTACCGAGCACCCCTTATCATACTATCTATCGCTCTACCTGTGCAATTATAATTCACGACATACTTGCGGTGAAATGGTCGCTAAATATTTTCACAAGACAAACATATGTGCATAAGCTCTCGAGGTGTCAAAAGTGATATACAAAAATATACACTGAGGTGAGCATGAGACGTCTATTACCCACACATATGTATCTACGAGCCTCTATCTGGAATACTGAACATTAGGACGGGACAGGACCCCACCATGCCCCAAAACATGTACACAAAAGGAAGTAGCAATGAGTGACAACTCCGGAGTAGTGGAGTGCTTCTGGAAAGCTGCTGACAAGGCTCCTAGGGATCTGTACCGTCTCCCCGTCTACCTGTGGGCATGAACACAGCGTCCGCAAGAAGGGACGTCAGTGCGAGTAATGTACTGAGTATGTAAGGCATGAATGATAGTATAATAAGGGATACAAATATGAATAATTACATATTGGAAATATATAGCATATCGTAAGATAAAAGAGTAACCTGTGCATATGAGTGCCTCTTAGGACGGATGCCATGCATGCTTAGCTTTCTTTGAGAAACATTTCTTTCTCATACATATAGAAAATAGAACATATCATATTGCCGAAGCGTCGGCTTCGCTCCATTCAACCCAATATATCCCGCGTCCGGGCTTCCCGAGTCCGGCATGATATCATGTCATATTATACCAACTAATCAGGTGGTTACGTGTATATAACGCTCACCCCTTTTTCCCATATTCCCCATGTACATATACATATATCATACAAGCAGCATGCAGGAGATCCCAAAGAAAGTCGTGTATCTATCGGAGTGACGTAAGGTCGGTAACCTCCGATTACATTATGGAATAATCATGATCGTTGCGTCTCACCTTGAAGGGACAATTATTATAAGGTGATACTATCAATGAAGGATAGCATTAAGAGAGACCATAAAATAAAATCATAATCTCATAAGGCATCAATTCATGTACTTTGAAATCTTTAAGAAATAGTCGTCATCCGTGAATAAAATTGAGAAGCCAAGAAATAGTTCAACATTCTTATATCGTCATTGAAATCGTAACTTGGGACCTTTAAACCTGAAATCGTTCTCATCATAGAAAAGTATTCTCATCTTTGGCATCATTGCCATCATGTTAAAGCGTGTCCATCATCGTTATCACAAGAGCTTATAAAATCATAAACCTCTGTTTTGGAAAAATACGGACATTTTAGAAAATATTTGCGGGTTATCGGGGAAGGAATCATGCCTTGGAATCATAGACCTTTAACTTTTGATAACAAGGGACATATGGAAACACTTATAAAATCATAACGTAGGAATCATGCCTTTGAAAGAAAGGGACGCGCCTTAACATACCTGTTCCACCTCTTATTAGCTACGCTTATTCGTCCAAGCTCGCAAGTCTACATTTAAGAGGATTTACACTGACGTTATCCTCTTCATCGTACACTTATTCCAAGTTTCAAACTAAACTATTCTATATTCTACCGAAAATTGGGCAGCATCTCACCTGTTTATATGCCTAGCCCGAGTTCTCAAATCAACAACCAACAACAATCACAACAATACCAACATTAACCTTAATATTTCCAACTCCAAAATACTTCATAAACACCCCATATGGTGTTTGTCCCATATTTCCATCACAGAATCATTTTATAACAATTTTACAGCTCCTTCTCCGTTAATAAACCAAGATTAACGTTAGTAGCAAGAGATTCATATATTTCTTTCGATACGAATGCTATATCTTCACTCCTCCACCTTGAGCTTAAGCCACAGCGCATTAATACACAATTTTGTAGTTGCAACTATACGCCTCTGGACCGAAATTTGGGAATTATACCTGGTTTCGGGCTAAAACGTTGGTGGTGGAAAGTTGGAGAGGATTCTGGAAGGTTTGGGGATGTTTGGGTGTGTTTTGGATGAAAATATGGGGGCCTCCCCCTTTTATAGAATGGTCCAGGTTCTGCCTGGACCGACTTACTTTTCCTTCAGCGCGTTCGCGCTGGCTTATTTTTCTGACTGTACCTTCGTTCCGTAAAAAGGTCATAACTCTTGATCTCGATTTCGTGTGAGGGCCCACGAGCTATGATTGGAAATATAATTCAATTATCTACAACTTTCATTCTTTTTGTTTTTCCAAATTCCAAACTTATAATATCGTTTTGTCCCCTCCAAGTCAGATTATCCGAAAATGTTTCCTTTAATCGTCCTTTTTGAGGGCTTATGCCCATATTTGGCTTAAGGGTCCTTCTTAGGACTTTCCCAACTTTCCATGTACTACTCATATATCTATTCATATGTCCCTTATAAAACTCCGGTATGTGGGCCCCACTTAGCTTGCAGCAACGAGGGCTTTTTGTCAAGTAACATAAGAACACTCCATATGATCTCCCAATGCCATACATAGGTTATTATTACATTCTTATATAACCTTCATCCGGAATATGGGCCTCAAAATTGTCCAGCGCGTTCGCGCCTCGTGGTGGCTCGTTCGCGCTGTGTTGGCCCTTGGCCTTCTGCGCGTTCACGCCACTCCCTGGCGTGTTCGCGCAGGCCATTTTCCTGCTCTGCCAGCCCAACTTGTAATGTCCATATTTCCTTAACCCGATGTCCTATCGAGGAGCGGTTTGTTGTGTTGGAAACTAGACTTCCTGAACTTCACTTTAGACTTTTGTTTCGCTTCAAAACTATTAATATACCAAAACATATTCTTTCTTCCCATTAGGCCAAAATTTTCGTACCAACCCCTGCCTAACTTTCCTTCAAAGCATCGGAAGCTTAATCTCCTTACTTCACTGGTTTTCCAATCCTCCTATAACCTATTACGCGAACTCGGACTCTTATAATCGTAACACGAGCACCTATAATCTTGTATCTTTTCGGCAATAACTCCGATGTTTGCAATTGAGTAGCTAATACCTCACGAATCTCAAGGTACAGAAGTTACGGGGTGTAACACCATACTTCCCCATCAATCCCGCAAAGGCTTTATTGCAAAGGTGAGAACCACCATCACTGATTATTGCCTCTACGGGTACCAAGACGAGTAAATATGTTCTTTTTTAAGAATCCCATGACACTCTTGGCTTCATTGTTAGGTAAAGCCACCGCTTCCACCCATTTGGAGACATAATCAACAGCCACCAAGATGTATTTCATGCCACAAGAGCTTACAAAGGGACCTATAAAATTAATTCCCCAAACATCGAACACTTCAACCTCCATTACAAAGTTCATAGGTATCTCTTGCCTCCTACCAATATTCCCCTGCATTTGGCACTGATCACAAGAACGCACCATCAGATTAGCGTCATGAAAGAGAGTAGGCCAATAATAACCACATTCAAGAACTTTTGCCGCAGTCCTAGTACCACTATGATGTCCCCCAATTAGAGAGTCGTGGCAAGCCTTCAAAATCTCTAATACCTCACTCTTTTGAACATAACACCGAATAATGTTATCAGCATCAGTTCTGAAGAAGTACGGGTCATCCCAATAGTATTGATGAACATCCCGCAAAAACTTCTTTTTCTGATACGATTTGATCTCATCGGGAATGATACTAATCACCAAGTAGTTAGCAAAATCGGCAAACCAAGGTGTCACCTGCATAGACACCACCAAAACATGCTCATCCAGAAACGCATCTTTAATATCAAGTTGTTCTGCTGGTACCCCCATTTTTTCAAGCCTAGAGAGGTGGTCAGCAACCTAATTTTCGGATCCCTTTCGATCTTTTACCTCGAAATCAAACTCTTATAACAAAAGTACGCAACGAATCAGTCGCGGCTTAGCTTCCGTCTTTGCCATCAAATACCTCAATGCAGCATGGTCAGTGTACACCACGACCTAGGATCCCAGCAAATTAGATCGAAGCTTCTCAAAAGCATATACTATTGCAAACAGTTCTTACTCAGTCACCGTGTAGTTCATCTGTGCCGCATTAAGTGTCCTACTAGCATAGTATATCAGGTGCATAATTTTATTATGCCTCTGGCCAAGCACAACACCTATCGCAAAACCACTAGCATCACAAATCAACTCAAAAGGCAAGGACCAATCAGGAGTAACAATAACAGGAGAAGTAGTGAGGCGCTCCTTTAATTCATCAAACACCTTTTGGCACTTGTCATTAAACACAAAATTAGCCTTTTTTTCACGAAGCTTGCACATCGAGTTAGCAATCTTAGAGAAATATTTGATGAAATGCCTGTAGAACCCATCATGTCCCAAGAAACTTTGGACACCTTTGACTGAGATATGTGGAGGAGGTTTTGCAATCACATATACCTTTTCTTGACCGACTTCAATTCCCTTTTTAGAGATTTTGTGACCAAGGACGATCCCTTCCTTCACCATAAAGTGGCACTTCTCCCAATTTAACACGAGATTTGTCCCCTCACATATTTTCAGCACTTGACCCCGATGGCCAATACAATTATCAAACAAATCACCAACAGAGAAATCATCCATAAACACCTCAAAGAAATCCTCTACCATGTCAGAAAATATCGACATCATGCACCTCTGAAAAGTGGATGGTGCATTGCACAGCCCAAAGGGCATTCGGCTGAACGTAAACGTCCCATAGGGAAAAGTAAAAGTCGTCTTCTCTTGATCTTCTAAAGCAACGTTGATCTGATTATAGCCCGAGTAACCATCTAGGAAGCAATAGTAAGACCTCCCATCTAGCCTATGTAATATCTGATCAATGAACTGCATGGGATAATGGTCTTTACAAGTGGAAGTATTTATCTTCCTATAGTCCATGCAAACACGCCATCCAGTAACTGTACGAGTAGGAATCAGCTCATTGTTTGCATTAGGCACCACAGTGATACCTCTTTTCTTTGGTACATATTGAACAAGACTCACCCACTTGCTGTCTGCAATTAGATACACTACCCCAGCATCTAACCACTTTATGATCTTATTTTTCATGACCTCTTACATGTTCTGGTTCAATCTCCGCTGATGTTCAACACTCGACTTATTGTCCTCCTCTAGCTGAATTTTATGCTCACAAATACAAGAAGGAAAACCCTGAATATCTGCTATGGTCCAACCAATAACACGCCTGTACTCGCGCAAAAGCTCCATTAAACACTCAATCTGTTCCTCAGTCAGTAATGCTGAAATGATCACTGGCAATGTCTTGTTCAGACCAAGGAACTCATACCTTAAGTGTGATAGGAGCTTCTTAAGCTTAAGTTTTGGTGGCTCAACAATAGAAGGCTTAACTGGTAGAGTAGTTCTATTTGCAAGATCAAGATCAAGCTTTCTTGGGTGATAAGTGTAGGAACCTAGGCCCTCAAGCGCATTTATAATTTCCACGTAGCCCTCCATATCACAAGCATCAAAGTTCATCAAAATCGCAACAAGAGCTTCTCCTAGACTTTCTTCTTCCATTTTATGTTCGACAGCATCATCAATCCCATCAAACACATCAATAACTGAGATACTTTCATAAGCGCTGGGCAACTTCATCCCCTTGCTTGCTTGGAAAGTCACTTCTTCATCATTCACTTGGAACTTAATTTCATTCTTTTCAGAGTCCATAAGTGTTCTGCCTGTAGCAAGGAACGGTCTTACCAAGATGATGGGAATATCTCTATCCACTGCACAATCCAAAATCACGAAATTAGCAGGCAACATGAAATTACCCACTTGCACCAACACATCATCTATAGCTCCAACAGGCTTCTCAATAGATCTGTCTACCATCTGTAATCGTATAGAAGTCGGTCCAGGAGTCCCCAATCCGGATTGTTTGAAAATAGCAAGGGGCATCAATTTGATACTCACCCCATTATCACACAGAGCACGGGCAAATGCATGAAGCCCAATATTGCACGGAATGGTAAACGCCCCTGGATCTCCCTTCCTTTGAACTATGGTGGAAGCAATAATTGAACTCACACGATGAGTTAAATTCACTGTCTCATGTTGAACAGGTTTTTTCTTCGTAAGTAGGTCTTTCTAAAACTTAGCAAATCCGAGCATATCTTTGACAGCATCTAAGAATGGAAAATTCACTGTTAACTACTTCAACTGATCATAGAACTTTTGACACTTAGCATCATCATTCTTCTTTGCCATCCTCTGAGGAAAGGGAGGCTTTGATTTGTACATCTGCGTCAAAGGGTGAAGAACCTCTTTTATCGTGTGTTTCCATGTATCAACAAAAACTTCTGGAATATCAATAACTTTATCTTCACCACTGACATCCTCATCAATAATAGGCACGTCAGAATTCACCTCTTCTTCCTCAATAATCAGATCAAGATCAACCACATACTTGTCAACACCTTGAAGTATTTTACCACTCCTCGTGTTAATAGAAAAAGTACGTTCCACGCCTCCACCATTCTTCGCTTTTGGAATAGTATCACTAGGAAGCCCACCTTTTCTAGCAGGATGCTATTCTCTAGAAAGATCACGCATCTGCTGTTCGAGATTCTGAATAGCTGCTGAATGAGAAACCACCGTCTCTGATAGCGCAGATAATGTCTTTTCAGTGTTTGTTTGACTTTCCAACACGTTTTCAAGCATTGACTCCAACCTCGAACTACCTTGATCATTAGACTGCCCTTTTGGTGGAATGTAAGGGTTGGAACTTCTGTTCCCAAAATTACTGTTGTTGTTGTTGTTGTTGTATCTCCTTTGGTTCGGCCTACTATAGTTGTTATTGTAGTTCCCTTGGTTGTTGTTGTAGCTCCCTTGATTTTATGACCCTTGCCCTTGTTGGGGTCTCCAGTATCTCTGAATTGGCCTAGGAATATCCCCTTTCGCTATGTAATCTGCATACTGAACATTCTCAATTAGCAGAAGGGGGCCCTCTTGATATGGACCCTCTGGGACTTGGTACATTCCAAGCGGCATGCCTGAGATATCTTCACAAACGTCCACCTTCTTCACTTTTCTCTCATTAATCCTCTTTGTCGGTAAAGAGAGACTAGTGGCCAATTGTGCCAATGTCTGCTGCGTTTCCTGAGTATCTTTCGCAATATTTTGAATCAACGGTGTTCCAAGTGATAGCCCATCAGAATTACTTGAATGCCATGCTTGGTTGTGTGTAGTCAATCGATCAAGTATATCAGTAATAGTAGCATAGGACTTATTCATGAAACATCCGCTGGCAGCATTATTGGCTATCGCTTAGGTCATAGGATCCAAACCTCTATAAAACTTCTCCTTCAAAATCTGATCTGGAAAACCATGTTTTGGACTCCTATCCAAATACTCTTTATACCTCTCCTAAGCTTCAAAAAGTTGTTCCCCATTACATTGTTTGAACTCGTAAATCTGATCACGAATTTCAGCTCTTTTACTCGGGGGATACCACTTCCTAAGGAACACTTTGACCATCTCTTCCCATGTAGCAATGGAGTTTCGGGGCAGCTTTGTGAACCATTTTCTCACTTCTCTGGCTTAAAAATATTTGAAGAGTTTTAGCCAAACTGCTTCTTGAGTCACACCCCGCTGGATATGTTGAGAGCACAAATCCAAAAAGTTTGTTATGTGTTGGTGAGGGTCATCATCGACTGCATTCCGAAAGTATCCCTCTTGTTTGAGCATATGATAGAGGGAATTATCAAACTTTATTTGTGGACTAATTTAAAGTGACTGGAAATTTAAAGTTGTAACTATATGGGTAAAAAGAACCAAGGTTGTGTCCCCGTCAGATAAAGTGTATGATCATGGATATCGATCTTGATATACTTCTAATGGATCATTTGAATGGATGCACTTAACCTCTATGTGAATCTGAACTATTTCTCAATAAGAAAAGATTATTTCTTTCAATACTTTTTCCAAAGATAAGAAAGTATGCATGAAGAACGGTTAATTATGCCAAGTAAATTCCTCTTATTCCTAAGTGAATTTATTAAACAAGGTTTAAAGCCTTGAGTTCTTGTTGTTTGTTCTTACCTAACCCTAGCTATTTTCCCAAATAAACTAAATTTTATGGCGTTAGCTAATGTTTGCAACCACTAACTATACGATGAAAATGAAGAACAAATAAACCAATGCATTATGCGTATATCTTTCACGATCCCCAATCACAACACACTCATCCTTGGGTTCACAACCTTAGTAAAGGTGCTTAGCTACTTATGGCAACAAGAAAACAATAAAAGATTAAAGGTTGCATAGTTGAATTTTGTATTGAACTTACGAATAAAACTTGAAAGTAATGAATGTAATTGTCTGGAAAATCTTCAAAAGCAATAAAAACTCAAAAGTAATTACTACAAGTCTAAAACTCCAGATGTCTGAAAAATAAAACCTAAACAGGTAGTTATACAAGTTAACCTCAGAATAATCAATCCCAGTCCTGTTCTATTTTGGGTTGCACTATGACGGGTCGCCGTTGCACTTCGACGTTCGTGGACATGTTTGACGACCATATCGATGATCTGAATACTCTTTTTCACTCTGCAGGAACTCCACCATCGTAGCGCTTCGACGGACTGTCGATCATGTCGACGGTGTCGACGGTGTAAGTTGATCATGTCGATGGTGTAAGTCGACGATCTGATGACGAACTAATTATTTTTTTACTTTGCCGAAACTAATCGACGAGGAAACTCGACGGGCCATCAAATATATTGACGGTCCGTCCTTATGCTTATCAGAACAGATTGCTTAATTTGCTCGTTTTTTCGCTTTCCGAGCATTCTAACTTCGAAATACCTGCACAACACACAAAACACATCAAACTAACACAAACTTGCTCGAAAACAACTAAAACTTAGAGTTAATAAGCATTAGATATGCCATAATTTAATGGCACATCACACATGCCTCGAATGGAACATCACGTCTCGATGGTCATGACCCATGGGGGACCTGCGAAGTCCATGTACCATGTCGCTCCGTAACACACAGCCTAGAGAATACCTTTCATCCTTCATGCCTGCCGACCATCCCGTACCACCCAACTTAGAATGGTCGCGCAATTAATATAATACCTCCCAAGTGTTTCCAAGAAACAACTTAGGCCACATCATTACCCCGGTCAATGTGCCTTATATATATATATATATATATATATATATATATATATATATATATATATATATATATATGTAAGATGAGTGTCCAATGTATGATTTAAGTATGAAGATGACAACGAAAAGATCTCATATCAACTTTCAATGTGCCCTACGTGGATACCTCGTAATATCAATCTCATCTCAATTTTACACTCTCCGGCAGAGACCTCAGAGACTACATTTTCTCACTTATCATCATCAATACCATAGACATGCAATATCAATGTATCATGAAAATGAGTATGAATCCGATGTAAGGTAATATTGACTACCAATTCAATTCCAAATAGTACCACACATGGCACACAAGTAATGCTAATAATAAGGCTACACAATAAGCCATAATGAAATCACAATTCTCATCTCAATATAAATCAAGAAAAGTACCGTAATATCATAGCCATGATATTTCACTAATCACCAATATCCGATGTCTCAACGTGGCAATGAGTAAATAGAACAAGATAAGTCAGCAACGCAACAGGGTGCTATCCCCCAATCACACAACAAGGCCCAACCTAAGACAATATCTAACCCGACTTCATACTCGAAGGTCCACATGTTTTCTCCAGTAAAAACTAACTATACATATGCTTCGCTAACCAAAGTCTACCCAGAAGGTAAGCCGTAACCTACCTAGAAGGCCGAACAACAAACTCAAAGTGTCAATCGTGCGCTTTGCCCTTTTCGTTGCGCCTCAAAGTAATGAAAGTCTAGACATATCCGAATATGGAATTAGAATCAAGAAGAAACATCATTCAATCCTTACTTCTATTTAAGACCCAAATCCCAACCCATGGAATGAGTTTTATAAACTAGAAATAAAATTAGGAATCCATAGGTCTCAACATGAAATTAATGTTCTAGGTGATCAATTCCCATCAATTATAAGCTAGAAGAACTAACAAATCACTTAAATTCGGATTCTAGGCAAAACCCCTAAATTTGGGTACAAACCCTTACTTTAATTCTCACAAATTGGTCAATAATAATGAAGGAATCATGTTTATATAGCTACTACTCATCAATTACATACTTAATCAAGCTTAATCCACCAAAAAATCAAGGTTTTATAATTAACAAATTATTCAAGAAAGAAACCCAAAAACCCTCTCTAGTTCATCAACAAGTAATGAGTGATTCAAGTCTATTAATCATTATCTCAACAACTTTCAGGCTTAAGGAAGCTAAACCCACAATGAGTTTGATTTTTGAAGACTAAAACTCATTTAGAGAAGAAATCATAAAAAACCCCAATTTATTCTTCAAGTTCAAAAGAATTCTAGCATTTAATGGAGGTTAGCTAGGGTAGATTATGAGAATTTAATGAAGTAAAAGGGTGGAATCTCAAAATATCCTTAGAGCCAAGTATGAGATTATACGACAATTAAGGGTTTTAACTTTAGACTTTATACTCAACTCAGCCTGTCACCTGCTGCAGGAGTTAGCTTTCCGCTGCAGCGAGATACCTGCAGCTACAGCAGCCTAAAGGAAATTGTATAACCCGCTACAGTGGCTCGCCCACCGATGCAGCGCACCTGGTACCGTTGCAGCAAACATCAGACACAAGCAAAATCAACCAAGTTTCACTATTTCCACCCCGAAATTCGACTATCACCCGATACCCCACAGATACAAAACAAATATGCAGACATACATAAAAATAAATTATGAACGCACTCGTGGCCTCGAAATTATCAACGGAGGTCTCGTTGACCAAGTCAACTCCC
The DNA here is from genome assembly GCF_019175385.1 of Lycium barbarum. NCBI lineage: Eukaryota > Viridiplantae > Streptophyta > Magnoliopsida > Solanales > Solanaceae > Lycium > Lycium barbarum. Next base: position 86,715,690 of record NC_083344.1, read on the forward strand.
AAAACCACAAATTTAACTTTGAGTCAACAATTTTTTTTCCTTAAGCCAAATTTCACAAAACCGAATTTCACATCCGATGACCTCGAAAATCATACCACCTGTCTCTGCGGGTCAAGTATATGCGGATATAGCTCGGGAAAGGGTCAACGAGGGCAAACTATCCGTAACGACCAAACGAATCGTTACATCAAAAGATCTCCCAATTCCAATTCTCGGCCAAGGCTGCCCTAAAGAAAGGTAATTATTCACCCTTTCAATTTATTTTTATCTCTTTTTATGTGTTTTTTTTTTATTTTAGCTCTTGATTGATTAATTTAAGATTCAATAATCATTTGTTTAATTTAGTTTAAATTATGGTTTATATAGTACGATTTGGGTTGGGCAGTTGTTTCAGTTTGGTAGCATAAAATGTGTCACGACCCAAATCGATGGGCCATGACTTGTGCTGGAGCTGGACACTCGTATACGAACCTGCAAGATATAATCAGACCGAAATTAAGAACAATATGGAAATTCATAAAAGCATGATGTAGACTCATAATGTCATATACCAGAATGAACTTGTCTCCTGAGGAATCACAGCTAACCAAAACATAGCAAAATATGCAAGCTGACAAGGCTGCCACTGTATACGGGAATTTCCAAAACGAACTACGTTGATATGGCTGACCAAAACATATATATAACCCACACATGTCTACAGACCTCTAAGAGTATAACAGTGGCATATGACGGGTCAGGGCCCGGCCATACCCCTGAACATGCATAAGTCTATATCAAAAGGATCTGTACCAAAATGACTCAAACTCCGGAATAATAGAGCTCTCCAAGCGGCTGAGCAGAAGTCCTAGGCTGGGGGATCTCCAGACTGAGCAACTATACCTGCGGGCATGAAACGCAACCCCCGAAAAAAGCGGGTCTGTACGGAAAATGTACTGAATATGTAAAGCATGAAGTACAGTAATGAAGATCATAACCGGATGAAAAGATGACAAGAGACAAGTATGATAACCAAGGATAGCAATGCATCTGTGCCTTGTGAGATAAGTCATGTATATATATATATTCTGTATACCGTACCCGGCCCATTATAGGACTCGGTGAGATAATAATATATACCGTACTTGGCCCATTTTGGGACTCGGTGAAATATAAATATATACTGTACCCAACCCATTATGGGACTCGGTGAAATATAAATATATACCGTACCCAGCCTATTATGGGAGTCGGTGAAATAGTATATACCGTACCCGGCCCTCTAGTGAGGGACTCTGTGAAATAATATACATCGTACCTGGCCCACTATGGGACTCGGTGAAATAATATAACGTACTCAACCCTCTAGTGAGGGACTCGGTGAAATTATATATACCGTACCCGGCCCATTATGGGACTCGGTGAAATAATATATACAGTACCCGGCCCTCTAATGAGGGACTCGGTGAAATAATATATATCGTACCCGGCCTTCTAGTGAGGGACTCAGTGAAATAATATAATAAAAATGTGCACGAATATTAGGAGAAATCAGGTACAAAATGAATCATCATTTGGGATTCGAGAGAATAAATAGGATGAACCAACACTTGGAGGACCAAAAACAACTGTCATGTCAAGTACTACTGAGAACTGGAGTTCATAGGAATCATATATGTTCGTCGTCAGTTCACTTTATGTAATTCTTGCCAAAGACGGAAGAAGGGACAACTTTACATACCTGTTCAACCTCCAATTATCTACACTTATACGTCTCAGCTTGTAAGTCTACATTTAAGAGGATTCACACTATCGTTAGACTCCTCATAGTATACTTGTGTTAAATTTTCAAGTTAAACTATTCTATATCTTGCCGAAAATCGAGCAGCATCTCCCCTGCAGATATGCATAGCCCGAATCCTCAATTCAGCAACTAACAACAATAACATCATTTCCAACACCAATATATATCATAAAACAGCCCACACGTTGTTTTCCAGCTTCCATAACTAACCAACTTACTATACAGTTATTTAACCACTCTATCTTTGTGAATAAACTGGTATTAACGTAAATAGAAAGGGATTCATACCTTATTCTTATTGAAGTGGCAATATCTCCAATATCTGCTTTGAATCCACGTCGAAATCCACCGCACAACAATACTACAATTACGATTATGCGCTACCCGAGCCTCAATTAATAGAAATCGCTCCAATTCCTCACTTATTTTATGGCAAAAATACCCCTAAGGTTTGCTGAGCTTAGAGACTGATTTTTGGATGAAAATAAAGGGGTTTTGACCCCTTTATAAGGTGCCAAAGTAGGTGGAACCGACTTAATTACTAACCTTCGCGAGCGCGATGGTCTAGAATATTTCTGGTCATCACGAATGCGGGCCTCCTGTCGCGAACGCGAAGGGTAATTCGGCCCAGTTCGACCAAATTTTCATTCTTCTCCCGTTCGACCTCCAATCTTTTCGATACTTCTCATACATGATCTTAAACTCTCATAACCATAAGATAGACGCATATCACTCCAGATCGTAATTAAAACAACTAACACCTAACGAACCTCAACGTCCAAAATGACGAGGTGTAACATCCTTCCCCCCTTTGAAAACATTCGTCCTCGAATGCTGTTGTTTACAACCGGCAACACCTCCGTTGGTTCGTTGCGTTCCTCTTAGAATCCGATCGCCGTATTTTCATGCTATACATTGATCAGTTTCTTCCCGTTCGTTCTTAACTCTTTCATTGGACTCATCTATGCACTCCATCACCTCTTTGTTCTTATGTACATAATCAGCTATCAACTCTTACTTCGCTCTCGTTCTATGCCATGCCAAAACTACCCGTCATTTTGCAAGTACTCCCTTTTCCTTAATCCTTGTTTCCCTATTAGTGGGCAGCTCCCTTGCTCAAATACGGCGCCTTTTTTTTGCTTACTCCTTTGGCGCCCTCTCGGGTTATTCCTTATTGTACCTGTTGATCTTGGATTCGCACTGTATTGACTCCATGTAGTTCATCAGCCAGACTCTCTAGTCCTTTACATCCTTATCACAACCGCTCTCACACTGACACCCCCAAATGTTTGTTCAATATCACTTTATTGCTAGTAAAAATAATGTTTATGTTCCTCAAACTATCCTCCCCCAATTCCTTTCCAAGATCAATTATAACAATATCTGAAATGAGTATGCACATAATTATTCCTCACCATTTTTATCATTCTTCGGTGCGTATCGCTTGGAACAATCTATAATCCCAGCTCCAACTAATTTCATAGCTCATCGCATCTTCGAGATCCTACCAACACTTAACCTCCTTCTCTTAAGTCTCGCGATTTAATTCCGAAGCATCGGGCTATGGAAATTCTTACTTCATTACGACTTTCTTGCAACATAAATATATTTCCCTCGATTTCCTTGTACCGGCGATTACCTCATTAGTCATTATTCTCTGTTAGCCTTCCAGTGTGGCCTTCTTCCTATTTTAGCTGGGCATAACTTCATGTTGATAGTTCCTATAATTCCAATAGTATATGGTCTCATATTCAGCATCATTAGTGATCTGTGAGATGTTTCCTGGTATCCGGTGATACAGCCAAACAACGCTCTTCCTTCCTTTGGAAATTGCCAAACTGCCCACCGTTGCTCCTTTTGCCACAATTGTCCTCTCTTCTGGCACTAAAATTCCCTCTTGTTGTTATTCCAAGTGTCCTTTGGGTTCATCATCCTTTCCATTATTCTCTGTGAAATTATGTTGGAGACCTTCCTTATTCTCTTTATTACTCTTTAGAATACGTCGGGCCTAGAAATATCATATCTCACGTCCGCATGAAGTATTTCTCAATCCATCGTAATTCCTTTTTCATACCTGCTTGTGGTATGCGTATCTTTAATTCAGTTCCGTTCCCTCTTAATACATTCTTGATATGCCATTACGTCCCGAATCTTGGCCTCTTTAAGCTAACATCTTTCTTTCTTTGGAATTTTGACAATGCTATACCTCATTTCAGAATTAGATATGCTCTTCCCCCTTTTTAAGGGTGTTCTTACATACTATTGGCCAACCCTAACGATCCTCTAACTCTTTTGGTCTCTTATAATACTGGAGTTCTCTCATCGTATAGCTTGACTTATTTTCCTTTCTGCTAGTCGAGGGTTTTGCATTTAAACGAAGCATTTATGCATTACCGATCCATTCTCGCTACCTTCTTTAAGGCACTTCTACTTCTACCTTTGTGACTTAACATCTTCCCAAATCCATAGGTTAATGGGGACATTGGAATCCATCAAAATATTTTACGGACCGTTTGGTCATGCATTGCTTCTTTTGTCTCTCGTCTTTCTCCACAACTATTATCACTGGAATTCTTCTTACTTTGAGTTTCCAGTTTCACCTTACGTTTACAATGTACCATTAAAAGTTAATATGCTACACTCTTCCACTTCCGCTATCAATCCCTTTTACTCACTTAGCTCACTTATCCGAAATTTTCCTTGACCACTTATCTTCATCCCATCTATGCGTTGTAGTTTTTCCAGTATCCTGCCATTTCTTGTTCGTGTCGTGAAATCCATGCAATATACTCTCTTATTTCTTCTCCTTCCTGCCTCCAAGGCTAGTCCATACTGAGGAATATTTCCCATATATCCTTCTGTTTCCTCTATAATCGAATCTCGGTATTCTTTATCCTCATGCTAAGTTATTGATGTACTACCTTTCGGTTAGCTTGTTAATTCATTATCCTCTCGCTTGTCCTTGGTGATTACTCAATCTTTCCTTTCTCTTCTCTCATCTCCTTTTGATCAGCCCATTAGTATGCCTTTCCTACTTCTATCCTCAACCTTCCTTGGGTTCCTTTCTTCTCGAGCGCCCATCTCCACTTGTTATTTTATAGTATCGACCCTGAAGTTCATGCAATATTCCTTTAAACGTGCAAATCCGTTCTATTCTTAAACCATCTTTTAGGAAAGCTTCTCCGTTTCTGAGGAAACCATGTCAGTATAACTACACATTTATCCCTTTACATACCTCTTGAGAGTTGAAAATCTCTTAGTATCGTTGCAAGGCCTGATCATTCTCTCCCTTACTCCACATCCCTATTTTTGATTACTATCCTTTAGTCCCATTTATTGAAGTCTGTTCGTTGACCCCACACATTCATCTTTTGTTCCATACCACTATACTTTATCCTTTTCGCATGCCGGCCTTCGAATTTTATCCAAATAGTCCCTTGCCTTGCCCGTTGTCTCTCTTGGAAGCTTCACTCACCCTCGTTTCTTACACTTTTTTTCCTTTTCTCAAGACATTCTAATCTCTTTACCTTCTATATACTCACTTTCTTCCTTTCCCTGATGTTATTGCATTAGGACTTTCCAACTCTAACCTGTAGTGAAAATAACATCAACTTACCTTGTAACATTTGTACCACTTTTTTCACTTGAACTTCATTACCCTATTCGATTAATGCCTTCAGTAAATAGCAATGTCGGTTGTTGGGTCACACATATCGATTGGCGCAGCCACATATGGGATGTCATACAGATACATATGTATATATATATATATATATATACTAACGCCTCCTTCCAAAGTATTTTTGAATACCTTTCAAACTTATCCTTGTTCTAGAGCGGTGATGCACCTTTTTTCTCTTTGCCGGTCTAGTCCGCCTCATCCTTCGCGATCTTTTAGGGTTTCCAACCACTCCTCATACTTCAATTTCCCTTAGGTTACTCTAATTTCTCATCTGCCTCTTATGTCTGACTTTGTAGGACTTTTAGTACACTTCTCAGGGGTCACCAACCTAGTATTTCTCTCAACCCAGCACGCTTAACCTTGAAACTCTGATGAAATCTGGTGCGTTAGTGTAGGTATTATCGCATCCACCTTACTGCATGACCTTCATCACATGACCTAGAACAAGTTGAAGTTCTAACAGATTCCAATACATTCTCGCAATGCATCTTCCTCTGAATTAGAAAGGATCTCTCGCTCTTCCGACTAAGCAGATGCTATTTTGCCCTTTAAAATCCTCGATGATCACCTTCAATCTGCATGTATAACTACCTTTCATCCTAAATTTCAAGATTCCCAATGGTGGAGACAATACCTAAAACGCAGTTACTCATAAATACTTGGTTATCGGTCCCTTTAGGATTTCCGCTCGTCGGTATTAAGTAGTCACCTACAGTAAATGCACACACATAGGAAATTCCAATAAAGACTTATATACCTGTAGCCGATCGGTCCTTGGTCTGATCTGGTGGGCTATAAAGTAAAGTGTGCTCTTCATCATGGCCTTCCCACCACTGCTCGTCTGGCCTTCATCATCTCTCTCATCTGAGTCCGAGGGATATGGATAATCGGGCAACACCTGGTTTACCGACAAGCAAGATAGAGGGCTAGAGTAATCTGTAACACTCACCGTGGTAGCTGGTCTGATGTAGTGCTCTGCCACAGAAGCAACTGGTACGATCTCGGGAATCTCCTCCTCCGGTAGGTCATACAAACCCTCAGACGGGTCTGGGTCGCAACTGTCCTCCGAGGGGTCCTCCTCTCTAGAAGTCAACAACTCTGGAGGAATCATCGCTGGGTCCTCCGAGGGCTCAGTCTTATTAGAATAGTTGAGGCTTCTTCTGCTTGGTCTTGGAGCCTGGGGTCCTGGATCTACTCTGGGGGCCTTCTTAGCACCCCCACTGCCTGAGGCTGATCTTTTCATCTCTCGTCAGTCTGCACCTACCTATAGGAAAAAAGGGTCAGAAAGGATCTCTCCTAGACTCTGGCTCTATCGCACTATCTAAGATAGAAAGAAAGGTCAGTGAATCCTAAATGCCCTGCAACCTCTTGTTTATAAGTGTGGATGACTTCACACCCATAAAAAAGACTCTATCGGACACGGTCTGTAGATGATCCGTAGGATGAACTGCTCTGATACCAATACTGTCACGACCCAAACCGATAGACCATAATTAGTGCCTAAGTTGGACACTCGTATACAAACCTGCTAGATATAATCAGACTGAAATTAAGAACAATATGGAAATTCATAAAAGCATGTTGTAGACTCATAATGTCATATACCAGAATGAACCTGTCTCCTGAGGAGTCACAGCTAACAAAAACATAGCAAAATATGCAAGCCGACAAGGCTGCCACTGTATATGGGAATATCCAAAACGAAATACGTCGATATGGCTGACCAAAACATATATACAACTCACACATGTCTACAGGCCTCAAAGAGTATAACAGTGACAAATGATGGGTCAGGGCCCCGCAGTACCCCTGAACATGCATAAGTCTATATCAAAAGGATCTATACCAAAATGACTCAAAACTCCGGAACAATAGAGCTCTCCAAGCGGCTGAGCAGAAGTCCCAGGCTGGGGGATCACCAAAATGAGTGTCTGTACCTGTGGGCATGAAACGCAGCCCCCGAAGAAAGGGGGTCAGTACGGAAAATGTACTGAATATGTGAAGCATGAAGTACAGTAATGAAGATCATGACTAGATGAAAAGACGACGGGAGACAAGTATGACAACCAAGGATACCAATGTATCTGTGCCTTATGAGATGAGTACCCGGCCCATTATGGGACTCGGTGAGATAATAATATATATATCGTACCCGGCCCATTATGGGACTCGGTGAAATATAAATATATATCGTACCCGGCCCATTATGGGACTCGGTGAAATATAAATATATACCATACCCGGCCCATTACGGGACTCGGTGAAATAATATATACCGTACCCGACCCTTTAGTGAGGGAATCAGTGAAACAATATATACCGTACCCAGCCCATTATGAGACTCGATGAAATAATATATACCGTACCCGACCCTCTAGTAAAAGGCTCAGTGAAATAATATATATCGCACGTCACCCTGTAGTGAGGGATTCGGTGAAATAATTTAATGAAAATGTGCAAGAAGGAGCAATCATGTACAAAATGAATCATCATATGGGATTCGAGAGAATAAATTGGATCAACCAACACTTGGAGGACCAAAGACAACTGTCATGTCAAGTACTACTGAGAATTGGAGTTCATAGGAATCATATATGTCCGTCGTCAGTTCACTTTATGTAATTCATGCCAAAGAAGGAAGAAGGGACAGCTTTACATACCTTTTCACCCTCCAATTATCTACACTTATTCGTCCGAGATTTTAAGTCTACATTTAAGAGGATTCACACTGTCATTAGACTCATCATAGTATACTTGTGTTAAACTTTCAAGGTAAACTATTCTATATCCTGCCAAAAATCGGGCAGCATCTCTCCTGCTTATATGCCTAGCCCGAAACCTCAATTCAACAACCAACAACAACAACAATAATACCAACATCAATGACATCATTTCCAACACCAATATATACCATAAAACAGCCCACACACTGTTTTTTAACTTCCACAACTAACCAACTTACTGTACAATTATTTAACCACTCTATCTTCGTGAATAAACCGGTATTAACGTAAATAGAAAGATATTCATACCTTATTGTTGTTGAAGTAGCAATATCTCTGATATCCACTTTGAATCCACGTCGAAATCCATCGCCCAACAATACTAGAATTACGATTATGCGCTATTCGAGCCTCGATTAATCGAAATCACTCCAATTCCTCACTTATTTTATGACAAAAATACCCCTAAGGTTTGCTGATCTTAGAGACTTATTTTTGGATGAGAATAAAGGGGTTTTGACCCTTTTATAAGGTGCCAAAGTCAGTGGAAATGACTTAATTACTGACCTTCGCGAACGCGATGGTCTAGAATATTTCTGGCGATCGCGAACGCGGGCCCCCTGTCGCGAATGCAAAGGGTAATTCTTCCCAGTTCAACTAGATTTTCATACTTCTCCCATTCGACCTCCAGTCTTTTCGATACTTCTCATACATGATCTTAAACCCTCATAACGATAAGATATGCTCATATCACTCCAGTTCGCAATTAAAACAACTAACACCTAACGAACCTCAATGTCCAAAATGACGAGGTGTAAGAAAATGTTTGTGTTAAATCATGATCTAGATTATGTTGATGGTCCTTTAGATTTGATTACCCTATTTAGTCTCATTTATGTAGTTTGATGAACAATACATTCTCTTGTTCAATGAGTGATACTAGTAAGCCATGTTTCATATGTTGTTAATATGTAATGTCTGTTTTAAACTAATCACTGTTATAGGATGCTACTTAACTTATTTATAATCATGTAGCAGTAATGAATACAAGCTTATGGTTTCAAATGTGTTGATATGATAATGTCGAGGCTTAGTATGAAGGAACAAAAGAATCTCATTTTCCTGCTGTAACTATAATGGAAATAATGAAATAGTGTAGTAATAAGTGGATTGTTAATCTTGAAAAAATATGGTTTATTGAAATCCCACCCTATTTAAGATATTCTTGACATTCTTCATTCTGCTTTGCAAAGCTCAAATCTTGAAATTTTATGCGTTTGTGCAATTTAATTTGGAGTTAGAAAGCTGCTACTTGTTTTACAAAAGCATGATCGCTCTCTTCTTTTGTCTATGTTGTCTTGTTGTGGAAACTACCTAGGTTATTTTCCTCTTTCTATGTGAATGTTGTCTAAGCATAATCTAGAGGTAGGTTAGGACAAGTGTAAGATTGGAAGTGTGACTTTGAACTTGCAAACCCTTTCTTGTGACTAAGCTGTGTGCATTTGAAATATAAGATTTTGGTTAATTTAAAACATCTTTTACTATGACTAAATGAAATAGATGCATATAGGACCTTGAGTTTTAAAATTGGGAAGAATATGGTTGTCTGTCTCAGACTCACACTTTTGAGGAGGCCTGGAGTGGTGTCCTAAGGCTATGAGTTTAAGACAAGGCTCAGAGTATCCACACTCAACTTTGATTAGGTTTTAGCTTTCCTCTTTGATATACCTTAAGCTGTGGAGATCTTATAAGTGTATATGCAAAAGTTTAACCTAAAATAGTTCACGAGATTTGATCCCACATCATCACTGAACCACTTTCTTTCTACACCTCAATATGTGTTAAAAAAGGTACATGACAGATCACACCTTGGATTTTTAAAATACATTTGAAATGTTGAGCAAGCCAACCATTGATGATGCGTAAACTTGATATTAGAAAGGGCCTGTTAGCTCACTCTGAAATAAATTTTGAGCACATATTGCACCCGCATACCATCTGAATTTGTTAGGAAAAATTTATGAAGTTTAAGTATGTGTGCGCATCTACTCCTTTCCCATACATGTTAGACTGACACATGATCATTTTGCCTGCTTTAGCTACTTCACTTACATAGTCAGCTTTACTGAGGTTGTGATGAGTTTCTTTTAGGACTTAGATGTGTAGGCAATTCATATAACTAGTTGTCTAAGACTATGTTTGATGGCTTTTAAAGTTGAAGTTGCCTAAACTGAAATATGTTTGTTCCTAACTAGTTCTGTGTGTGACTTATGTCTCAGAATAATTAGTTAAGATACCTTTAGGCTATTTGACTGATTTGTGAATGAAATGTCTCATGTGTGCTATGACATGCATCTCTATTCTACAGTGACACATTCTTCCTTAATATGTTTAATTTATGAACCTGTATAACTTGAATATGCCTCTAAGAATACAGAGGTGTATATGTTCTGCATACTTTGAGTATATAGAATTTATACCCACTGTATATCAAGGTATATTAAGAGTATATGTGACTGATTTGTATACCTTGATGTATACATTTTGTTCAAACTCTTCTTCTTCTCTTTCTGTAATGATCCGTTCGGTTGTTATGATGTTTTTGACAACTCTTGTCCTTGCTAGTTTTCTCTCGACTTTTATTAAGCATAGTTAACTTGTGAAAAACGATTAAGGAGTCATTTGACGCGTTTGTTACGATTCTAGTTATGAGTTTCAGTCGAAAATTCTTATGCGCGTGGGTTACTTGGTTTATTCGGTACGTTCTTCGAGCATTCCATGCGATTTGGGTAAGTTCGTAATGTGTCATTATGACATGTCTTTATCAATTCTAGTCGGAAAACCTCGTTTATGTCACGGAGTGTCAGAAACTGGGAGATTTAGACCACCCTGGCCCTGTAGCAACAGTCTCGCAGAGGCGAGACTGGCCTCGTAGGAGCGCGCTCGCTGCAGCGAGCTTAGGTCCCGCTCCAACAGAACCTAGACTCAAAGAATAAGCTCGCAGGTGCGAGTGGACTGTCCGCCGCGGCGAGTCTGCACCTGTGAGGATAGGCGTACAGAAGTGAGTATCGCTGAATAGACCTAGAAATATATCTCACTTCATCCTAACCCGTCCCATTTGGAATTTTGGAGTGGAAAGCTGACCTAAGGTTATTTTAGAGGGTGGAGACTGAGACCCTGGCTATCGTAAGTCCTCAACTCTCTCTTTTGGTTGTATGATGATTCTATAACGTTTTAATGGTGGTTTCTTGTTGAAGAAGAAGGGTGAAATCCTTACTCCATAAATCCTAAAACCCCTTTTTACTACATCCTACTTAATACCTTGGGAAGCAACAAACTGATTACCCCTTGATGGTTTTTATTCCAAAGGGATTGGCTGAGCTAGTTTGCAATTTCAAAATCCCCATTTTACCCTTCTTTGCTTAAAGTCTCCTAGTTATGGATTTAGGTAGTTAAAGATTGAACCTTTATTGACTAAATGTAAGTATTTGTGATTCCTAGGTGCGTATATAGTGCATGTTGAACAAGATTGAAAACTAATCGACGAGTTGCCGAAGGAATGAAGAGCTTTTAAAAAGATGAGTTTCAAATTCCAGGCATGTTGAGACTGTAACCCTATGTATGCTTATGTTGGTCTAAAGTAAATCTAATAAGAGTGTCACGGGGTAATAAAAAGGGGGTTTCGATACCTTTGAGGTGATGAGAACTAATATCGGAAACCGATCATCATGTTCGGGTATTTCCACTATTTCAATTGTATAGTTGGTCCAAATGCCATGTCTAGGCACTAGCTAATAGATTAGTATGGTCCTTTGGATCTATGATTAGGGTCTGATGTCGTACTTTATGTCTCTTACTATTATTATTCGCATGTCTTGTCTTTTCGTGTGCATATCACTCATATATATCTATATATATATATATATACTCGATGAAATGGAAAAAAAGTAAAAAGGTGAAGCCTTTATGGTGGTATGAACATGAAAATGGATTCCATGTTTTTTTACTTGTTCTTGACTTGACACATATCATAATCATGCTTTACATGTATTCATGCATACGATTTGAAGATATGATTGTGAGTCCGATGGGATCTTATAACGGTCGAGTGATGATGTTTTGGGGCATCTTCTATTGGCACTTGAGCTCTGTTGGATAAGAGACATGTTATTGAGGCCGTGATATGAGGAAACTACCAGAGCGGTGATATATGGGCCTCATGAGCCCCCCTATGGATCACGATTCATTAATATTCGAACGTGTGTATATCGGGAAGTGGAAACAAAGTCCTTGCATTACATTTGCATCTCATGCATCTCATATTGTACTGTGCCTGTGATTATTGGTATTGACTTGTCTTACCTTGAATTTTGTGTGTTATTTGAGTTTAATTTTTACGTATGGTTATCTATGTGGATTGTCACCTAAAAGATATATAGGTTAATCAGTTAAGATGTGGTTGTCATGTATGTGAGCATCTCGAGAGGTTGTGGGGTTATCTAATGAACTAACCCTTCAAACTTTTGTAAATGGGTTAGGAAGTTGATGAAACCTTGGGATAGATGCTTAATGGAACTTATATAAGAGTAAAAGTTCATAATTGGTTAGGTTGACTAAAAAGGACATATATGTATATTGATGCTGAAATTGTTGAAGGGTAAACTAAGCCTTACGGTTGTTAAATGTGGAATTGGTGTAGTAAGAGTGGTATTGAACTTGCTAGTTGTAATGATTTTTACATTGATATTTCTTGTATTTAGTTTGATCATGAAAGTGGTAAGTGGGTGGCCAGCGTTCGTCTCCGTGTCATGTAGGGACGGTTGATGATGCTGCGGAGCACCGTTGTTTTTACTCATGCTACACTTGTTGCATCTTTTATGGTGCAGGTTTGATTGATGTTTGGATCTTACTTTCAGATGTTGTTGGGATCTGTTAGAAAGCTTCGGGGTGAGCTATTGGTATTACACGTGGCCCCCAAGATTCTCTTCTTATTGGTTTATGTTTTGTCTATCTTCTATTTGTACAGACTGTTGTATAGAGTTGGTTGTATTTAGGAGAATTCTGTAGTGTTCAAGTACACTTATGACCTGGTTTTGGGGTATTGGCAGGTTTCCTTTGATTTTAGCACAACTTTGTAAAACTTGTATTGTATTATTGTTGTTCAATAATAAATGTGTAACGGTTCCCATTTTTTGCGGGCGGGGTTAGTGCTCGGAAAAAGCTACTTCGAAATCGTTAGTGCTCTTTTAGACTTTGTTTTAAAAGAGTCGCCACCTAATTTTTAGGAAATTAGGAAAACCAGTTTTGAAGAGCTTATTCATTCACCGTGAAAAATCCTTCTTAATCCAAAGTTCTAGGTAAAGGTTCTGGTGATCCCCTAGGAAAGGTGTTAGGCACCCTAGTATTAAGGATCCGTACTATACGGTTGCCCTTCGAATTCCAATGTGTGGTTATTTGCATGAACTGTTTATTTAGTGTAAATTCCCGTAAAATCTATCCTTTTATTTGCATATCAAGTTCTCCTTGAATTTTTTTTTAATGTAGTTCCCTTATATATGGGCTATTTTTAGGTTGAATCTATCATATACCAACAAATATGTTACCTCTTATATATGAGAATAAATGGTTTTTTGCAAAGAGGGAAATTATTTTATGATGAAGTATATATATGTTTCTAGTTCATGCCTTAATCCACACTTGCTTCGGGTTAAACGTATATGCACGCTAAGAACTCCTTACCTATTACTTCTATTAAGGGACGTTATAGCATGTTTAAAAGAAATCATTTTGATTTGGCATTGGGCCGCAAAATAAGTTGAATTTGTAAAGGACAACAGCCGACCATATATTTTGGAATTGTGAAGTTTCAAAATCTTATAAGTTTCTGCTTGCTTTAAAGGGGAAAGAGTGACGATTTTTTGGTGAAATTGTTAATGGACTCTGGCCCAAAATGTATCTCTGTTGGTCTTTAAAAAGATGCTCAAGACCAACCTTGAATTGAAATCTGGTCTTATGGCAATTTAGTGGGCCATGGCCCAAAACTCAATTTTTGTTGGTTAGGATTTATCCAAAATCATGCCAGTTTTTAAAAGCAAGGCATAGTATAAATTTTGATTTTATTTTTGAGTTCACCATAATACCAATACCTTTTATTATTGTCGTTATAAACTGCTTTTATTATGACAATGTTCCTTTTAATGCTGAAATGAAGCTTTTGACAAGTAATTCTGATAAGAACGCTTATGTGCTAACACCTGCCCGAGTTTCTAAATCCAATTTTTTTTGTAGGAAAAACATCTATTTTGATTTATTTATAAATTCTCTTTGAAAGTAAAAAAAATAAGACGGGTTTTGTAAATTCATAAAGGGAGCCTAAAGTCCAACTAAACGACTTAAGTACCATTTGCCTAAAGCATCTAGTTCGAACCATTTGGTTTCCAATAATGTTGTGAGTTTACAAATACAAATATGAAAGTAAACATATCATACAACAAGAATTAAGTAAACTTGGGGTGTACCAAGCCCCTTAACCATTTTCACCTATTGTTGGGCCTTCATGGATATATATTAGCTTCCCTTTTCTCGTACTCAGCGGAATTTTGAAAGAATTGTCCTATTGGGCCTTAGGCCCAATAGGGAGGCTGTGTCCTCAGCCTAAGTGGCTATGCGAAGAGTAAGAGAGGCCGGGGTGGGGGGGGGGGGGGGGGGGGGAGAAAAGAAAAGAAAATTGGTTAGACTGAATCCTATAAAAATTCACATAATATACATAGAAGGTATACAAATATAATAATAATATTGAGATAGAGGTAGCCAAGCTGCTCTAACATGATATTTTTCTTTCTCATAGTGCATTTTAGTGATGTGTGGGCTGAGTATTTTGGAGTGATATTAGGGTGGTTTCAACCCTCCTTGTTCCCAGTGTTGCACAAGATTCAAGGGGTTTCATCGAACCCCAGACATGGCTGGCATTGGGGGAAGGTTTGACCAACCCCAAATGGTCCTCAACATTACCAAAATCTAGCACAAGTGCATAGGTAGAACCCAATATCATTGAACAGTTTTAGCCTTCATCCTAGGATACAGGAAAATGCAAACATAACTCTTAAGAGACAATGGTAGTACTCCACCATATATCATTGCTGCCACTTAATCACACCAAGGAGCAGGAATACATTGATCACACTATGCATTACTTTCAGAATAAGAGTGGTTTATGCCAAATAAACTTATCAGTTTCTTTATGAAAAATGTACAGTCATAGAAAATTCCAATACAGAATTCAGTCACAAACATGCACTGCACATGTATAGAGAACCAAACAGGCCCTAACGAAGGGAAAATATATTCCAAGTCACAGTTTGCAAAGGTCAAGTATAGATTGAGTAGATAGATACAATCATGAAAGAGGGACTAATTTGAGTCAAGCTAAGCACATAAACATGGTAAGTAAGTGAATTCCAGGTCCCAATTAGACTTAACAAGGTGAGGACATCAATAAAGATTATGCAAGCTACCCATATAACATAAAGGGCATGCATAAAATCATTTGTGTCCCTTTGGGTGGGATTTCTAAAAAAAAAAAAAAAAGGAACCTGCACGATCTTTAACAATCTTTAATAACTCTGTTTCCATTTCAATCCCTTGCTTACTCAAGTTTTCTATTTCCCTTTAGGTTCTTCCTTTGTATTCCAATTCAGTCATGTATAAATATTCCTAGGTTCATCAATGAGCCTTTACTAAGCCACTTATTAATGCATGTCTGATTTTAGCCAAATCCTTTAGGTCCTAGCAGTAAGATCTATTTGATTTTGGAAAGGTTTATTCAGTCAGCATGCACCACCATGGGCTTAGGAAAGTGCCATGGTGCCTTTTATACAAAGGAAAGGTGTGGTGAATCCAACAGTGCCATGATCAGCCCCTTTTAGATCCCCTCTCAAGGCACCTTTTAAAAAGACTATTCCTAGCCATGTGGTTTTTAGCTTACTTTCAGTCCTTTCTAATCACAAAGGATATTTGCTACCAGAAATTTTACTTAAAACCAAATGTCTGAACAAGTTCAAATGCATGGACAGGATCATTTAGGCTAGGATTATGATCATTTTCACCACAAGAAGCCAACAAAAATCCATATAGAATCATAACACAAGTCAAAGTGTCATCAACAAGTTCTTTAAGCTATTTCACAGAACTACCTTAGATCAGCCTAGGAATTCAACAAGTTGTGTCATATCACAAACCTCATCTGAGCAGACCATAGAAAATGTGTATGAGGCAGTGAAGGAGAGAAGGGCAACTAAAACATCTAGACAGAGCATTAGATATCAAGCCCAAACACAAATTATTAAGTAGTGGATAGTAGACAATTTCCATTTTTATCTTAAGCAGGTTATATTCCAATAGAACTCATGCAAGAAATTTCAGGTTTTATCAACACAGAACCAAATAGGCAATTTGATCTTGAATATGAGATAATCACTTTCTTTAAAAAAAAAAACATTCAGAGCCTCTAAATAGAGCACAAAGGGAACTCAAACATACAATTTGCCAAGTGGCCATGAACCAACATTCATTTTCAGTAAAAATCCCCCATTTACCAGAAGAAGACCAAACTATTAAGCCTTTAATCACAACAAGATTCACAGAAGAGGAAGACAAAAGGAAGAGGGGAGATGGACATTAACTAGCAAATGAAACAAATCCCTAAAACTGTCATACAAGTGCAAAGAACTAAATGGCATTTCATAAACAGGTCACATAGCAAACATCTTAGATTTCTATTCCAATTCTGAAGGGACTAATCACTTAGTTAGGGATTGATTCAAACCCCCTTGCCAACCTAGTCTTTAGACAGAGCTCTTCTCAACATACACAGGGTTCAAGTTGGTCTAGGTAGTTTCACCGTCCCCTCCCTTTCCCTAGTCATGTTTTAATAGGCTGAATTAGCAGAGTAATGTCAGTTTATCAAACTAATGGTTCATTATTAGCCTAACTTCTTCTTTCCTTTAACAGTCTTGTTTCAATACCTTCCTAGAGTTATTCGCATTATGTTTCTATCCATGCTTAGCCTATTCTAATCTCTAACTTAGTAATGATTAGTTATTAAGGCTAAGTCCACTCAATATCCCTTAACTTTGAACTTATATAGTCAACAAAAAGCTAGTTCTTTTCATTAGTTAGGTTTAATCAAGAGGCCATGACCAAATGAAACTCCAAGCATATTAATCTCCAAAAAAAGCATGTCTTAAGATGTTAACCTTGTTTTAATTTAACTTGCTTTCAAAAATGAAACAATAAGCCAGACTGATTCTCAGAAAAAAAGAGCTGGGTGGTTCCTTATTTAGTGAAATAATAAATTTTTAATCTGCTTGTGTCTCTAATCCTTTTCCATCATATTACCAAGGTCAAAACAGTTATTGCGCACTTATAAAGTTTAACAAGCTAGTAGAGTATAAGAACAAATCACATAGAGGGTCAACTTAGGGCATTTGTATAGCAATGTAGCATCAACCATGGAGGACATAACACATTTGCACACACACTCTTTAGGCACAGTTTTAAAATGGTTTTCACTCAAGCATGGTAAGATAGGAGTAGGGTAGTCTTACTTTGAAAGGAAATATCACAAATCATCTGATGGCAATCCAAGCATGTTCAATAATGCAAATCAAAAGGTCCTTAGACATAACTAGAAAGGCACTTAAATCATGAAGTCCTTTAGAGATAGGTATTATCACATCATAATGTAAGTAATACAATGATGACCCCCACAAACATATTAGAATCACTTTCCAACACCAAGCAGTATTTACCAAACATTCATACAATCCAAATTAATATACTAAATAGTCTTACAACAACCTATATATTTTCTGATTAAAATAAAACCCTCTTGTTTCAATATGTACATAGTAATGGTGCACTCCTGATCTTTATCAAAACTCAAGGTCACACAAACTATTTCCAGATTCCAGCAACCTCAAACATCTTTGGAAAGGATTAGCACTGATCTAAAACATCCAACTTAAACCAAATAATGATATACTAGATTAGACATATAAGATAAATAAGGCATCATTTTTTTTAAAGAGTTTATTCTAAGGATCATTAAACAGTACTTAAATCAAAATCACACTATAATACCATCAACCAAGAACATTTAATAACACAGACTACCTACTGTTACTCCTCGGAAAATTTCCCGTTGATACGCAAGTGCATGAACTAGTGATGTGTGCGAGGAGTGCGGGTGTATAATGTTTCATGAGCAATGTGCGTAAATGGACGAGAATGATTAGAACGAAAAGTCGAGAAATTTAAAAAGTTGAAAGTTGGCAAAACTGCCCAGTGGTCGTAAAGTGCAAAATACGGACCGTAAACTGGTATACGGTCCGTAAACTGCCATGCAAGGCTTCGACTTTCTGCCCAGTGGAGAAATGGTAAAATATGACCAGGAGGACGGACCGTAAAGTGATTTACGGCCCGTAAACCATGGTCGTAAATCACCATGCATGCAGCCTAACGTTTCTGGCGCTGCTTAAGGTTAAAGACGACCACGAGGGACAGTCCGTAAACTGAAATACGGACCGTAAACCTCCATGGACGACCACTGTTCACCCAACACAGATTTTTCAATTCATTAAATATGAGGATCAAGACTTGTCTTATTTCATTTACAACATTACACCACTTCTCTCTAAAACTTCTCTCTACATTTATTATATGAGTTTTCAAGGATTATAAGCCATCAATAACATTAAGAAAAGTGAATCAAGGATAAGGGAATCATCAAGGATCATCCAACTCAAGAAATCCAAATGGAGAAAACTAGGGTTTTGCTCAAAGTGGAGTATTATTAACCAAAGCTTGTTCCTACAACTTCTAAGGTAAGATTCATGATTTTTACATGATGTTTAAGGTATTGAAGAGTTGAAATACATGGATTGTAGAAAATATGGTCAAGTAGGTCATGAATGATGAATAGTGGCATTTTGAGGAATAGTTTGAATTGAATGACGAATGTTGTTGTGTTGTGATATGAATGCATTATAAATGGTATTAAGATCATGAACTAGACACTTTAGACGAATGGATGAAGTTGGATGTTATGACCATGAATATGGGTGAATTAGAGGCAAATTAAGGAGTCTAAATAATGTGGATAACATGAATGACTAATGGCCACTGTTATGATATTAATGAAGGTATAGACGCTAGCATTGGAAGGAAGCGTGCAAGTGTAGAATAGTCCGACGAAAAGGTATGTAAGGCTAACCCTTCTTTCATAAGGCATGGCTCCTTGGCCAAACTCTTAAATCCTCTATATGAGTATGCTGTATTCAAGTGATTGACACTCCGAGCTCATAAGCTCACGACCCTCGATACGTGCTACGAATGTACTACGCACCCCATTGACGAGTAAGCATAAGATAGAGATGTAGCGAAAACGATGATGATAGTGATGACGATGATAATAATAATGATGCTAAAGGTGCCTACGGGCTATTATATTCACATGTGCCTATGAAGGGCTATAATGACACCCCGAGCTTATAATGCCGGGTAGAATATATGTATATGGATGTATATATATATATATGTATGTATATGATTACGTAACGCGCGCACACATCTGCAGATGGTACGGATAACCCTGAAGCCTTGGTAGGGCCAGGTAGAAATAACATTGAGCCTTGGTTGGCCAAGTACGTATGAAACACCGAACCTTATGGTCGGGTACGCTATGTATGTATATAAGTGTATGGCTATGTATATAATATGAATATGAATGTGAAAAGACTATGTTATACGAATACGAGCCCTATTATGAAATACGCATGAGAAATGGAAAGTTCCTATGAAAGGCAGGTAAGTGCCATGATGATGATATTATTGTCTTCCCTCCTATGCCACTTCATATATTGTCTATGATGCTTCTACATGGATGTTGATCATGCTTTACATACCCAGTACATTCTTCGTACGGACGTTCTTTAATTTGTGGACGCTGCGTCATGCCCGCAGGTGCACAGGGAGACAGACTTGATCCATAGCTTCTTATTCAGAGATTACATAGCGGAGCTCCATTTCCTTCGGAGCCATAGCTTTTGGGTACTTATTCTTTTGTGTATATAATTATGGGCATAACGGGGTCCTGTCCCGCTCATGTGATGTGTTATACTCTTCCTAGAGGCTCGTAGTCATATGTATATGGTTAGACATGTCCGGCCTTGTCGGCCACGTTGGCCACGTACATTGATGTGGCATAGATGCCTATGGTGATATAAATGTACTGTTGTCCAATTGGGACTAGTTGACGAATGAATGGAAATGTATGTATAATTATGTGGCTCACCTAGATGTAAGTATAAGAGTAAGCTAAAAGGGTGCTCGGGTGGGTTAGCACCGGGTGCTCGTCGCGGCCCCGAGTCGGGTCGTGACAAAAGTGGTATCAGAGCAGTTCAGTCCTAGGGTGTGTCTACGAGCCGTGTCTAGTAGAGTCTTGGTTATGGGTGTGTTGCGCGCCACACTTATAAACAAGAAGCTGCAGACATTTTAGGAATAAATGACCTTCTTTCTTCATAAGAATCGTGCGATAAAGCTATGATGTAGGTAATTCTTGCTCCTAAATCGTGTGTTGTGTATTTCAGAGATGCCTAAAAAGAAAAAGGCTACAACATCCCAAATGGGAAAGACGGTGGTAGAAAAGAGGGCTAAAAGAGCACCGCCACCGGTAGCAGAGGAAAGTGAGTCCCAGAGTGCGGCTCAATCTCAGTCTTCCCAGACAGTGCCTTTTACCGAGGAGCACGTGGGAGCCTCAGCCCCGGCTCCAGCTCCTCCACCGAATGCATCGTGCCAAGATGTGAGAGAGGCCATTAATTTGTTGACTCAGTTGGTTGCGGCCCAGACTCAGAGGCAAAGCTCAGGGCAAGGCGACAGGGCTGTTAGTGCAAGGGCCCGTGACTTCATTACTTTGAAACCCCCAGAATTCTTTGGGTCGAGACCGGAGGAGGATCCTCAGGACTTCATTGACGGTATGTTGAGGACGCTCCGATTGATAGATGCTTCAGACACTGAGTCGGTAGAGCTAGCGTCGTATAGGTTGAGGGATGTCTCAATCCAGTGGTATACAGTTTGGATGGCTTCACGGGGAGCCAATGCACCTCCACCGGTATGGCAAGGGTTTATTGATGCTTTTCTCCGTCATTATATGCCTCTAGAAGTTCGGCGAGCTAGGGTCGATAAATTCTTAAATTTGAGGCAAGGTAGCATGAGTGCTACAGAGTATAGTCTCCACTTCAACTCCTTAGCCAGGTATGCTTCGGCCATGGTAGCGAATATGGGTGATCGGGTGCACCGGTTCGTGAAAGGCCTAGGGCCACACTTAATTGATAAATGCTTGACTGCGTCCCTTTAGGATGGCATGGATATTGCACGCATTCAGGCACATGCTCAGGAATTAGAGGAACACCTACTGCAGCGGAGAAATGAACGTGAGCAAGACAAGGGACATAGCAAGAGGGTTAGACCTTCGGGTTTGATAAGTGAGTCCAGGGGCGGGCACAGACAACAGTTCCCCAGGCATTTAGGCTATCCTACGACCAGTACACCTCCACAGTTTATGGGGCAGAGATTTGACAGATCTACTCATTCCGGGCTGAGTCAGGGTTACTCGGGGTCTGAGTTTATAGGTGATTCAGGCCAGCCAAGGCCACCCGTACCACGATGTTCCCAGTGTGGAAAGTTGCATTGGGGTCAGTGCCGATCAGGTCCAGACGCTTGCTATTCATGTGGCCGGCCAGGCCATATCATGCGTGATTGCCCCTCAATTCATGGCAGAGGTAGTACCCAGCCTTCAGAGTCAGCAGTCGGATCTTCAGCATCTGTACGCCCTACGAGGCTAGGTTCATATGCGCCAGTCGGCCATGGTAGAGGTAGAGGCAGAGCTCCCAGTACTAGCGGTCCTCAGCACCGTATTTATGCTTTGGCTGGACGCCAAGATCTTGAGTCTTCTCCTGATGTGGTCACAGGTATATTATCGGTATTCTCTCATGATGTAGATGCTTTGATTGATCCGGGCTCCACATTATCATATGTTACTCCATATATTGCGGGTCGATTTATAATTGAGCCGGAGTCTATCAAACCTTTTGAGGTGTCTACACCCGTGGGTGAATCGGTAATAGCTAGCCGAGTATATAGGAATTGTGTGATTGTGATTTGTGATCGTCTTACCATGATTGATTTGCATGAGCTAGAAATGGTAGATTTTGACGTTATTATGGGCATGGATTGGTTGGCTTCTTGTTATGCCAATGTTGATTGCCGAACGAAGATGGTTCGTTTCCAGTTTCCGGGAGAACCAGTCTTAGAATGGAAAGGGAATGCGGCATCACCAAAAGGTAGGTTTATTTCCTATCTAAAGGCAAGGAAAATGATCACAAAAGGGTACATTTATCATCTAGTACGAGTTCAAGATGTAGAAGCTGAGTCGCCGACTCTACAATCAGTTCCAGTGGTGAACGAATTTCCGAATGTATTTCCGGAAGAGCTTCCAGGCCTTCCTCCCGAACGGGAAATTGATTTTTCCATTAATGTGTTGCCAGGCACCACACCTATATCTATTCCCCCATATAGAATGGCACCCGCGGAATTGAAAGAGTTGAAGGAGTAATTGAGGGACTTGCTTGATAAAGGCTTCATTAGGCGTAGCTCATCCCTGTGGGGAGCACCCGTATTGTTCGTCCGAAAGAAGGATGGCTCCTTGCGAATGTGCATTGATTATCGGCAATTGAATAAAGTGACGATTAAAAACAAGTATCCTCTTCCGAGGATCGATGATTTATTTGATCAATTGCACGGTGCCAAAAGGTTTTCAAAGATTGATTTGAGGTCCGGGTACCACCAAGTAAGAGTTAGGGAGAAAGATATCCCTAAGACAGCTTTCAGAACAAGATATGGCCACTTCGAGTTCCGAGTAATGTCATTTGGGTTAACTAATGCACCGGCAGCGTTTATGGGCTTAATGAATAATGTATTCAGACCTTTTCTGGATCTATTCGTGATTGTATTCATCGACGATATCCTGGTGTATTCTAGATCCGAGATGGATCATGCGGAGCATCTGTGTACAGTCATTAGAGTTCTGCGAGCTCGAGAGTTGTTTGCAAAATTCTCCAAGTGTGAGTTTTGGTTGAACTCAGTATCATTTCTGGGCCATATTGTTGCAGCTGATGGTATTCGGGTGGATAGCCAAAAGATTGAGGCCGTGAAGACTTGGCCAAGGCCCACGACTCCTACGGAGGTTCGTAGCTTTTTGGGATTAGCAGGTTATTACAAAAGATTTGTTGAAGGTTTCTCTTCTATTTCTGCACCGCTCAAAAAGTTGACTCAGAAGTCAGCTAAGTTTTAATGGACAGATGCCTGCGAGCGTAGCTTCCAAGAGTTGAAAGATAGATTGACTTCTGCCCCAGTCTTGACACTTCCAGAGGGATTGGAAGGGTATGTTGTTTATTGCGATGCTTCAGGCGTTGGGCTAGGTTGTGTACTGATGCAACACGGTAAGGTGATTGCGTACGCTTCTAGGCAATTGCGGAAACATGAACAGAATTACCCGACCCATGATTTAGAATTAGCCGCAGTGGTCTATGCATTAAAGATATGGCGACATTATTTATATGGTGTCCATGTGGATGTTTATACAGATCATAAGAGCCTTCAGTATATCTTCAAGCAGAAAGAGTTGAATTTGCGACAACGACCATGGTTGGAGTTGCTAAAGGATTACGATGTTGATATCTTGTATCACCCCGGAAAGGCTAACATTGTGGCTGACGCTCTTAGCCGCAGATCCATGGGAAGTTTAAGTGATGTACGACCAGAAAAGAAAGAGATGGCCCGTGAGCTTCAACAGTTAGCTACCCTAGGAGTCCGAGTTGTGGACTCAGGTAGCAGCGGAGCTACTATTCATAATTCAGCAGTTTCATCGCTAGTAGCGGAAGTAAAAGAGTGACAATATGAGGATCCCATGCTAATGCAGTACAGAGATGCACTCCCTTATCAAGAGGAGTCATCGTTTGATATTTCAGGAGACAGAGTTCTCTGATGCCGGGGCAGATTATGTGTTCCCGATGTGGCAGGTCTACGCCGCCAGATTTTGAGAGAAGCTCATTGTTCCCGTTACTCCATTCACCCTGGAGCGACGAAGATGTATCATGATCTTAAGTCCGTATATTGGTGGAATGGTATGAAGAAAGATATAGCGGAATTCGTGGCTCAATGTCCTAATTGTCAACAGGTGAAAATCGAGCACCAAAAGCTTGGTGGATTACAAGCTATAGAAATCCCGACGTGGAAGTGGGAAGTGATTAATATGGATTTCATTTCAGGCTTACCCCGTTCTCGACGTAAATATGATTCCATATGGGTGATCGTGGATAGACTCACTAAATCAACTCATTTCTTACCAGTCAGGACGACCTATGTGGCTGAAGATTACGCAAAGCTTTATCTTAAAAAGATAGTGAGACTCCACGGTGTTCCAGTATCTATTATCTCCGATAGAGGAATTCAGTTTACAGCCAAGTTTTGGAGGTCATTCCAAGAGGGTTTAGGGACCCAAGTGCGCCTTAGCACGGCATTTCACCCCCAGACCGATGGGCAAGCTGAACGTACTATTCAGACTCTTGAAGATATGTTACGGGAATGTATGATAGATTTTGGAGGAAATTGGGATGACCATTTGCCACTCATTGAGTTTTCTTACAATAACAGTTATTATTCTAGCATTCAAATGGCACCGTATGAAGCTCTATATGGGCGAAAGTGTAGATCCCCAATTGGGTGGTTTGAAACCGGAGAAGCTAAGTTGATAGGGCCAGACTTGGTCCAGCAAGCAATAGAGAAAGTTAAGCTCATACAAGATCGGTTGCTAGCGGCCCAAAGTCGTCAAAAGTCCTATGCGGATAATCGTCGAAGAGACTTAGAGTTTGAAGTGAAGGATTGGGTATTCTTTAAAGTGTCGCCGATGAAGGGCGTAATGAGATTTGGCAAAAAGGGGAAGCTCAGTCCCCGGTATATTGGGCCATACGAAATTGTACGCAAGATAGGCAAAGTGGCCTATGAGTTAAATCTACCTCCAGACTTGGAGTCAGTTCATCCAGTATTTCAGGTTTCGATGCTTCGGAAATGTGTTGGAGATCCTACTAGGATCGTCCCAGTGAATGATGTGCAAGTAACAGAGAAATTGACTTATGAAGAGATACCCATTGCCATACTAGATAGGAAAGTATGGAGACTTAGAAACAAAGAAGTGGCCTCAGTTAAGGTCTTATGGAGGAACAACAATCGAGAGGAAATGACGTGGGAAGCAAAAGAGAGTATGCAATCCAAATACCCACACCTATTTCAGCCCTTGGAAGAAGTACAAAATGAGACGTCGAGATCATAAGATACGCATGTTTTCCTTTTATGCTTTTGGGTCGTGTGTGGCCAATTTTTATGTTATTATGTAATGGCCCTGTGTGGCATGGATATTATGGGCTGTTGTGGCAGGATGGCAGTGCCATAATGTAGGAGAAACTCTGGCGAAAGTTTTATAGAATTCCCCAAGACTTTAACATTCGAGGACGAATGTTCCTTAGGGGGGTAGAATGTTACACCTCAGAAAATTTCCCATTGATACGCAAGTGCACGAACTAGCGATGTGTGCGAGGAGTGCGGGTGTATAATGTTTCATGAGCAATGTGCGTAAATGGACGATAATGATTAGAATGAAAAGTCGAGAAATTTGAAAAGTTGAAAGTTGGCAAAACTGCCCAGTGGTCGTAAAGTGCAAAATACGGACCGTAAACTGGTATACGGTCCGTAAACTGGAAGGTCGTAAACTGCCATGCAAGGCTTCGACTTTCTGCCCAGTGGAGAAATGGTAAAATACGACCAGGAGGACGAACCGTAAAGTGATTTACGGCCCGTAAACCATGGTCGTAAATCACCATGCATGCAGCCTAAAGTTTCTGGCGCTGCTTAAGGTTGAAGACGACCACGAGGGATGGTCCATAAACTGAAATACGGACCGTAAACCTCCATGGATGACCACTGTTCACCCTGCACAGATTTTTTAATTCATTAAATATGAGGATCAAGACTTGTCTTATTTCATTTACAACATTACACCACTTCTCTCTAAAACTTCTCTCTACATTTATTATATGAGTTTTCAAGGATTATAAGCCATCAATAACATTAAGACAAGTGAATCAAGGATAAGGGAATCATCAAGGATCATCCAAGTCAAGAAATCCAAATGGAGAAAAACTAGGGTTTTGCTCAAAGTGGAGTATTATTAACCAAAGCTTGTTCCGACAACTTCTAAGGTAAGATTCATGATTTTTACATGATGTTTAAGGTATTGAAGAGTTGAAATACATGGATTGTAGAAAATATGGTCAAGTAGGTCATGAATGATGAATAGTGGCATTTTGAGGAATAGTTTGAATTGAATCATGAATGTTGTTGTGTTGTGATATGAATGCATTATAAATGGTATTAAGATCATGAACTAGACACTTTAGAAGAATGGACGAAGTTGGATGTTATGACCATGAATATGGGTGAATTACAGGCAAATTAAGGAGTCTAAATAATGTGGATAACATGAATGACTAATGGCCATTGTTATGATATTAATGAAGGTATAGACGCTAGCATTGGAAGGAAGCGTGCAAGTGTAGAATAGTCCGACGAAAAGGTATGTAAGGCTAACCCTTCTTTCATAAGGCATGGCTCCTTGGCCAAACTCTTAAATCCTCTATATAAGTATGTTGTATTCAAGTGATTGACACTCCGAGCTCATAAGCTCACGACACTCGATACGTGCTACGAATGTACTACGCACCCCATTGACGAGTAAGCATAAGATAGAGATGTAGCGAAAACGATGATGATAGTGATGACGATGATAATAATAATGATGCTAAAGGTGCATACGGGCTATTATATTCACATGTGCCTATGAAGGGCTATAATGGCACCCCGAGCTTATAATGCCGGGTAGAATATATGTATATGGATGTATATATATATATATATATATATATATATATATATATATGTATGTATATGATTACGTAACGCGCGCACATATCTGCAGATGGTACGGATAACCCTGAAGCCTTGGTAGGGCCAGGTAGAAATAACATTGAGCCTTGGTTGGCCAAGTACGTATGAAACACCGAAACTTATGGTCGGGTACGCTATGTATTTATATAAGTGTATGGCTATGTATATAATATGAATATGAATGTGAAAAGACTATGTATACGAATACGAGTCCTATTATGAAATACGCATGAGAAATGGAAAGTTCCAATGAAAGGCAGGTAAGTGCCATGATGATGATATTATTGTCTTCCCTCCTATGCCACTTCATATATTGTCTATGATGCTTCTACATTGATGTTGATCATGCTTTACATACTCAGTAAATTCTTCGTACTGACGTCCTTTTGTTTGTGGACGCTGCGTCATGCCCGCAGGTGCACAGGGAGACAGACTTGATCCATAGCTGCTTATTCAGAGATTACATAGCGGAGCTCCATTTCCTTCGGAGCCATAGCTTTTGGGTACTTATTCTTTTGTGTATATAATTATGGGCATAGCGGGGTCCTGTCCCGCTCATGTGATGTGTTATACTCTTCCTAGAGGCTCGTAGTCATATGTATATGGTTAGACATGTCCGGCCTTGTCGGCCTATGTTTTGTATATCATTTTGTCGGCCACGTTGGCCACGTACATTGATGTGGCATAGATGCCTATGGTGATATAAATGTACCGTTGTCCAATTGGGAATAGTTGACGAATGAATGGAAATGTATGTATAATTATGTGGCTCACCTAGATGTAAGTATAAGAGTAAGCTAAGAGGGTGCTCGGGTGGGTTAGCACCGGGTGCTCGTCGCGGCCCCGAGTCGGGTCGTGACACCTACTAACTTATAAAAATGACAAAAATATAAAAGGGGCTTTGTATTACCTTTTTTCGATGCAGCCTTTGTCAGGAATGGATTCAAAAAGCTCTTTGTGCTTCCACCCTCAAACTCAACCACAAAGAAGAAGAAAATAAATAAATTTTTTGACTAAAGGACTCAAACCCGACAAAGAGGTTTCTTTTTTGAGTCTAAAAATATACTTTTCTTAAAGTTCAAGTTTTTAACTTAAAATTCTAGCTTATCGATTTTTTCCAACTCTAAAAAATTTATTTTGTGATGAAGGTTAGGGTTCTATAAACTGTGAAAAAACCTAAGAATACCGAATTGGGATGAATCAATTTTCATTCAAATTACCTTTGAAAATAAAATCTACGGTTAAAATCGATCAGAACGAAGAACGCATGGCCAGACCTGAGTATTGTTCTACTTGATCTGGCCCGTTTGTACTTAACCAATGAAAGTCGACCAAAATACAACAATATAATCGCGACAATAAAGAACAAATGCAGGGAATCGTGTATTAGATTAAAAAATTAAAAGGAAAATTGAAAGTGAAAATGGCTTATACCGCGTTTGGAGCGATTTCGAGTAAAAGAAACGTTGAATCATTAATTGTTGCATGCATTTGGATGCACAAAAGCTGGTTGAGATCTGAGACCTCTGAACATTTGCCATTTTTGGCGATGAGAGAGAAGAGAGAACACAGGCGGCGCTAGGGTTTAAGATTGGAAGAGGAAATAGAGAAGGCCAGAGGTCGTTTGGCCTTCTGGAAAATGATAAGTGAAAAGGGGAATACCCCCTTATTAGCTGACTTGGGCCGGGTCAACCCTATTGGGCTTAGACTCGGTCCAACTGATTTTGAGAAATAAAAATGGGCCTTTCTTGCGTATACACCAAGTGTGTACACACATATCTCACATATATGTTGTGTATACTTGGTGTATATTCTAAATAAATTAGCTATTTATAATTTTAAAAGAAAAATTCTATTGAAGAAAATTTAAATCACGGGAAAATTATGTTGTTATGTATTTTTATAAAAAGAAAAAACAATTTTGAAGGTCAGTTAAGTTGTTGTTAGGCTTGAAACTTGGCCCAACGTATTTATCTTAACTATGGCCTTTTAATTTAATTTTAAAAATTAGGACAAGCATATTATTTTTTAAACTAAATATTAACAGACTAATTTCTTAAAAACATAAGCTAATTTCTTTAAATGAAAGAATAATTAAATTAATTGTAACCAAGGCTAGAGAAAATCAAAAAGAAAAAATACATATCTGATAAAGGGTTTAATTTTGCAAATAATTATTATTTAATTAATTAACTAGCCTAATCAAATCATTAAAGGCTGATTATACTTTTTTTTTGTTGTAGAAATCAGGAGTAGTAAAGAAAAGGTTAATAATTAATTACTTAAACTATTTAAATTATCCAAATTCCATAGGTGAAACATGAAAGAAAAATGTTTTTAAAATGTTTTTTAAACGATTAAATAAGAATTCCTCTTCTTTCTCCTTATCCTCTTTTAAAATAATTTAACCAAATATCTTGAAAATTATTTATTATTTTCAAAACAAAACATGATGCATGAAAAACCTTTTTACTGGTTTAAATGTCACATCCTAATCTCCCTGGGGTGTGATGGGCACCCGACCCTTACTTAGGGCCGAGCGAACCCTCTGACCCTTAGTACACACATAATCTTTTTTGACTTTTAAATCAAATAAGGATGAAATACATAGTACAGCTTTCAGAAACATTCTTTTTATCCTTCTCAAATCAACAAAATCTGTAATCATATGGAATCTGTAACATAATATATAAAGACACATCGGCTGGTGAAGCCGCTTACAAGTGTGACATTCTATACCCACGACTGTATCTGCAAAGTCTCTAACATTAATAAGAAATCATAACATATGTACTCTGACTCGGCAACACTCCGAAAGGAAGTGGAGCTCGCCAATCCACCTGAAGCCTCTTCTAGCAATGTCCTTTACTCATCTGGGTGTACCTGCGTGGCATGAAACGCAGCCCCCGAAGAAAAGGGGTCAGTGCGGAATATGTACTGAGCATGTAAGACATAGAATACAGAAAAGAGAACCATAATCGAAACAAGCAGCACAAAAGGTAAGTACATTAGCCAGAATACCAGAGTGCTTATCTTCCGAACGCAAATCATGTATACCGATGTCATATGTCAGAAAGAGTACATAAAATAAGTAGATCATCCAGAGTGCCAAAATGCTTACTTTCCAAACACAGACCATGCATGCTTAGTGCTGCGGAACGTGCAGCCCGATCCATATATATATATATATATATACTCTATTGCTGCGGAACGTGCAGCCCGATCCATTTATATATTATATTGCTGCGGAACGTGCAGCTCGATCCATATACATATATATTATATTGCTGCGGAATGTGCAACCCGATCCATATACATATATTATATTGCTGCGGAACGTGCAACCCGATCCATATACATATATTATATTGCTGCGGAACATGCAACTCGATCCATATACATATATTATATTAGTGCCGAGGAACGTACGACCCGATCCATATATAACATAACATGTTAGTGCCGAGTATAAAATAGTGCGCACAATGACACAACTGGCCCGGGGCTCGGCGAACGATATAATAGTAGTACGCACGAGCAGAGTAGTGAGAAACCATATGCATATAAATCAACTCTGAGACCCGATGGACAAGTATACTCACCGACACCTGAAGGCTCAGAAACAAGTTTCGGGTCAATCCGACTTAGTATAAGAAAGTTATGAGCGTTTGAAGTACATAACCTTCTACGAACGTTTCAGAAGCCATTTTTGGAAAATCAAAGCAACAATCATGTTAGGTACCTTTCGAATATCGTTATGGATCAAATCAGATAGGGCTTTTGGAACCATATGTATATATGAAAATGTATCAAAGACTCGATGGAATAATCAAACGTGCTATCATTTGAAAACCAAGACATTAGTCATATCAATTATCTCTCGAATGCCATTCGGAAACATATCAACCGAACTTCGGACATCATTGGTACGCATCAAGACCATATGAAACAGCTTATGGAAATCAAGAACGTTAGCCATCCTAGTGGCTCTAAGAATGGGAGTTTCACAAATCAAGATACGCATACATATACTTTGTCATGTTGGTTTCACAAAGATCATGCCAAAAGAAAGAAAGGTTAAGCCTTACATACCTTGCCCGCTTCCTAAGCTAATCCGAACTTAAGTCTTTGGCTTTCGCAAGATCTACAACAATATTAATAGATACCAACATTAGCTATAGATACTTAGAAATCCAATCCTAAACTAGCACTTCATTTACAGAAATTTCGGCAGCATTTCCCCTGTAAATACAACCAACCCTGAGAATCCAACTCGGCCAAATTATCAACAACAATTCGAGAATTCAACTGGACCAAATTATCAACAACAATACGAACAACCACACTAACAACTTCAACAATTAATTCAAAATGCATTCTAACGTTAGTAACTCCTTTAACATAATCCGATGCCATTTCATTTACATTCAATTTAGTCACATACAATCCCAAGTTTCAATTTAAACTCTTTTCTATTCTACCGAAAATCGGGCATCACCTCCCTTGTTTATATGCCTAGCCCGAGATTCCAACTCAACAACCAACAACATCAACAACAATACCAATAATATTAACATCATTTGCAATACCGACATATGCCATAAAACAGCCCGCACACTGTTTTCTAAATTTTTCAACCAACCAAATTTGCGATATAGCTATTTCATAATTTTATTTCCGCAAAGACGTCGAAGTTAATACCAATAACATCAATACTTACATCCTACAAGATAAATAAATAAATATACATTTTATCCAAAATTCTCCTCACGCCTCAAACCATAATCTAACCACACCGATAAACGAATTTATCACACTATTTTCTCCGTTCTATTTCGTTAAAACTCTAAATAAACTTGCTAGCAATGAAAATGAACCTTAATCTTACCTCAAGTGTTCAGCCACCACGTCCACCCTCTTCTTTTTGGTTGATTTTTAGTTCAAATTGAAGACAACGCGACGTACAACACTTTTCTCTTCATGAACTTCGGGATTCGGGGCTCAGATTTCGATCAAAATTGGTTTTTCTTCTCCAAGATTCTTTTTTTCTCTCTCTCTCTCCAGAATTTTCTGGGTGTTTTGGTTTGTAAAAGGAGGAGAAAGGGCTGAAATCTCATTTAAATAGGCATGGGTCATGGGCCTAACCCGGTTGGGCCCGGATTGGGCCTGGCCCACTGACCTTTCTGCCTTAAAAAGTCCATATCTCCTTATCCCGACGTCGCCTGTGGACCCAAGACCTATGGTTGGAAATATAATTCAATTATCTACAATTTTCATTCTGGGAGCTTTCCCAAATTCCCAAGCACTGATGGGGTTATGGCCTCCCGAAGTCAGATCATCCAAAAACGTAACTTAAAAATATTTGTTTGGAGGGCTTCCACTTTGATTTGGCTTATGGGTTCTTCTTGAGTTGTGCTTAACTTCACATATGTTGTTCATATAACTTGTCACATGTTCCTAAAAAAAATCTCGATGTGTGGGCCCCACCTCCGCTTACGACTAATCCGACGTGCAAAAATATGAAATATAATACTATCAACGTGAGTTTAAATTATGTAGTAACAACGTGATTGTAAATGTCTGAGGAAGCACGTGTCACACTCAGGCTCTGAAAATGAGGGGTATAACATCCTTCCCCCCTTTGGAACATTCGTCCTCGAATGTTTAAACCAATTTCGTACTCTGTCCATAATCCCCTTCTCGGACACATCCTTCAATCACTCTATTCCTTTTATCGATTCACATCGATGATTCATATAATTTCATAGCGTATATTCTCATGTTCCGTATAACTAAAGGTCCATGAATTAATTTCTAGTATCCGATGAACTCTTTTATTTCATTCATAGGCACTACGTTCTTTCTTCCATGTATTCTCTTGATATGGCGTTATGTTTTGAACTCTGGCCCCGAGCTAATAAGTTCTCCTCCTCTGGAGCCTGAAAGTGTTGCGATTCCTTTAGAGCCTGAGGTAATATATTCTCCCCCCTTTATAAGGGGCTCCTTATACGCCAACAGTCCTTTTGTGAAGTCTTCATTTATATCTTACTCCTCATCTTTCTTTCCAACTCTGTGCATACCATATCGAAAATTTCTTATCATAAGTTTTCCTTTCATTTCCTGTCTATATAATCATTTTGTTCACACTTCCATACTCTTTCATCCACTATTAATCCTTTCGCCCATTTAACTCACATACTCGTAGTTCTCCTTTAATTACGCGTTTGTGTTGCAGCTGTGTGTCCATATTTCCCAAGCATCCCGCTACTTTTGCTCGGAGCACAGAATCCTTACAGCTCACACTCTGTTTATCCTCACTCATCGAGTCTTTAACTGTTATTTATAATGCTATGATCGAGCGGTCTCCCATGCACGTTCCTTGCATTTCGTTCCATTTCCTTTAAGATCAAATATTTCAGACTCACATGAATTGTTGCTCCACACCTTTAATTTCCAAATCAACAGTATCGACCCATCATCCTTAACCCTTCTTGGGTTTTCTTCTTCCTCGAGCACTTTTCTTCTTTTGCCATTGGTGGCATCGGCTCCGAAGTTCGTGAAATTTTTACTTTAAACTCGCAAATCTGTTCTATTCTTAAATTATCCTTTTGGAGAGCTCCTCCATGTCCGAGGCAACCACATTAATATGGCTACACATTTATTCCTTTATATACCTTTCAAGGGCCGAAATCTTCTAACATCGTCACAAAGCCTGAGTATTCTTTCTCTTACTTTACATTCCTTGTCGTGGTCACTATTCCTGTAGCCCTACTTATTGGAATCGATTCTTGAACCTCACACATTCCTCCTTTGTTCCATATTACCACACTTTATCCTTTTCACGTGCCTATCTTTGAGGTTTTACCCAAGTAATCTCCTACTTTGCCGATAGTTTCTCTCGGGGGCTTCACTCACTAAGGTTTCTTACCATTCACTTTTTT
Organism: Lycium barbarum; assembly: GCF_019175385.1. Classification (NCBI taxonomy): domain Eukaryota; kingdom Viridiplantae; phylum Streptophyta; class Magnoliopsida; order Solanales; family Solanaceae; genus Lycium; species Lycium barbarum. The sequence continues at coordinate 86,749,935 of NC_083344.1, forward strand.
TCGACATTTTGGTCTCTTTGCCTTCGATTTACTCACTTTCTTTCTTTTCCAAATATCGTTGTATTAGAATCTTCCAATCTTAACCTGTAGTGAAAATAACATCAGCTTACTTTGTAATACCTGTACCATCTATTTTTGGTGTCACTTGAACTTCGGTACCCTTGCTCGATTGAGGCCTTCCATACCGTAGCACCGGTCGCTGGGATGCACATCACATGCCCACTGATACATTCACATATGGGATATCGCACGCATTCACATATATATATAATTACTATTAACTAGCCCGCAAAATACTCCCAAACGCTATTCAAGCCTGTCCAAATCCCAGAGCTGTGACACACTTTCTGTCTCTTCTCCAGTCTAGCCTGTCTCGTCCTATGTGGCCTCTTATGGTCTCCAACCATCCCATATACTCTAATTTCCCTTAGGCTATCCTAATTTTTCATTTGCCTCTTATGCCTAGATTTATAGAATTTCTTGCACACTTCCCAGGGGGTCACCCATCCAAAGATTTCTCCCACCTTAGCACGCTTAACCTCGAAACTTTGATGAAATCCAGTGCCTTAATGCTGATATAATCGCGTCCACTTCGCCGCATGACCTTCATTACATAATCTGGAGCAAGTCGAAGTCTTACAGATTCTGAGACATTTTCGTAACACGTCCTTCCCTTTACAATTACTATTTTACCCTTTTCGATCCTCAATATTCACCTTTCACCTGTGAGTATGGTTACCATTTATCCCAGATTTCCAGATTCCCGATGGTGGGGAACATACCTTCGTCGCCGTTACTTATGAATACTTCGGGTATCAGTCTGTTCGGATTTCAACTCACCATCCTTACATAATAATCTACAGCAAAACTGATTGTCAGCTTTTTCTGAATCCTCCAACAGACCTTGTTCTTACCTAACCTCGAATATTATCCATTTTAATCCTCTGGACTGCTAATCGTCTTTCCCGCTATTATTCTTCATGCCATGCCCAATCCATAACTTTTCTGAAACAACTCATCGCACTTATTGTCCATTTACAATATTTTCTTTCCACGCTTCCTCCTGCTAGGTGTACCTAGTCAAATGGCCTGCTTTTGAAAAATTCTGACCGGGTCTCCTTTACAATACTTACTATTCTAAATCTGTACGCAGCAAACATCAGCAATGCCTCACAGAGCATACGGCTATATAACACATTCCAGCCATCCAGAGCTTCCAATTTCAGGTAAAAGAACAAAATATCAATACTTACCCCTGTGACTTTCCATATCGCCACTCACTTTCTTTTGTCGTATGTAAGGCTTATATAAGGAATCCCATTTCCTATGACTTGACTCTATCGCACGGTCTAAGACAGAAAGAAGGTCAACAACCCCTAGATGCCCTGAAGCCTCCTGTTTATAAATGTGGACGGCTTCACACCCATAAATAGGACTCTACTGGACACGACTTTGCAGACAACCCCTAGGACAACCTGCTCTGATACCACTTTGTCACACCCTAATCGCCCTAGGGTGTGATGGGCACCCAACCCTTACTTAGGGCCGAGCGAACCCTCTGACCCTTAGTACACACATAATCTTTTTGGACTTTTAAATCAAATAAGGATGAAATACATAGTATAGCTTTCAGAAACATTCTTTTTATCCTTCTCAAATCAACAAAATCTGTAATCATATGGAATCTGTTACATAATATAAAGACACATCGGCTGGTGAAGCCGCTTACAAGTGTGACATTCTATACCCACGACTCTGTCTGCAAAGTCTCTAACATTAATCATAAATCATAGCATATGTACTCTGACTCGGCAACACACCGAAAGGAAGTGGAGCTCGCCAATCCAGCTGAAGCCTCTTCTAGCAATGTCCTTTACTCATCTGGGTGTACCTGCGTGGCATGAAACGCAGCCCCCGAAGAAAAGGGGTCAGTGCGGAATATGTACTGAGCATGTAAGGCATAGAATACAGAAAAGAGAACCATAATCGAAACAAGCAGCACAAAAGGTAAGTACATTAGCCAGAATACCAGAGTGCTTATCTTCCGAACGCAAATCATGTATACCGATGTCATATGTCAGAAAGAGTACAGAAAATAAGTAGATCATCAAGAGTGCCACAACGCTTACTTTCCAAACACAGACCATGCATGCTTAGTGCTGCGGAATGTGCAACCCGATCCATATATATATACTATAATGCTGCGGAACGTGCAGCCCGATCCATTTATATATTATATTGCTGCGGAACGTGCAGCCCGATCCATATACATATATTATATTGCTACGGAACGTGCAGCCCGATCCATATACATATATTATATTGCTGCGGAACGTGCAGCCCGATCCACATACATATATTATATTAGTGCCGAGGAACGTATGGCCCGATCCATATATAACATAACATGTTAGTGCCGAGCATAACATAGTGCACACAATGACACAACCGGCCCGGGGCTCGGCGAACGATATAATAGTAGTACGCACGAGCAGACTAGTGAGAAACCATATGCATATAAATCAACTCTGAGACTTGATGGACAAGTATACTCACCGACACCTGAAGGCTCAGAAACAAGTTTCGGGTCAATCCGACTTAGTATAAAAAAGTTATGAGCGTTTGAAGTACAGAACCTTCTACGAACGTTTCAGAAGCCATTTTTTGAAAATCAAAGCAACAATCATGTTAGGTACCTTTCGAATATCGTTATGGATCAAATCAGATAGAGCTTTTGGAACCATATGTATGTATCAAAATGTATCAAAGACTCGATGGAATAATCAAATGTGCTATCATTTGAAAACCAAGACATTAGTCATATCAATTATCTCTCGAATGCCATTCGGAAACATATAAACCGAACTTCGGACATCATAGGTACGCATCAAGACCGTATGAAACAGCTTATGGAAATCAAGAACGTTAGCCATCCTAGTGGCTCTAAGAATGGGAGTTTCACAAATCAAGATACGCATACATATACTTTGTCATGTTGGTTTCACAAAGATCATGCCAAAAGAAAGAAAGGGTAAGCCTTACATACCTTGCCCGCTTCCTAAGCTAATCCGAACTTAAGTCTTTGGCTTTCGCAAGATCTACAACAATATTAATAGATACCAACATTAGCTATAGATACTTAGAAATCCAATCCTAAACTAGCACTTCATTTACAGAAATTTCGGCAGCATTTCCCCTGTAAATACAACCAACCCCGAGAATCCAACTTGGCCAAATTATCAACAACAATCCGAGAATTCAACTCGGCCAAATTATCAACAACAATACGACAACCACACTAACAACTTCAACAATTAATTCAAAATGCATTCTAACGTTAGTAACTCCTTTCACATAATACGACGACATTTCATTTACATTCAATTTAGTCACATACAATCCCAAGTTTCAATTTAAACTCTTTTATATTCTACCGAAAATCGGGCAGCACCTCCCTTGTTTATATGCCTAGCCCGAGATTCCAACTCAACAACCAACAACATCAACAACAATACCAATAATATTAACATCATTTCCAATACCGACGTATGCCATAAAACAGCCCGCACACTGTTTTATAAAATTTTCAACCAACCAAATTTGCGATATAGCCATTTCATAATTTTATTTCCGCAAAGACGTCGAAGTTAATACCAATAACATCAATACTTACATCCTACAAGATAAATAAATAAATATACATTTTATCCAAAATTCTCCTCACGCCTCAAACCATAATCCAACCACACCGATAAACGAATTTATCACACTATTTTCTCCGTTCTAGTTCGTTATCACACTACGGCGATCTCAATATATCTCAAACCAACAGGCAGCAGCGAGAAATTATTCGTAGCGGCGGATACGGACTGGCGAACGGTGGTCACTCCTACGAAAATTATTGGGCAAACGAGTGGAGTTCTGCAGTTTCTGTTCCTGTTTTCTCAAACAAAATTCGTACATTAAACAGGCCCAATGAGGGAATGAAACATCCATCAAACACATCCAACAAGAAAAATAACAAATTGTCTCAAACATTCAACAAACTAATGCAACAAAGTAAAAAGGGGGATAGGGGTGATGGAAGATCAATCATGGCGGTCTACATTCTCGGCCTCATCATCCCCATCATGAGCAGTAGCATCATCTCTAGAAGCCGGGATGTCCTTCTCCTCGGACAAAAAGAGTACTTCTTATCATCGCGATCAACCAGAATATGCTTCAACGGGTTGGCCCATTTGTAGATGGCCTTGATCCCTCCCACATCTTGGTTAAGAACATTCGAGTCTTCTTGTTCTTAACCTTCTCCACATCAAACTCTGTCTTGAGGTCATTATGCGCCTTGGCCATATCAGTGTAAGCCTTCCCTAATGTCTTCCCCGAGGCAGCCAACTTCTTTCTTGATTCAGCCTGATCCTTTTAGTCTTCAAAGAACTTCTTTCATTTATAACCTGCAAGCTCACTAGGTCTGGCACTGGTGGACCCTATGGCATTCTGAGTCACTGCATCATACACAACTTTGATTTGGGTGTTGATCTCTCCAAATGGTCCCCCCGAGTGAGGAGGACAACCACCACTAGTGCTCATATGTGCTTTCCTCTTCTTGCTAGAAATCACACCACCCTCGCCCTTAATCCTGCACGGATCAAATGATGGATCAGGATTTACCATGTTATCATTAGGATCCTTATCAACTCCAGCAACCCTGTACAACTCAGTAATCAAGGACGGATATAGCAGACTCGAGCCACCCCGGTGCACGTACTTCTTCAACTCACAGATGATATGATGAGCCACGTTCACCTCCACCCCATCCAAAGCACAAGCATACGTGCAAGTAGATCTGTTGGAGGATGGAGAAACCCGTCTCACAAGAATATGTTGCCACGCCCTAGCCTCAGCATTGAACTCACGATTGGTAATCCCTGTCTTCTTATCTAGCCACAATACCATTACACCCTCACCGCACAAAGTGTCCACTACCCAACACCCATTTTCGCAAACATCCTTGTTTGCCATTGGCTCGGTAGGATAGTTAGGCAAGTTGTAAACAACATTGACCTCTTGGGCCCCGATCCTTACCATTTTCCCTCTTATCTTGATTACTGTCACGACCCAACCCCGTAGGCCGTGACTAGTACCCGAATTGGGCACTCGTATACACACTCTTTAGCTATGTGTTCAGTTCACAACAAACACCATATGGAACTTATAACGACCAAACCATGGTCTCAGAACTGTAGCATAAATATACATATAAAGGCAAGGCGACAAGGCTGCTACCACAACATGATAATATCTGCAAGCCGGCGAGGCTGCTACAACGATAGAATACGCATACTGATAATACACACACAACTGATGATGTCTGAATACGACCCACACACATGTCCACAGACCTCTAAGAGTTTCAACAGTGAAATTTGACGGGACAGGGCCCCGTCGTACCCTTAAACAACATATGCAGCTATTTAGATAAAAAAAGGGAAGTCTTAAGCTAGCGGTTCACCAAAGCGCGTATCTGTACCTGCGGGCATGAAACGCAGCCCCCCGAAGAAAGGGGGCTCAGTACGGAATATGTACTGAGCATGTAAAGCATGAAATACAGTAAACAGGATCATATCTGAACTAAGGAGTACAGAACGCCAGTACAATATCCAAACTACCAAAATGCTTGCCTTTGAAACATAACTCATGCATGTTAATATCATATATCATACTTAGTCCGTTATGGGACGTAGTAACATAATTAGATAATCATTCTATACGTATGTATATAAACATGTCCCGACCCTATAGTGAGGGACTCGGTAAATAAAATCATATCATCATAATGCATATATATATAACGTGTCCCGGCCCTCTAGTGAGGGGCTCGGTGGATAAAGTCATCATATGCCATCCTGGCCGCCATCACCATATCATCATGTCATCATATACATATACATATAACGTGTCCCGGCCCTCTAGTGAGGGACTCGGTGAACAATGCAGTGAAACTGTGCACGATAACATACCCGACCCAGGACTCGGTGAAAGATATATTGAGGTATGCACGAGCAGAGTAGTGAGAAACTATATACAATTCAAAACGTTTTTAAGGACTCAATAGAATAGCCAACACGAACCATCGTTCGCAAATTCAATAATAGTCATATCATTTACCTTTCGGATGTCCCTGTGGATTATATCAAAATGGAACTTTGAAATCATATGTACATATCAAAATATATATATAAAATGTAAGTCATGAGAATCAAGATCATTAGCCATCCTAGTGGTTCTAGGAATAGGAATTCCTTTGGAATCATATATATATCGTATATTCATTTCACAGCGATCATGCCAAAAAGAAAGAAGGGTTAGCTTCACATACCTTTAGCGCTTATTTGTCACACAATATGTATACGCTTCCCAATAATACTTCAACCTATATTAAGACGCCAACAACTACGGTTAAGCTACGGGGAGATTCAAAACGTATTCTAACGTTAGTAACTCCTTTCTAGATGTTTAGACGACGTTTTCTCTTGTAGCCAAACCAACTACATACAACCAATCCCACATCAATAATTATACGTTCAATACCAATCCGGACAGCCCACACAACATTCCAAACAGCCCACATTCACAACATTCAATAACGATTCACATACGGCTACTACATTCTCAAGTTATTTCTAATAGTTCGTAGCCTTAATGTTTGCATGTAACAACTTTATAACAGCCCATTCAACATACAACACAATGCATAATCTTAATTATCATTAATCTTCCAAGCTCAATAAGAACAACAACAACGTGTCAAAACAGCCCGTATGCGATTTCAAATCAGTCCATACCTTACAACATTCGATAATAGTTTACATGCGGTTATGACACCTCTATTTTATTCTCATTAGTCTATAGTCGTAATACCTCATCAAAATGATTCTATAACAGCCCAATTACTATGACAACATGATGTATACTCTTAATTATAATTAGTTTTTCCAACTTAACAAAAACAACAACACGTCCAAAACAATCCCTAACCAACAACATAAAGATGCTCGGAATTCTTGCAAACGTTTACGAACATATTAAGAAAACCACATACGATTCTTACACATTATTTCATGTCTTCTTTTCATATAATTTCAGTGAATTATGACCAGCAACCACACGACATGTACATCATCAATTCATACGCAACTAAGCTACATTGTCATCACTATAATCCTTACAACAACCCACAAACGATTTTAGTTGCAACTCCAACCATTAAACACCTTCATTTCCATCATAAAATTCATGACAACAACAATCAAAATATCAAGTAAAATCAGTTCATTATCTTCCACACAAAACAGTTCCTACACGGTTTCAACATGCTTCAACATCACACACAAAATTTCATGGATTCAATTTATATTCATACTAACACAACTTCACCTTTAACCTTCCAATTCTTTTCATTCTTTTTACCATGCAATATATGATAGCATCAACCATAATTACTAAAGAAAATAAGTCCACCATTGCCACTAAAACAGTCCCTACGGCCACATTAACATTCCAACACCAACATTCCTGATTTTATGCATGCAATTCATGTTCACCAAGTTACAACCATACTTCAACATCATCATATATAATTCCATGGCTACTATCATGTTCCAACATCAACACACATCATTTCATGCATGAAACTTATATTTACACATCTACATCACCCTTAACACATGTAAAAGAAAGTTAGATCTTACCTTGACAATTCGACTTCTCAACTTGGCTAGAGTTTTTGAATTGAAATGATAATGGTTCTTGTTGCTCCAATGACTATCTTCACGTTTCTAGGGACCTTCTAAAGGGTTGAAATGCTTGAAGAAATTATTATTTTTGTCAACACACAAGGAGCTCAAAATTCAGCCCTTTGGCCGAGAGCCTCTTCTTCTTGGCTCTAAGTTTTTCTATTTTGTTGAAGATGAGAAATGAGCTCTCTTAGTCATCCATTTGGTTAAACTAAGATGCCTACAAGTTGGACACATGATCCACTCATGACATTGAGCCACTCAATTAACTTTCAACTAAAATTCTATTTCTTTTCTCCTACCACTTTCGGCTATATCTTGGCCGAGCCTCACTTTGTTCTCTCCTTTTCATTTAATTGTTTACAATTCAATTGCATGTGTAGTGGATGAATCATACACTAACCTTTGTCATTTGCAATCATACAAGGATGAATGGTCAATATTTAAATGTGCAATGATTCATCCAACTTGTATGCCTTCATAAAATAATGCATGCCTTCAATATTTAAATGCATGCCTCACATGGATGCCTTATTTTCGGCCACTTTGGCCAAGATTCACACTTCTTTCTCTCAATTTGGTTGTCCACAATATAATGAAAGTGTAGTGGATGAATCAACATTTAAATGCATATTTGTATGTCTTCCATAATAGCCTTATTTTAGATGACTTTGAGTCATCTTTTGGACATGGCACGTTATTGTGCATTTTGGCTCATTGTTGCCACTAATTTTACTTAACACCACAATTAAGTAATTCCCAATCTCCAATAACATTTTTATACTAAGTAAAATTTATAACCAATTAGTTCTAGTTTAGAAATTAAAAACTGAAGGTTTCTATTTGTGTCGATTCCTTCGCGAATAACTCGACGTATAAAATACGGGGTCTAACAACCGGATCCTCCAAGTTTACTTTAATCGAGTTCGCATAGAACTCGCAAACCCATTGTTCATTAGCTTGGCACGGTGCAGTCCCAATGGATGGCCTTTAAGCGATTATAGAATCTTGGAATATGCTCCGCAACCCCGTCCGTGAGCATCCCTCTCTCTCACAATAATTTCTTAGTCGGCAAGTTGGCAAAGTAGCTTTCTTGGCAGTCCAACGACATGAACTTCTCGATATCATAATCATCTTCTTCCTCTTCAATATCTGGATGGGCATTCACATTTTCATCTCCGAACTCAGCCATTTCAAACAAATCATGACCTACAAAAACCACAATCCAAATTAGTTCAACATTTATATGATACTTAACAATTCATTACACTGCAATTCACCTAAAGAAATCAGAAAAACAGGCCCTTACAGAGGCTTGAATCAGTTCTCTGTATGCAGGAAAAACCTGTTGTTCTTCGCCCCTGCATGACCTTCCTCACTGACGCGGACCCATACCAGCGAAGTGATTCTCACCCAGCATAAGCTCCGAAAAATTCTGAAGTTCTCTCATGCGCAGATGTCGCGCAGGGGCGAGGTCATACCTGTGGACCTTCGTGCGCATGGGCTAAACATCGTCTTCTTAACTAAAAACCCTAACTTTTGCGAATTTTCAAGTTCTAAAGATGGATTCTACTCAAATTAACCAGTTCTACCTCAAAATTATGGTTATTTGTGAGCATGCATGACAAGAGAACATGATTTCATGAGTGTTTAGGAAAGAAAAATCACTACCCCACTAACCTACAAAAACCACCAACGGTACCAACCACCCGAAATTTACCAAGAATCAAGTCAACAACGTGTTCTAACTACAACAAACTTGACTTTTGAGACCAAGAACTACCTAAAACGGGTCCTAGTGTAAACTTCCATAAAAATCACAAACCCACAATATTAAAGCATAGATCACAACAATATCACAAAACCAATCAAAATTCTCAACAAAAACCAAGTCTATGACATCAAACAATAGATTTAAGACACAAGAGGAACCTTACCTGGTAGAGATTTGGAAGATCAATTGAGGTTGGAATAGACCCCTTTCTTGAAAGTTTGGACCCAAAGACTTTGACCCTTTTTGAATTGTTTTAAAAGAAGGGTTGTGGGAAGTGGGATGGGAGTTTATAAGAATGATTAGCCTTTTGTTTGTGGGAGAGGTAGATGGGTCGGTTGGGGAGTTTGTGTTGGTTATGGGGTTGAGTTTGAAAATTGTTCCCCTTATTTCTTTTGCCATTGGTTGTATTCCCGCAGCTTCAAAAAGTTCCATGGTACATCATATCTTGCAAACGCATATAGTTCTTTCCCCCAATGATGCAACCCTGACGAATCCTTTCTCACAGTAGCGAACCCCGTTCTGGTGATAAGACCCTCGCCCCTGCGCACAATTTCTCGAACCAGTGTTTGCGCCCGTACGAAAGCTCTTACGCTGTTGCGAAGCGTAGAACCGAAATGTACCTAGAATTGTTGAAGTGGGATAGTTCGACTTCTACTACTAACACCCGTAGGCGAACCTTTATCCCAACAATAATAAAACATAAGTAAAGAGAAAGAAAATAGAATAACGTAATTCACACGATAATAACATAAAGATAGTACGAAAGTAATGAAAATCCAACCCCAGTATCTAGTTTGGTCATACAAGAGCATCTAAACCAAATATTACAACTCTGAATAGTGATAATAATATATAAGTAGTCTCAAATCATGTCTCAGAATGAAAAGTGAGACATAAGTAGTTGGAAGAGTTTTCGGGCAGCAAACGTCTTAATGAACACCCTAAATAGATTCGGCAGTAACCTCGATAATCAGCTACGAGAGGTAGAAGTAGATCCAACCTGGTACTCTGCATTCATAAAAGAATGCAACAAGTGTAGGTTAGTATAAACAACAAGTATCATAGGCCGACTAAGACTAGCTAGCGTATTTAAAGACATAAAAAGCAAGATAAACACGTAAACAACAAGGTACAAGTCAACACGAATCAATGTCCACTGTACAAGTCATCACCTATGTTATAGCATCTAAACCCAACTGTGCCAAGTCTTAGTATAACCACTCTGAAACTGTATATCACAATTATATCACCTATGCTATGGCATATAAACCCAACTATGCCAAGTCTCATCATAACCAATCCGAACCAGTATATCAAAATCGTATCACCTATGTCATAGCATCTAAACCCAATTGTGCCAAGTCTCAGGATATCGATTCCGAACCAGTACATCACAGTCATATCACAAACCATATCATAGAAAACCAAGAGGTACAATCCAATGCAATAATGTATGGATGATAAATGTAATGCATATGCACCGTACACATGTACGCGCGGAGTCCATGCACTAGTCACTCCGCACACAGCCTAGAGATAACTCCATTCCCACTAATATGCCTCATACAAGTCATTCCACACACAACCCAGAGATGACTCGATATACAATGTGTTTCAACACATTTGTATTTCCTTCTCACTTTCCATCCTCAGTACCATAACAATGAAATATTAATGTATCATGGAAATGAGTATGAATACGATGCAATGGAATATCAATCAAGCAATTCAATCCCAAACAGTACCACACATGGCACACAAGCAATATTAATAATAAGGCTACACAATACGCCACAATGGAATCACAATTCTTTTCTCAATATAAAATCAAAGTCAAGCACCGTAATATCATAATCATGATATATCATTAATCACCGATATCCAATGTCTCAACATGGCAACGAGCCAATAAGTAAATAGAACAAGATAACTGAACAACACAACAGGGTGGCTAGCCCCCAATTCATTCAACAAGGCCCAACCTGAGGCAAGATCTAACCCAACTTCATACCCGAAGGTTTACATTCATTCTCTAACAATATTATCTAAACATATGCTTTGTTAATCAAAGTATCACCATAAGGTAAACGATAACCTACCTGGAAAGCCGAACAACAAATCTCCAACAGTAAAAACTTAGTCTTGCCCTTACTTTGAGCCTCGTGATAATGGAAGTCTCATCATATCTTAATTATGAAATTAGAATCAAGAAGAAACATCATTCAACCCTTACTTCTATTCAAGACCCAAATCCCAACCTATGGAATGGCGTTTATGAACTAGAAAGATGAAATTAGGAATCTATTGGTCTTAACATGAAATTAATGTTCTAGGTGATCAACTCCCTTCGATTATAAGATAGAAGAACAAAAAAATCACTTAAATTCATATTTTAGGCAAAGTCCCCAAATTTCGGTGAGAACCCTAACTCCCAATTCCATATATTAGCAACTAATTAGGAAGGAATAATGTAATAATAGTTTCTAATCATCAAATCCATACGTAATCAAAGCTTAGTCCTCCAACAAATCAAGGTTTTATAATTAAAATCTTATTCAAGAAAGAAACCCAAAAATCCTCTCGTATTCTTCCAAGTTCTATGAATGTACTACCATGAATTCTTACTGAGAAAAGGTAAATGAAAAAGATTAAGATTAGGGAATTTACCCTCATGAGAATCTGACCAAACCCTCCTCAAATCTCCTCCAAGATGCTAAGGAAATGTAATATAATGAATGGGAGGAATAAGGGTTTTCATAAGGCTTTTAAATAAGAATATAGTCCGTCAGCCACTTCCACGGTCACCCTACCGCTAAAGCGGTCAACAGATAACATAAATTTTTGGTGTCTTCCAATCTTGGAATCAACACCTGAAACCATAACGGAACCTCCCGGACACAAACCAAATATGCAAATATACATAAAAACGCACTACGAACGCGTTCGTGGCCTCAGAATTTCCATTAGAGGTCTCATTGACCAACTCAACCCCCGATACCTCAAAGCTAACTTTCCACCCCAAGTTACAAAATGCACTCGAGTGCATTGGGAACCAAACCAAATATGCTCACCAATTCTAAAAATCCATCTAGACCTCTCGGAAACAACGGATTCTTAAAAAAGTTTTGTTTACCATAAAGTAAACTTAGAGTCAACTTTTTTTTCCTTTAAGCCCAAATTTCCCACAGAGTCACCCAAATCATATCCAAAGACCTCGAAAAGCGTACCATTTATCCCTGCAGGTCAAATATACGTTGATATAGCTCGGGAAAGGGTGAATGGGTCAAACTAGACATAATGATCAAACAGGTCGTTACATTAGATATCAATTAAACAATCGCTTGTCCTCGAGGGACCAGGAAGAGAACGGGGAAAGATACTTGAGGGTGCAATAACTGGGGATACTTCGAACACATATCGGGCTCCTCCTACTAGGAAGGATTCTCACCGCTCAGAACTGAATCCCAGTGAATGATACAGGAACCATTAGAATGGTAATCCTTCAACATAAAACCATGAAAGATCGGATGAACACCCGGCCAGTCTGGTGGGAAACTAACTCGTTAAACACAGGGTCAATACAACAGATAGTCTGAAATAGGCCAATAGACCTCGGGCTCACTTGTCGTCCTTCCCAAATCGCATGACACCCTACATAGGTGTAACCTTCAGAAGAACCTGCTAGCTCACTTTACCAATCACAACTCTCAAAACTTAGCTCAAGCTCCAATTCTCATATCTCCGTATTTGAATTTCCCTCATAACTGATCCTCGAATAAACGAATTTCTTTTGCTCGAATTCTCTGATTTGATAAAACCGTAACTCTGAACGCGATTAATAGGTCCCGCAAACATTTTTCCAAACCGACACAATCCTTCGAAACATGGCCACTAACCATAGCATATTCTAAACCGGGAAGCTATTCTGATTCAACTAACCTTTCCTTCGCACTTGCTAAAGTCGTTTTTCGCATCGCGATTTCTTAGACACACATGAACACATATACCATAAACTTGAAACCATGACTCACTCTTGCCAAAAAGAATGCTTGATCCATCTGAGATCTCAACGTTGTTAACACCTACGTTTCACCTTATAAGATGCGTATTTTTAATTTTCAAATTTCCCGAGCCAAAGACGGAGTAAGGATGCACCCGTTAAAAATTAAAATTTCAAAAATCCGAAGAAAATTGCAAAAATGAAGTTTAATTATTATTTCCTGAAAAAAAAACTGACAATTACAAGAAATACGAGTTATTTACTCTCATCCCGCTCCATCTAGTCCAAAAATTTGTTAATTTAACCGACTTATGACTTACGACTCATTTTCGACAGCATTTTTTCATATATTTAAAATATTTCACGGAACTATGTCAATATTAGGCTTGTTTTAAAGCTAATATTTTGAATTTGTGAGTTTTAAATTTTAATTAGCCTAAATAATTATTTTACTTAGTAATATGCGTATTTGTAATATATAGTTTTTAATTGATTTAAATCAGGGAGGGGGGGGGGGGGGGTTGTTTGTTATTTTAAAAAATAAATGGGCCAATCTTTCATCCCCCCCCCCCCCCCCCCCCTCACCCATTTTCATTTTTCACTCACCCGACTCTCTTCTATCTCTTCAAGCGGTTTTAGGGTTAGATGTTTTATCGCCATTGGTTTCACGGTGGATTTGTGGTTGTTTTGACTGAAATTGAGAGGGCTTTTATGGCTTTTCACCCGTTCTTGTCAATTCCAGGTTCAATTAAATTTAATTTTTTATAAAATTGTGCCAATTCAATGGATGTTGCTCAGGGTTGCCATGCATGTGGTTTCCATGGGTGGGACCTTGGGTCCCTCGCCAACTTGTGCACCACACGCTGCCACATAGGTACTCTAGGGTAATTTCCATGTGGCATAAATGGGGGTGGTGTCGAGACCCAACCAATGGGTCCTGACGGGTACTCGGAGCTACTTACCGAGCATCACTCATCATGCTAACCATCATACATAACCTATACACACGTAATCACTAAGGCAATACATATATATATATATATATATACACACACACACACACACACATATATAAGCCCTCACGGAGGTAAAATGCTATACAACAATATACACTGGGGTGATCATAAGACATCCACTACCCACACATATGTATCTACGAGCCTCTAACTGGAGTACTGAACATATGGATGGGATAGGACCCTGTCATGTCCGAATATATACACAAAAGAATATATAAAAAACTGCACCTCCGGAGTAGGGAAGTGCTCCTGTACAGGCTGATCTGCCTCCTATGGACCTGTAACTGCTTGCCTCTTATATAAGCATCATATATATATATATATATATATATATATATATATATATATATATATATATATATATATAAACTTCCCGACCATGTAGGTAAGGTGCGATCCTTATTAGCCCGCATCTTGGCCTCCGGCGGGGTAAACATCTCATGCCGCCCACTAGTGGTGTCTGCCCATGCCATCTAGACATAGTGTATATGCCGCCCGCCTTAGCGGTGTCTCCCCGGCCATGTAGGCACGGTGTAATCTCATCATTATATACCTATCATAAAATATGCATATGAACTCTAGTGAAAGCTACAACTCTATCGGGGTGACGTAAGGTCAGGAACCCCTGATTCCGGTATGGGGTAGTCATGATTATTATATCTCACCTTGAAGGAACTAGTACTATAAGGTGAGGCTATCAACAATGAATAACATCAAAGGATCATGTAAGGATCATGAACATCATAGTAGCATCATATCATTATCCTGGAACATATCTCATCTCTGCCTCGTAGGAAACTTTTAATACTCTTTAGCTTTCATCTTTTGGAATGTAAGAAGGTCATGAGAATTACCGGAAAGAAGTAAGAATCATGCCTATGAAGGAAGGGCTAGCCTTACATACCTTTATGTCTCTTTAACTTTGCCGACTAAACGCTTCCCTCCAAGTTCACGATTCACCATTCAAGAGAATTTGTACTAAGATTAGATAACCGGAAACATACTTAAAGCTAAGCAAAGGCGACTAGGGTTAACGAAAATTGGGCAGCACTTCCTTTGTTTCTACAACTTTCTCCACATAACATAACAGCTCCCAAACATCAATAACAACATCCATAATATCATAGACATCATATAAGAATCATGCCTATGAAGGAAGGGCTAGCCTTACATACCTTTATGTCTCTTTAACTTTGCCGACTAAACGCTTCCCTCCAAGTTCACGATTCACCATTCAAGAGAATTTGTACTAAGATTAGATAACCGGAAACATACTTAAAGCTAAGCAAAGGCGACTAGGGTTAACGAAAATTGGGCAGCACTTCCTTTGTTTCTACAACTTTCTCCACATAACATAACAGCTCCCAAACATCAATAACAACATCCATAATATCATACTCAATAACTTCTTCAAGTTAGGCATTATTCAATCCTCACAATTCTCTTTCAAATCATACACACCCATTACTACAATACAACAACATATTCATTTTTCACATAATACTCCCCTAACGACATTAGCATCATTCATAACAAAACTATACTCATTTCGTGCTAAGAATCATGACTCAATTGAACTTACTACTCAAAATACCATTATTTTCATATTTGAGCTCATATTCTATATTCTTCTTTAATCCAAGTCTTTCAACCACTCAATACCTCTAATAGCATGAAATAAGTGCAAAGCTCACCTTTGAATATATAGGGTTGAACTTTTGATGGTAATAGTTTACTTAGTGGAAACCCTAGCTTTGATTTCAATGGAATTCTTGATCTCCACAAGCCCTAGAGAATATCCTTCCACTTGATTCTACTAATTTTTGGTGTCTAATCCTTGATTTCTCATGGGTTTAGGTTGATATAGAGTGGGGAAGGTTCTAGAGGTGTGGAGAAGGTTGGAGAAGATGAGAAATTAAAGAAATGAATTTGGGGTCCTCCTTATATAAAATTTAAAAGCTACCCGTCGGGTGTTATACGGCGCAAATGACGAAGCGTCGGTCAGATCCACGCTCCGTCGATCTGACCGTCGAAGTCATGAAATTTCCAGTGAGCAGTCTGTCGTCTCCTTTCATTCTACGGTGAGAAGGACGGTCTGTCGAACTGATCGACGGGGTGTCGATTTGCTCCGTCGAATGGTCTCTGCGCTAAATCTTGTACGACACAATCGACAAAGCGCTGACCCATCCGTTGGTACAAAGAACGATCGTCGAACCCCCCCTTCCGCAGAACTGCAATGAAGTTTCATTTTGACGAGCTTTTATCCCTTGCTTAAAATGTCTTTGGAATCTTAATTAGAACCATTAAATATCCCTTCTTACTTGTAGGGACATAATATACCCCTTAACTTACGTTAGTCTATTCACCGCTTAGCGATCCGAAATTCCGAGCTGTAACACTCTCCCCCCTTAGGAACATTCGTCCTTAAATGTTAAGTTCTCAGGAATTCTACCTAAATTTCGCTAGAGTTTCCCTTGTAATATGGCACTACCACCATGTCATAACAACCCACAATAACATTTCCCACAGGGCTACAACACAATGGCAAGAAAATATGGCCACACACGACCAAAAGCATTAAAAGGAAACATCACATACCTTATGATAATGACGCTTCATCTTGAACCTCTTCTGGGGGTGAAAACAATTGTGGATACTTGGACTTCATGTCTTCTTCCACTTCCCAAGTCATTTCCTCTCAGTTATTGTTTCTCTACAAGACTTTAACTAAAGTTACTTCTTTATTTCTAAGTTTTCGTACTTGCGTATCTAGTATGGCAATGGACACCTCTTCATAAGCCAAATTCTCTGTAACTTGAATATCCTTTACTGGCATGATTCTAGTTGGATCTCCAACACATTTGCGGAGCATTAACACATGAAAATCTGGGTGAGCTGATTCAAATTCTAGAGGTAAATCTAGCTCATAGTTCTTATTGTATTAACCAAGAGAGTCTTGCCTCCCGGGATTGGGGCTTCTTCAGTGCAATCTTCCATATTCTGGCTTGGATTCAGCCCGCTTGCCACTTGGCCCACTTTGCGTACAATCTTATAAGGTCCAATATACCGGGGACTGAGCTTTCCCTTTTTACAAACGTCGACGTTTGTCTGTTTAAGATTTTTGGCGACTTTGGGCTTTCAACAATCGGTCTCTGATAAGCTTGATATTTTCCACCGCTTGTTGAATCAACTCCGGACCTATTAGTTGTACCTCTCCTACTTCAAACCCCCCAATTGGAGATCTACACTTCCTTCCATATAAAGCTTCATACGGGGCCATCTGAATACTGGAATGATAGCTGTTGTTGTATGCAAACTCAATAAGAGGTAAGCGATCATCCCAACTACCTTCGAAATCTAGCACACATGCCCGTAACATATCTTCCAAGGCCTGAATGGTACGTTCAGCTTGTCCATCCGTTTGGGGGGGTGAAATGCTGTGCCGAGCCTCACTTGAGTTCCCAAACCTTTTTGGAAAGACTTCCAGAATTTAGCAGTAAGTTGTGCTCCTCTGTCAGTAATAATAGACACTGGGATACCATGAAGTCACACTATCTCCTTGAGATAAAACCTTGCATAATCTTCTGCTGAATGTGTAGTTTTGACCGGAAGAAAATGGGTTGATTTTGTAAGTCTGTCCACGATTACCCATATAGAATCATACTTATGCCGAGAACGAGGCAAGCCCACAATGAAATCCATGTTAATTACTTCCCATTTCCAAGTTGGAATTTCCATCGCTGCAATAATCCTCTTGGCTTCTGATGTTCAATCTTCACTTGTTGGCAATTAGGACACTGTCCTATAAATTCTAATATGTCTTTCTTCATTACATCCCACCAATACATTAACTTAAGATCGTGATACATCTTTGTTCCTCTGTGTGAATAGAATAACGGGAGTAATGAGCTTCTTCCAGAATCTGACGACACAGTCTTGCCATATCTGGCACACACAACCTGCCCCGATACTTGAGAACTCCATCTGCCGAAGCTTCAAATGGTGATTTCTCTTTCTCCAGAAATGTATCCCTATAATGACTCAACTGGAGATCTTCATGTTGGCGTTCTCGCATCCCCATATCTAAGGTTGAAGCAGTTGGGTTGTGAATACCAACTCCTGCATTGCCTGAATCAATTAGGCGAACCCCTAGGCTAGCTAGCTAATGGAGCTCATGGACTAAGTCTTTCTTCTCTGGCTGGACATCACATTGAATACCCATTGATTTGCGGCTAAGTGCATCAGCCACCACATTCACTTTTTCGGGGTGGTATAAAATACTCACATCATAATCTTTCAATAGTTCTAACCACTGCCTTTGTCGTAGGTTCAGCTCCTTCTGCTTGAAAATATATTGGAGACTTTTGTGATCCGTGTAGATATCAACATAGACGCCATACAAATAGTGTCTTCACATCTTTGTGCATGAATAACCGCAGCTAATTCGAGATCATCAATTGGATAATTCTTCTCATGTTTCCGCTACTGCCGGGAAGCATAGGCGATGACTTTACCGTGCTGCATCAACACACAACCCAACCTGACACCGGAGGAATCAGAATAAACAACGTAACCATCTGGTCCTTCTGGAAGTGTCAGGACTGGGCTAAAGTTGATTTGTCCTTCAATTCCTAAAAACTGCGTTCACAAGCATCGGTCCACTGAAATTTTGTTGACTTCTGAGTTAGCTTCGTTAAAGGTGCTGAAATAAAAGAAAATCCTTCCACAAATATTCTATAATAGCCTACTAATCCCAAGAAGCTATGAACTTCTGTAGGTGTTGTAGGACTTGGCCAAGTCTTCACAGCCTCAATTTTCTGAGTATCAACTCGAATGCCGTCAGCTGAAATGATATGGCCCAGAAAAGTTACCGAATTCAGCCAGAATTCGCATTTCGAAAATTTAGCATACAATTCAAGAGCCTGAAGGATTCCGAGGACAGTACGCAAATGATCTGCATGTTCTGCTTCATTCCGAGAGTATACTAGAATGTAATCTGTGAACACTATCACAAATAGATCTAAGAAAGGCCTGAACACGTTATTCATCAAATTCATAAACACCGCTGGGGCATTTGTCAACCCGAATAACATTACCCAAAATTCATAATGACTGTATCTGGTTCTGAAAGCTGTCTTCGGAATGTCCTTTTCTCTAACTCTCACTTGATGATAACCTGATCTCGGATCTATTTTGGAAAACCACTTGGCACCCTGTAATTGATCAAACAAATAATCGATTCTCGGAAGAGAATATTTACTCTTTATCGTCGCCCTCTTCAACTGCCTATAATCGATGCACATTCGTAAAGAACCATCTTTCTTTCTTACGAATAAGACAGGTGCTCCCCATGGCTAAGAACTGGGTCTAATTAATCCCTTCTCAAGCAAATCTTTCAGTTGTGCCTTTAACTCTTTTAATTATGTAGGATCCATTCTATAGGGAGGAATAGATATAGGTTTGGTAACCGGCAACACATCAATAGCAAAATCAATCTCCCGCCCTGGTGGAAGGCCTGGAAGTTCATCTGGAAATACATCCGGAAATTCATTTACTACTGGGATGGATTGAAGAGTTGGCGGCTTTACTTTGGTGTCATGCACTCAGACCAGATGATAAATATAGCCTTTGGCGATCATCTTCCTTGCTTTGAGATAGGAAATAAACCTACCTCTTAGAGATGATGTGTTACCTTTCCATTCAAGCATGGGTTCTCCCGGGAATTGAAACCGAACTATTTTCGTTCTACAATCCACATTAGCATAGCACGAGGCTAACTAATCCATGGCCATGATTACACAAAAATCCAACATTTCTAGTTCAATCAAATCGGCTGTAGTGTGGCCATCACATACCTTCACAACACAATTTTTATATACCTCTCTGGCTAATACCGGATCACCAACCGGAGTGGATACGTCAAAAGGTTTAATTGGCTTGGGTTTTACCCCAATATGGCCAGTCATATAAGGAGTGATATTGTCACGACCCAGCTAGGGGCCGCGACGGGTACCCAGGGCTAACCACCGAGCACCGCTCGTTCTACCGCTTATCATACTCATTAAGCCTTCTTTTTCGTTCATATACTCATAATCATAAGAAAATAATTTTCATTAGAGAACATAAATACTTTTATATACATAAGCCTATTAGGCTATCAAAAAACTAATGTCCACACACACACACACACACACACACACACACACACACATATATATATATATATATATATATATATATATATATATATATATATATATACAGTAGTGACCTTGTGAGACTATATAACCTACACTGCGTATCTACGAGCCTCTACTGGAGTGCTAGAAATAAGGATGGGACAAGACCCCGTTGTGCCCCAAATACATATACGTGCATATACTCAAAAGTATAAACCTAATTAGTACCTCCGGAATAATGGGGTGCTTATGCAAATCTGCTGATAGCTCCTAAAGGTCTGCGCCGTCTCCCTGTCTACCTGTTGGCATGAACACAGCGTCCAAAGAAAACGGACGTCAGTACAAATATTGTACTGAGTATGTAAGGCATGAATGAAATAAACATGATAGAGAAATCATAAGTCATAAGGTGAAGGAAAAACCTGTGCGATCCTTATGGATGAATACATTTTATACATATATCACATATACATAATCGTCGTACATGAATCATCATAGCGTATACATCATCATGTCATATAATTCATCATCGTAGTACCATAGCTTCTCATACACATAAAACATTATCCGTATTCGGCCACGTAGGGCTCGACAATATCTGTATTCGGCCACGTAGTGGCTCAACAGTATCCGTATTCGGCCACGTAGTGGCTTGGCAATATCACATACATATCTTCCATATTCGGCCACGTAGTGGCTCGACCATATCACATACATCATACAAGGATCGGTGTATCTTATCCTCATCATTGTCATCACATTCATCTTATAAGCGTATCGTAACCTTTCATTAAGGCATACATTTAAATTTAAAGACAATCTATGAAAAACCATGTCAAATTCGTAGCGTGAATTTTGTATAAGTACCGTATGATAGTCTTTATAATCTTTGGGCTTAAGCTCATCATTTCCATTATCATTTCTATAGCGTATCTCTTACCTTTATCTCATATGAAATCCTCTATGAACATAGACTCGTAATTTTCTCGAAACATTGGTCGTAAGACATGTATTAAGGCTTATGGACAATCTATAACAATGTCGGGGTGACGTAAGGTCGAGAACCCCCGATTACATTATGGAGCATTCATAGGTATTCTGCCTCACCTTGAAGGAATTAGTATATAAGGTGAGTGTATACATCAAGCATCACCAATATATCGTAGTTAATATTGTTAGCTTTGTATAAAAATTATACCATGAACTCTATAATCTTTAGACTTAAGCTTATCATCTTCGTTATCGTGCTCATAACATGTCTCTTATCCTTATCTTACGTGGCTATCTATGAACATAGGCTCTTGGTTCCGGAATATAAGGGAGCCATGAAAATGTAGGGAAATAATATCATATCATAGGATTCATGCCTTGGAAAGAAAGGACTAGCCTTACATACCTTTTACGTTTAGCTAATCTATCGCTTGCTTATTCTCCTTCGATATCCACGTTTCTACCTTCAAGAGAATTCGTATCGACATTAGTTAACAATTATAAGAACGGACTTACTAACGCTAGAGAAAATTGGGCAGCATTTCCTTTGTTTATACTACTTTTCCCATGTTCTATATCAGCTCCCAAACGTTCATATCAACATTCATAATATTGCAACCAACAATCATCATGTACATACATTTACCACAATTCTCCTTTTCTCTTCAATTTCTCCACAATTATGGTTATAGCTCATTATCGCATTTTCTCATATATATAATACTTATTCCATGGTCTAAATGTCATTTATAACATATTCACGATCACAACATACCAACATTCATCATTCATCCCAACCACTATTCAACAATGACACTATTCACTCATTTATGACCCATTTTCGATGTCTTTCTACAATTCAAGTGCCTTAGCCTTCCAATACCTTAAAAAACATGGTATGGTCATGAAACCTAACTTAGATGATGGATGAACAAGCCTTGAATGGAAATACTCTTCTAGCACCAAAACCCTACTTCACTTCCCTTGGGTTTTCTTGAGGTAGATGAACTCTTACTAGGTTTCATACACTTGTTTTCATGGGTTGAAGTAGTTAATCATGGATTTCTTTTGATTTTCTTGTGGATGAATGTTAGAGAGTGTTCTAGAGGTTTCTATGTCAAAAAATGGTGAAAATATGATTTTTGGGTTGAGTTTGATCTATATATAGTGGTCCAGAAAATTCTGGACTGACACAACATGCAGCAAGCTTTGCTAGACGCAAAGTGTGCTTTGCGAGCCGCATGTTGTGTCGCAGAACGTGCACAACACCAAATTTTCACTGTCACACTTTGCTGTGCAACTGCGTTGCTGCAAAGCGTGTTTGCTGCTCGCGTGTTGCGCCGCAAAGTGCGCCATAATGTGGCATTTTACCTAACTTCCACCGAAACTTAACTCCGATGATCCGACGAGTCTTAAACCTTCCCGAGGCTTACTAAACATTGTTTTTCTCCATTATATACCCAAGATGGACATATCTATTGCCATGACCTCGAAAAATTTATCCTACTTCCCAAGGCTAGGACAATTAGCATTCGGCGAAACTCAACATATGAAAATGAGAAGTGTAACAGATATAAGACAATGTGGAACTCGGATCAATCAATGCATAAACATCGTGAGAGAATATGGTCAATATACCTGTAACTACATTGGGGGAGGACTGAAGATCCTGGCATCCGGCTAAGGCATAAATACGGGGCTGGGAGCCACTTGAACTGGACGCTACCCCTCTGCCCCTACCACGACCTGCTGAAATCTGAGGAGTTTCCCTACAGGGCGCATGGACGAAGAAGAACCTGCTGCTGATCCCATAGGCTGAGCCCCAACTCTACCGCCCATCGATGGACAATCACGCATCATATGTCCAACCTGACAATAGGCATAACAAGTATCTGATCCTCGGCGACACTGACCCGAATGTAATTTACAGCACTGACTGCATCACGGTATTGGTGGTCTACTTTGACTAGAATCACCTACAAACTGGGGACCTGAGACCCTCGAACTCTGACCCGGACCAGAATAAATGAGGCGATCAAATCTCCTTCCCGCAAATCGAGGAGGTTCACTAGTCGCGGATTGTGCCGAATATCTAGAATACTATTGCCGCTGACCCCCTTTATAGTCATTACTAGCACCAGCGGATCTGGCCCTCTTACTCTGCCCTCTATCAATATCGTGTTCACCCCGTTGCGGCTGTTGCTGCTCTCCTAAATTCTGGGCGTGGACCTGAATGCGGGAGATGTCCATCCCTTCCTTCAATGAAGCTGTCAAGCAATCTTTGAACAGTGTGGCCCTATGCCACTCACAAATATATGTACTCTGTCTCTCATATCGGCCACCATATTGGGAGCATACCGGGACAATGAATTAAAGTGGAGACTATACTCACGAGCACTCATATTTCCTTGCTTTAGATTTAGAAACCTATCAGCTCGGGCCCTCCGAACCTCGAGTGGCAAATAATGACGAAGGAAGGCATCTACAAATTCCTGCAAAATCGGGGGAGGTGCATTTTCCTTCCTTAAAGATATCCAATTATTATGCCATAGAACGGCGACATCCCATAATCTATAAGACACTAACTCCACTGACTCAATATCCTAAGCATGTATAATCCTCAACGTCCTCAACATCTAATCTATAAAACCTTGCGAGTCATCATTCGCCTTTGACCCGAAAAATTTTGGTGGGTTCAAACTTATAAAATCACAGGCTCTTTCACTAGTGGCTCTATCACCCGGACCTGCACTCTGCCGCTAAGCTTGGGCGACAACTAACTGTGTCAACAGTTCAATGGCCTCAGTCATCTGTTGACCTGAAGCACCCAGTGGAGGGATTAGAGGTGCTTGAACTGGAGCTGGAGCCCCTTCGTGCTCCTCTAAAATAGGCGGAGTGTGAGAGGTGTGAGATGGAGCCTCATTATGGGACACACCCTCCTCTACATGTACCGGCGGCTCCGGTTCAATCCGCCTTCCTGCTGCAGTCTTGCCCTTCTGGGCGACTATTGCTTTTCTCTTTACCGGAATCGCTGAAATCATAACGCGCAGTTAGGGAAAGAAAATCTTATAACATAGCTCTATCGTACGATCTAATAAGAAGAAAGACAGTCATTATTCCTGAATGCCCCGTACCTCTTGTTTATAAGTGTGGCGCACTTCACACCCATAAACGAGACTCTGCTGGACACTGCTCGTAGACACACCCTAGGACAGAACTGCTCTGATACCACTTTTTTCACGACCCAATAAGTGGGCCATGACGGGTACCCGGAGCTGACTATCGGGTATAGCTCATGATGCTAACCATCATACCCAACCTGTACAAACGTAATCACCAAGGCAATACATACATATATACACACACACACACACACACACATAAGCCCTCACGGTGGTAAAATGCTATACAACAATATACACTGGGGTGATCATAAGACATCCACTACCTACACATATATATCTACGAGCCTCAAACTGGAGTACTGAACATAAGCACGGGACAGGACCCCGTCATGCCCTAATATATATACAAAAGAATATATCAAAAACTGCACCTCCGGAGTAGGGAAGTGCTCCTGTGCAAGCTGATCTGGCTCCTAAGGATCTGGACCGTCCCCCTGTCTACTTGCGGGCATGAACATAGCGTTCAAACGAAAAGTACGTCAGTACAAACATTGTACTGAGTATGTAAGGCATACATGGTAACATAACAAGGGAATATGGAAAGCATAAGAAGGAAAGATAACTGTAACTGCTTGCCTCTTATATAAGCATCATCATATCATACACACACACACACACACACACATACACACACACACACACACACACACACACACACACACACACACACACACACACATATATATATATATATATATATAATGTATAAACTTCTCGACCATGTAGGTACGGTGTGATCCTCATTAGCCCGCGACCGGGCCTCCGGCGTCCGGGGTAAACATCTCATGCGGCCCACTAGTGGTGTCTGCCCATGCCATCTAGACATGGTTTATATACCGCCCGCCTTAGTGGTGTCTCCCCGGCCATGTAGGCACGGTGTAATCTCATCATTATATACCTATCATAAAATATGCATATGAACTCTAGTGAAAGCTACAACTCTATCGGGGTGACGTAAGGTCAAGAACCCCCGATTCCGGTACGGAGTAGTCATGATTATTATGTCTCACCTTGAAGGAACTAGCACTATAAGGTGAGGCTATCAACAATGAATAACATCAAGGGATCATGTACGGATCATGAACATCATAGTACCATCATATCATTTTCCTGGAACATACCTCATCTCTGCCTCGTACGAAACATTTAATACTCTTTAGCTTTCATCTTTTGGAATGTAAGAAGGTCATGGGAATTATCAGAAACAAATCACATCATATAAGAATCATGCCTATGAAGGAAGGTGTCACGACCCAACTAGGGGCCGTGACGGGTACCCGGGGTTAACCAACGAGCACCGCTCATTCTACTACTCATCAAACGCTCTTTTATCAGATTCATACTGGAATCATAAGGAAATCATTTTTCATTTGAAAGCATTAATACTTTTATATACATAAGCTTTTCAAACGTCAAAATAATATATATATATATATATATATATATATATATATATATATATATATATATATATATATATATATATATACATGCATAATAGCAACCTCGTGAGATTATATAACCCACACTGCGTATCAACGAGGCTCTACTAGAGTGCTAGACATATGGACGGAACAAGACCCCGTCATGCCCAAAATATACAGGTCCACAAAAGAATAATCACAAGCACCTCCGAACAATGGAGTGCTCTCAAATCTGCCGCTAGCTCCTATGAGTCTTGATCAGGATCACCTCTCTATCTACCTGTAGGCATGAACACAGCGTCCACCGAAAACGGACGTCAGTACGAACGTTGTACTGAGTATGAGAGGCATAAACAATAATAGTACGTCAATGAGATAAAGGTAGCATCAATAAGGAAGAAGCTGTATATGACTGTCACTTATGAAAGAAATAGCACATGCTGACTTACTTCATATCCATCCTCATATCATATATCCATAAATGTATAAGCTGCCCGTCCATACAGGTACGGTGTGATAATGTATAAGTTGCCCGTCCATATAGGTACGGTGTGATAATATAAACCTGCGTCCAAGCCTCCCGCGTCCAGGGTATAAGCTGCCCACTATAGTGGTGTTTATGTTTGCCCGGCCATATAGGCACGGTGTAATATCATCGTATGTCTTCCCGCCTTAGCGGTGTCTGCCGGGCCATATAGGCATGGTGTAATATCATCATCATGTGCATATCATAGGCTTATCATACTATTATCATAATGCATGCATAATAGCTCAAGGATAGCTATACTTTATCAAGGTGACATAAGGTCGTGAACCCCCGATTCCATTATGGACATTTATAAGTATTCGGCCTCACCTTGAAGGAAATACTATATGAGGTGAGTGTAAACAATAAATGACCTCATTAACTTTATAGGAACATCATATCATGAACTCTAAAATCTCTATACTTTGACTTATCGTCATCATTATTGGACTCATATAGCTATTCATGAACATAGGCTCATAGTTTTTCCGGAATATAGAAGATTCATAGAGAAGAAAGGAAGTCATACTATAGGATTCATGCCATAGAAAGAAAGGACTAGCCTCACATGCCTTTTTCGTTTAGCTAATCTATCGCTTGTTTTTTCTCTTTCGATGCCCACGTCTCTACCTTCAAGAGAATTCACATTAACATTAGCTAATTGACTTCTTAAACGTGCTTACTAGAGCCACAGAAAGTTGGGCAGCATTTCCTTTGTTTATTCAACTTTTCCCATATTCTATATCAACTCCCAAACAACCATAATAACATTCACAAAATAATAGACAACAATCATCATTCGTCTACACTATCCGCATTTCACAATTTCTCTTCATTTTCTCCATAATCATGGTCATAGCTCATTATTGCATTTTCTCACATATAATACTTATTCCACATTCTAAATGTCATTCATAACGTATTTACAATCACAACATACCAATATTCATAATTCAATCCAACTACTATTTCACAATGACACTATTCACTCATTTGTAACCCATTTTTCTATATCTTTCTACAACTCAAGTGTCTTAGCCTTCCAATACCTTAAACAACATGGAATGGTCATAAAATTCACCTTAAATGATGGATGAACAACCCTTCAGTGGAACTTCTCTTCTTGTACAAAAACCCTAGCTCACTTCCTTTGAGTTTTCTTGGTGTAGATGAACTTTTGCTAGGTTTCATACACTTGTTTTCATGGATTTGGTGTAGTTGATCATGTATTTCCCTTGAATTCTTGTATATGAAGTTTGTGGAACCTTCTAGAGGTCTTGAGAGAGATGAAGGAATGTGGGAATGAATTTAATGAAGTGGGAACACATTTATATAATCAGAAATTGTTCAGCTCGTCGGGACTTCTACGGACACTTTCACGGTTCGTAGAACTGGTCGTGGTTCACCACTGGCCAGTCATCATCTCTGCTAGATATTCCATGGACCAATATACGGTCCGTGGAAAGTTTCACAGCCCGTGGTTGTGGTCGTGGAACTCACAGCTTCTTTCGAAGTTGTTCTCGTCGTTTCATTTGATCTCCAATCCTTATACAACCTTCTTAACACTTGTTTAATACTTCATTAATCATCTAAAAATCCCTATAACTCGTCCTCAAAACCTTATTAAACAATCCTTAACACAAAAATTTATGACACTTTTCCTAAACCTCACTTATACTCCACTTATCCTTACCAATTCTTATTTCATCAATTCATTTAACTTCAAGATCATAACTTACGCTTTCTAAGACTACCAAATATTCGTCTTATAGTCTTAATAACTTCCTTTTACCCTCAAGCTCACATTGGTTTATTCACTTTGCGACGACATGAAATTTCCAAGGTGTAACACTCTTCCCCCCTTTTGGAACATTCGTCCCCGAATGTTAAACACTCGGGAATTCTACCAAACATTTCGCCAGAGTTTCCCCTGTAATATGGCTCTGCCGTCCTGTCACAACAACCCGTAATAATATTTCCTCACAGGGCCACAACATAATAGAACTATAAATTGGCCACACACGACCAAAAGCATAAAAAGAAAGCGTACATACCTCATATTGTTAGTGTTTCATCTTGATTCTCTCCTGGGGGTTGGAATAAGTGCGGGTATGTGGATTTCATCTGTTCTTCCGCCTCGCAAGTCATTTCTTCTCGGTTGTTATTTCGCCACAAGACCTTGACTGAAGCTATTTCCTTATTTCGAAGTGTTCGTACTTGCCTGTCTAAGATGGAAATAGGCACTTCTTCATTTGCTAGCTTTTCTGTCACTTGCACATCATCAATCGGAACAATCCTCGTAGGATTTAAAACATATTTACGAAGCATCGAGGCATGGATGGTAGATTTAATTCATAAGCCACCTTTCCTATTTTGCATACAATCTCATAAGACCTAGTGTATCGGGGACCAGGCTTCCCCTTCATTCAGTGATCTTATTGCATTCGTAAGTTGTCACACCCCAGGGCTACCGTAGTATGCGTAATTGTCCTCTTCATCCCGAACAATAATCCCACTCAACATTTCAACTCACTTTACCATATGTTTTCTTTCAACTGACCCGGTGTATCATGACTACCTTATCCTTGTTCTACCTCTTACTCCTCTTTTAAAGTACCCATTTGGTTTCATTGGCAACGTATAAATACTTGCAAGTTACATAATTGTTCTTCCGTGATTCATGTACATACACATCTATACACATACATGTATCCACAGTTGCATCAGTATTCATAATCGTACTCATTTACCTATCATATCCATAGTCATATTCATATACATATCATTTACAAAGCATGCCCGACCACGACTAGGCTCGGTGTCATTCATACCAAAAGTATTTTGTCTATCTGTAGTAACTTATCTCGTCGTGCTCTCTTCCTTCCTTTATCTTATTTTCCCTGATTATCATATCTAGTGTCCTGCTATAGAAAATCTTAGGCCTCTTTCTTAATTGTTGCTTATAAATAGCAATATCATTCACAACAACTTTACCGCTAGTGTCTTTACCTCTATTCTAGTATAACACCGTCATCCTTTACAACACCCCTTGAGTTATCTGCTCTCAATGTCACGTTGTTCAAGGTCTTCGCGAATGGTTTCCCGTACAATCTCAGATGCCTGCTCAATTTATGTTCGTTTATTTACTAGTCATTAGATTCATTTCTGCATAACTCTCTCTCTTTGTTTTAGAGTCTATATCTGTCACATCTTAGGGTCCATCATTCCAATCTTCGCACTTGTATCCTCTTATTCGCTTCCCCCTTTAAGGGTGTTACTTGTACCATTCTCAAATCCGTTGCCTCCCCTTCAAATCTTGAATGCATATACCCCTCACTATAATACATCTTATTCATGTCGTTTCTCATAGTCTATAGCTACAATAATTCATATGTGAAGTCTTAACATACTCACCTTGTAGTCTTGTAACAAAATAATACAATCAATATAGCAATCCGAACAAGGATGTATTTTCACTTAGGTCATCTGGTAGTTATGAGTCAATATTTAAATCCGCTCCAATTAACAACGTTCTGCCCCATAGGGATGCTCACTTTAGTAGTAGGTCTAGTTATCCATACCATCCTTATAATGTCACTTGCCATCTTCTTCGGTGCTCAAAGTTCACTTGTAACGTCATCTTTGTTTTCCAGGGTCTAAGTCTCATATGCCACTAATACCCCTCACGCCTCACATTCTTTTACTCTTGTTTTGCACTCAACACTGATTTCAAGACCAATAATAATCGTATTATATTTGTCGTTGGTGATAGATTTACTCTATCGCTTTTATCGTCGTACGGTAAACCCATAACTCCTGATCATCTCTTTCTTTTCAACTCTTTACTTCATACACTTTACTCGCTCTAACTTGGTATAGGATATTCATAGGAGATACATTTTTCTTTTAGTCATAACACGACTACTTCTTAAGTGCGCGTACTATGTATATTTCCTTTTCTCTCTATTCTCATTCTTATTCCTTTACATTCCTTCCTCCTCAATTGATCTTATTTCCTCCCCTTTTATGGTTAATCCTTTATTCTTTGCATAAGGAACTCTATTCCTAACTTAGTACCGCTTTTCCTTTAGAATATATACTACCTTGGTACAATCCATTCCTTACCTCCAAAGCTTATTTTGTTCATTCGGATCATCCCCTCTCATCCTTATTGTGTTGATCCTTTCATTGTTCATCGTCCTGTAGTCCTGGTCCTTTGCATCCAGCTGAAAATATCACTCATACTCTTGACACTATACTAATCACAATCTACTGCTACTTTGCCATACCAGTTTTCTCCGATTTCTTTTTCAAGTTGACTTCCCCCTTTTGCTGGCTATCATATATTTCATTGAGGAATCCATGTGCTGGACTTTCCCCTTACAACGTCTTTTAAGCTTTCTCATCTACTGCCCATGGCTCGCTTTTTGATTTCACACTTGCATTCACTCTTTATTCATATAGAACATGTCATATCCTTAGTCGTTTCCTCGCTATAAGTTGTATTACAGTTCTTGTTACGTTCTCATCATACCTTGATCATAATCAACGCTATAGAGTGACACTTCTTTACCTTGTTCGCAAGCCTGCTCACAAGATAAAATAAATCTTGCGAAGTAAGCATACTCAACCTGTTACTCTTTCTAATCAGTTCTATGACGCTTACCCTATAAATTGTTTTACCAATGTATTATCATTCATCATAACCCTTCGTATTCGTACCTCTGTCTCCGGGTACTGTTACTTTATTTACTAGTATACTTATCGTATCTTACTCGCACTTATCCGTCCAATCAATACTCTAGTACCACACTCTATTGGAGTTACCCTTTCTCTTCCATGTCATGTTTTAGTACTACCAAGCATTTCTCTTTACCGTATCAATGTCGCTCTTATAACTACTGTTACTATCAATTCAATAGTATTTAACTCATCTTGTGTAGTTTTTAATGATATTCCTAACTTAATCTCGTCCTGCCATTACCTTGTTGCACGACATCTCTTCTCGTTAGAACATGTCACGAGCTTATATGTTATCTCCCTTAGATTCTAGGAAAAGTTTTGGCAGAGTTTCACTTGTAAACATAACAATCCCAAACCTACACATAACCCAGAAAACACGTCCGATGTCTCAATGGGACATATATCGGAACACACATAATACGTAAACGAACAACACAAGATCACTTACCATTAAAGGATATAAATAATAGTGCTTGTCTCATAAGTTGTGCCTGCACACTCAGTCTAGGATTCCAATATCTATATACATACACATATTATTTATATTCACTCCCTGCCAATCAGCTTACTCGTATCTCACAATCCTGGCTATAACTAGGTTACTAACAAATGTAGCCATCTCAAATTGTCGGATTGGCTTAGATTTTCACCTCAACACAATCATCACAACGAGGATGATGCATGCCAGCATAGGATCCGAATCAATCGATGCACACATATCATAAGAGGATACTAACAATATACCTGGAATAATATCAGGGGAAGACTCAGGATCCTGTCGCTCAGCTAACGCATGGATATGATATCACCACCTACTAACATCTGTGGCCTTGGCCTTGGGGGGCGTATCAATGATGAAGAGCCAGCTACTAACCCCATAGGTCGAACCTTATCTCTACTACGCCTCCATGGGCAGTCGTGCATAATATGGCCTGGCCGAGCACAGGTATAACAAACATCCGAGCCCAAGCGGCACGGTCCAGAATGTAACTTGCGACACTGAGTACATCGCGGTACTGAGGATCTCATCTGACTAGAACCACTCCGAATCCGAGAACTGGAAACTCTGAGACTCTGGGGTGACCTTGAATAAGTAGGTCCATTAAATCTGGGTCTAGGAAACTGCAGACGAGCACCACTTGTTGAACGAACTGAGTGCCTAGAGAATTGTTGCCTCGGAGCACCCCTAGACTTATGATCAAACCCTGAAGAATTAGCTCCCTTTCTCCAACCCCTGTTATCGTGGCCCACATCTTGCCGCTGAGCTTGAGTGGCTACAAATTGAGTCAGTAAAAGAATAACCTGTCTCATCTCTTGGCCCGAGGTATCTGGTGGAGGAACGAGGGGTGCTAGAGCCAAAATTAAGGCTCCCCTGTGATCCTCTAAAGTGGGCGAAATATGGGAAAACTGAGGTGGGGCCTTTTTTTGGGGTTCGCCCTCTTCCATATCTATAGACGGCTCCCGTTCAGGCCCTTCTTCAACCACTATCTTGCCCTTCTGGGCTGCCGTAGCTTTTCCTTTCATCAGCTCTGCTGAAATCATAGCACACTATTAAGGAGGAGATAATCTTATAACACAGCTCTATCGCATGATCTCTTAAGATGAAAGATGGTCATTTTTCCTAAATGCCCTGTAGCCTCCTGTTTATTAGCGTGGCGCGCAACACATCATAAACAAGACTCTACTAGACATGGCTCGTAGACACTTCCTTGGACTGAACTGCTCTGATACCACTTTTGTCACGACCCGACTAGCGGCCATGACGGGTACCCCGGGCTAACCACCGAGCACCGCTCATTCTACTACTCATCATACTCATCAAACGCTCTTTTATCAAATTCATACTCGAATCATAAAGAAATCATTTTTCATTTAAAGCATTAATACTTTTATATACATAAGCCTTTCGACCGTCAAATTATATATATATATATATATATATATATATATATATATATACAC
This sequence comes from Lycium barbarum, assembly GCF_019175385.1. Lineage (NCBI taxonomy): Eukaryota > Viridiplantae > Streptophyta > Magnoliopsida > Solanales > Solanaceae > Lycium > Lycium barbarum. The sequence goes on from NC_083344.1 coordinate 86,783,530, forward strand.
ATGCATAATAGCAACCTCGTGAGACCATATAACCTACACTGCGTATCGACGAGCCTCTACTAGAGTGCTAGACATAAGGACGGGACAAGACCCCGTCATGCCCAAAATATACAGGTACACAAAAGAATAATCACAAGCACCTTTGAACAATGGAGTGCTCTCAAATCAGCCGCTAGCTCCTATGAGTCTGGATCAGGATCACCTCCCTTTCTACATGTGGGCATGAACACAGCGTCCAAAGAAAACGGACGTCTGTACGAACATTGTACTGAGTATGAGAGGCATAAACAATAATAGTACGTCAATGAGATAAAGGAAGCATCAATAAGGAAGCAGCTGTATATGACTGTCACTTATGAAAGAAATAGCACATGCTGACTTACTTCATATCCATCCTCATATCATATATGCATAAATGTATAAGCTGCCCGTCCATACAGGTACGGTGTGATAATGTATAAGCTGCCCGTCCATATAGGTACGGTGGGATAATATAAACCTGCGTTCAGGCCTCCCGCGTCTGGGGTATAAGCTGCCCACTATAGTGGTGTGTATGTCTGCCCGCCTTAGCGGTGTCTGCCCGGCCATATAGGCACGGTGTAATATCATCGTATGTTTGCTCGCCTAAGCGGTGTCTGCCCGGCCATATAGGCACGGTGTAATATCATCATCATGTGCATATGATAGGCTTATCATACTATTATCATAATGCATGCATAATAGCTCAAGGATAGCTATACTTTGTCGAGGTGACATAAGGTCGTGAACCTCCGATTCCATTTTGGACATTTATAAGTATTCTGCCTCACCTTGAAGGAAATAATATATGAGGTGAGTGTACACAATAAATTACCTCATTAGCATTATAGGAACATCATATCATGAACTCTAAAATCTCTATACTTTGACTTATCGTCATCATTATTGGACTCATAACATATCTCTTATCTCATATAGCTATTCATGAACACAGGCTCATAGTTTTTCCGGAATATAGAAGATTCATAGAGAAGAAAGGAAGTCGTACTATAGGATTCATGCCATAGAAAGAAAGGACTAGCCTCACATACCGTTTTTGTTTAGCTAATCTATCGCATGCTTGTTCTCTTTCGATGCCCACGTCTCTACATTCAAGAGAATTCACATTACCATTAGCTAATTGACTTCTTAAACGTGCTTACTAGAGCTAAAGAAAGTTGGGCATCATTTTCTTTGTTTATGAAACTTTTCCCATATTCTATATCAACTCCCAAACAACCATAATAACATTCACAATATAATAGACAACAATCATCATTCGTCTACACTATCCGCATTTCACAATTTCTCTTCATTTTCTCCATAATCATGGTCATAGCTCATTATCGCATTTTCTCACATATAATACTTATTCCACATTCTAAATGTCATTCATAACGTATTTACAATCACAACATACCAATATTCATAATTCAATCCAACTACTATTTCACAATGACACTATTTACTCATTTGTAACCCATTTTTCTATATCTTTCTAAAACGCAAGTGTCTTAGTCTTACAATACCTTAAACAACATGGAATGGTCATAAAACTCACATTAAATGATGGATGAACAACCCTTCAGTGGAACTTCTCTTCTTGTACTAAAACCCTAGCTCACTTCCTTTGAGTTTTCTTGGTGTAGATGAACTTTTGCTAGGTTTCATACACTTATTTTCAGGGATTTGGTGTAGTTGATCATGGATTTCCCTTGAATTCTTGTATATGAAGTTTGTGGAACCTTCTAGAGGTCTTGAGAGAGATGAGGGAATGAATTTAATGAAGTGGGAACACATTTATATAATCAGAACTTGTTCAGCTCGTCGGGACTTCCACGGACACTTTCACGGTCTGTGAAAAATTTCACGGTTCGTAGAACTGGTTGTGGTTCACCACTGGCTAGTCATTATCTCTGCTGGGTATTCCACGGACCAATATACGGTCCGTGGAAAGTTTCATGGCCCGTGGTTGTGTTCGTGGAACTCACAGCTTCTTCCGAAGTTGTTCTCGTCGTTTCGTTTGATCTCCAATCCTTATACAACCTTCTTAACACTTGTTTAATACTTCAATAATGATCTAAACATCCCTATAATTCGTCCTCAAAACCTTACCAAACAATCCTTAACACAAAAATTTACGAAACCTTTCCTAAACCTCACTTATACTCCATTTGTCCTTATCAATTCTTATTTCATCAATTCATATAACTTCAAGATCTTAACGTACGCATTCTAAGACTACCAAATATTTATCTTGTAGTCTTAAGAACTTCCTGTTACCCTCAAGCTCGGGTTGGTTTATTCACTTTGCGATGACATGAAATTTCCAAGGTGTAACAGAAGGGCTAGCCTTACATACCTTTATGTCTCTTTAACTTTGCCGACTAAACGCTTCCCTCCAAGTTCATGATTCTCCATTCAAGAGAATTTGTACTAATATTAGATAACCGAAAACATACTTAAAGCTAAGCTAAGGCGACTAGGGCTAACGAAAATTGGGCAGCACTTCCTTTGTTTCTACAACTTTCTCCACATAACATAACAGCTCCCAAACATCAATAACAACATTCTTAATATCATACTCAATAACTTCTTCAAGTTAGGCATTATTCAATCCTCACAATTCTCTTTCAAATCATCCACACCTATTACTACAATACAACAACATATTCATTTTTCACATAATACTCCCCCAACGACATTAGCATTATTCATAACAAAACTATACTCATTTCATGCTAAGAATCATAACTCAATTGAACATACTACTCAAAATACCATTATTTTCATATTCTCCAACCTTTTCCACACCTCTAGAACCTTCCCCATTATATATCAACCTAACCCATGAGAAATCAAGGATTAAACACCAAAAATTAGTAGAATCAAGTACAAGGATGTTCTCTAGGGCTTGTGGAGATCAAGAATTCCATTCAAACCAAAGCTAGGGTTTTCTCCAAGTAAAGTATTGCCATCCAAAGTTTATTCATACATATTCAAAGGTGAGCTTTGCACTTATTTCATGTTATTAGAGATATTGAGTGGTTGAAAGACTTGGATTCAAAGGTGAGCTTTGCACTTATTTCATATTATATATTCTTCTTTAATCCAAGTCTTTCAACCACTCAATATCTCTAATAACATGAAATAAATGCAAAGCTCACCTTTGAATATGTAGGAATAAACTTTGGATGGCAATACTTTACTTGGAGAAAACCCTAGCTTTGGTTTGAATGGAATTCTTGATCTCCACAAGCCCTAGAGAACATCCTTGTACTTGATTCTACTAATTTTTGGTGCTTAATCCTTGATTTCTCATGGGTTAGGTTGATATAGAGTGGGGAAGGTTCTAGAGGTGTGGAGAAGGTTGGAGAAGATGAGAAATGAAAGAAATGAATTTGGGGTCCTCCTTATATAAAATTTAAAAGCTGCCCGTCGGGGGTTATACGGTGCAAATGATGAAGAGTCGGTCAGATCGATGCTCCATCGATCTGATCGTCGAAGTCGTGAAATTTCTAGTGAGCAGTCTGTCGTCTCCTTTCATTCTACAGTGAGAAGGACGCTCCATCGATCTGATCGTCGAAGTCGTGAAATTTCTAGTGAGCAGTCTGCCGTCTTCTTTCATTCTACGGTGAGAAGGACGGTTCGTCGAACTGATCGATGGGGTATCGATCTGCTTCGTCGAACGATCTCTGCACTAAATCAATTCTACGGCACAATCAACGAAGCGTCGACCCATCCGACGGTACAAAGAACGATCGTCGAACCCCCCCTTCCGCAGAACTGCAATGAAGTTTCATTTTAACGAGCTTTTCTCCCTTGCTTCAAATGTCGTTAGACTCTTAATTAGAACCATTAAGTATCCCTTCTTACTTTTAGGGACATCATATACCCCTTAGCTTACGTTAGTTTATTCACCGCTCAGTGACCCAAAATTTCGAGGTGTAACGGATGGGGTACGAATTTAGGGATTTTATCCTTTTGGTTTGATTCGATTGTACCATTAGGAGTGTACAATCTGTGTTATTCACGCATGCACTTGTACTATTCTCGTATTATCTGATGTTTTGTGGATTTTATACTAAATTTTAGGGTACAATTAGTTGGAATTTCGCTTGTCCTATCTGATTTTTTTTTAAATTTGAATAAGGTACGAATTTTGGGGAATTTAGGGGGAAAGTATTGGCCAGGTGTCCTTCTATTTTTTGTCGTAGGATTCCAATAGATTTTGTGCTATAAATAGCAAGTTTCAGAACAAGTTATCGGTCCAGAATATTTACTCTATAAAACATAAAGGTTGATATGCACATAGCTGTAACGACTCGTTTGGTCGTTATAGTTCTTTCGGCGTCTTCGCCCGTTCCCAAGCATTGATTAGCTCACTTGTGACCCGAAGGGACAGTTGACATGCTTCTCGAGGTGTCTAGACCGGATTCGGGCAACTTTTGTGAAAATATAGGCTTAAAGTGAAAAATGATTGACCCAAAGTTGACTTTTGGGCAAACAAACCTTTTTAGGAATTCCGTTAATTCCGAGAGGTCCGGATGGTCATTTAGAACTTGTACGTGTATTTGGTTCGGTTTTCAATGCACTTGGATGCATTTCGGGACTAGGGATGAGAATTTGGAATTAAGGTATCGGGGGCTGACTCAGTCAACGAGACATCTGTTGGGAATTTTGAGGTCCAGAATTTTTACTCTCTAAAAAATAAAGGTTAATATGCATATAGCTGTAACAACTCGTTTGGTCGTTATATTTCTTTCGACGTCTTCGCCCGTTCCCAAGCATTGATTAGCTCACTTGTGACCCGAAGAGACCGTTTACATGCTTCCCGAGGTGTCTAGACCAGATTCGGGCAACTTTTGTGAAAATATAGGCTTAAAGTGAAAAATGGTTGACCCAAAGTTGACTTTTGGGCAAACAAACCTTTTTAGGAATTCTGTTGATTGTGAGAGGTCCGGATGGTCGTTTAGAACTTGTACGTGTATTTGGTTCGGTTTCCAATGCACTTGGATGCATTTCAGGACTAGGGATGAGAATTTGAAATTAAGGCATCGGGGGCTGACTCGGTCAACGAGACCTCTGTTGGGAATTTCGAGGCCACAAACACGTTCATAGTGTGTTTTTATGTGGGACTATGTGTTTGGTATGTGAGCAGTGGCTTCGGGAATAACCCTGGATTTTGATTGAAGACTTAGAAAATTTGGGAATTCTGGTGTCTGTTGCCCGCAATGACGGCACCGCTGTTGTCGTGTGTTGGCCGCTGGAGCGGCCATGTATGTTATTGGCCATACTGCTGTGGCGGTGACGGGCAGTTATTTTTCATTAAATGTATCTTAAATAAGTCTTAGACCCTCATTATTTCTAATCTCGACATTTGAGCGCGAGGAAACTGTTTTTATAGATAATTTGGAGAAATTCTTGGAGGTAAACCTTGCCCAATCCTTTACTCTTCCTTAATCACAATCACCTTAGATTTCCCCCTTCCCTTTAACAATCCCTTAGAGGTGGAATTTGAAGGAGGATTTTGGGGAACTTTCCCTTCGGATCATGTATGATAAATTGATGATGGTTATGCTAAAATTTGATGAATCTAAGCTTATTAATCATGTATCTTTCACTTTTAACTCTAAATTTCGGATTTGGAGATTTAGGGTTTATACCCAATTTAAGGGTTTGCTTGAAAAGAGAAATTAGGCTAATCCTTGGGCTAAATCAATAATTCGTGGTTCGGTGTTATTGTTTTGACTGAGATAGGATTGATAAACCATTGTTGGTATTTGAACTATGCTGCATTGTTGGTGTACCGTTGTTGGTACTTGTGACACTGATATATTATTGGCGCACCCCTTTGTTGGTACTTGTGATATTGATATACTATTGGCATACCACTGTTGGTATTGTGATATGATACATTGTTGGCATACCCCTGTGTTGGTACTTGCGATATTGAATTTGGCTGTGGATAACTCATATATGCATTGCACGTAATCTCACACATTCATGATGCATGGCCGATACCCGGTGATGATCCGATATCATTGATTGAGAAAACTGATATTTCAATAAACTCTTACTTGGGTGATTGTGAAATAGCCGATATCCAAAGATCAATTCCGGAATCGTTGATTGTATGGAACTGATATTTGATAAACTCTTTGAATTGAGTGATTATGAAAAGGCCGATGTCCAAAGATCAATTCTGGAATCGTTTATTGTGTGAGACTGATATTTGACTGATTCTTTTACTTGAGTATTTATGAGATGGCCGATGTCCGATGCTCTATTCCGGCATCGTTGTTGCATAGCCGATTCCGATGATATATCGAAATCGTTGTCAGTGCATGGACTCTGCGGGTCCACCAGGGTGGTGCCGGTGAGACTCCCCCTTTGAGCATTTAGCCAGAGTCCCGTCTGTCTAGTGGGCAAAGATCTAGGATGGGTGGCACTCAGACTTCGCGAGTCACGCTGGGTTGTGCCACAAAGACGACGATATTTCTGTCTCGAGTACATGTGTACACCTCATCTGCGTGGCATTACTTTGCATTCATTCCATTATTGCACTGCATTGCATTATGACTTGATTGAGATTCTTAGTGATTGGATTGGATCGGATATATTTGGATTTGACATATTTGGGTTAGATGCTTTACATAGGCAATGACAGGTACTTGGTTGTGATCATATTGTCTTATACCTGTTAGATTCCTCGCTTATCTGCTTTATTTTTTGAATTGTATTAACTATGCTTAGTCGGCTGATGATGCCTACTAGTACTGTTGTTTGTACTGACCTGCACTTGTTGCATTCTTTTATGAATGTAGAGTACCAGATCAGATCTACTTCTTTGACCCGCGGCTGACCGACTCTTCAGCTTCCTCTCGAGTTTTTAGGGTAAGCATGGCGTCCGCTGACCTTGAAGACTTTCATATCATATGTCTTACTTTTATTTCAGAGACATAGACATTTATGTATTAGTATTCCAGACTGTAATATTCACATTAGATGCTCTTGTAATATTCAGACTAGACCCTGGGGGTATTTATTGTCTTCTGCACTTTTACTACTACTTATATATATGGATATATCGTGGGACTTACGTATTTTTTCTATTTCACTATTTTAAATTCATTCTTCGTGTATTAATTCATTGTTGGGTTGAGGGTTCACTTACCAAGGTGGGAAGGTAAGTGCCCGCACGACCAAGGCAAAATAGGTCGTGATAAGTTGGTGTCAGAGTCCTAGGTTACCCGGTCTTTAATACAAGAGTGTGTCTAGTAAAGTCTCGTGGATCGGTACGATGAGCTTCGTACTTATTTGCGGGAGGCTATAGGATATTTCGAAAATCTCACTTTCTTTCTTTCCGTCGTGCTACTTTATTCAAAGTGGTATCGGGAAAGATCGAATTGGTATATCACTCTTATCTTTTTTCTCACACATGGTGTGGACTCGAGCCACTATGGCCCGAGGTTAGGTGCCAAAGCCCGTAACTTCGGTTGGCACCCGAGGCGAGCGACATCGAGAGGGCTCGGCAGAGCGAAAGGGCGCGGGGCTGCCCCAGCCAGGGGTAGAGCTCCTACAGTAGGATAGCATTGAGAGAGATCTCTGTCCCCCGAGACCGAGGATGTGCTCAAGCTCAGACACAGCCTGAGGTTACTTTTGATCAGGGTATGCACGATACTATGGCCAGAGTATTACTTCATCTTGAGGCCCAGTAGGTGGTCGGTGGTGTTACTACACCCGACGGGGGTTCACAGACTACGGATGAGGTGCAGACCCCTGAGCAGAGACCTATGAGGATAGCACATCCCGCTACAGCTATAGCTCGTCGCATGGATGCGATACCTGCTCCTGCTGATGAGATTAGGCCCGTGGACGGCGCTGTTATAACTGCTTCTAATCAGGAGCTGGGTGGGAGATTCAGGAAGTTAGAGCCGCCGAGGTTTGCTGGTACTTTGTTTGAGGATGCCTATGAGTTTATTCTTGATATGCATGAGTTGTTTCATCGTATGGGGACAGTGGAGATCCACGACATTGATTTTGTGTCCTACTAGTTTTGCGGCAATGCGAAGACGTAGTGGCAGTATTTCATGGCGTGCAAACTTAAGGGTTCTCCTCTTTTGACGTGGACTCTGTTCTATCGGGCCTTCCTTCAGAAGTATGTGCCCCGGTCTCTGAGAGAAGCGCGTTGGGAGCAATTTTTAGACCTTGAGCAGAGGGGCATATCTTTGGAGTCCTCTGTGACCCGTTTCCTCTATTTGGCCCATTACTCTACTCTGTTGATCCCTGCTGAGGCCGATAGGATCAGTAGCTTTGTTGGAGGACTAGTGTGCTCTCTACAGATTCTTTGTCTTCAAATAGAGTCTATAGGGGCTTCCTTCTAGTCCATTATTGAGCATGTTTCTATGGTTTAGGGAGCTAAGGCCTGTGCTCAGCCCTATTCCGATCGTCCCGTGCATTCAGCATTACCAGCTTCCTCTAGTGAGCCACCTAGGCAGAGAGCTCGTGAGAGTTCATTTTCCAGACCAGTGGACAGGGTTGCTTCATCCGGGTCTTCAACTTTCTTGTTTCAGCACTCAACTCCTCTTACCTGTTGCTCTTATGGAGAGGTTGGGCATATGGCCAGGATATGTCCCCAACCTAAGCGGGATTATCAGCCGCCGAGGACTCCTTTATCATTCGGTGGACAAGGTGGGACTTCTCAGAGAGGCGATGCTCAGTCAAGCCGTGGTACTTGCCATGGTTCTAGAGGTGGGTCCCAGCTATCTAGTGGTGGTACTCCGAGTGTGAGAGGAGGGTCTTAGATGCTGTGATCTCAGGTACCATTTATGTCCATCATAGAGCAGCGTCTCCATTATTTGATACTGGATCCACTTACTCGTATGTGTCTACATTCATGCCGTTGGTTGGGATTTGCGTTGTGATAGCATAGATATACATATTCATATGTCTACTCTGGTCGGAGATTCTATGGTTGTTGATCGAGTCTACCGGTCTTGTTTGGTTACTTTATGGGGTATGACACTTAGGTAGATTTGATGTTTCTTGATATAGTGGACTTTGATATTATATTGGGTATGTCCTGGTTTTCACCTTATCATGTGATCTTGGACTATCACACCAAGACGGTCACTTTAGCCATGCCGGGCATACCTAGGCTTGAGTGGAGAAGTACTCCTAGTCCCGCTCTGAAGAAGATCATTTCTTTCCTTCGAGCGAAGAAGTTAGTAAGTAAGGGGTGTTTAGCGTATTTGGCGCATGTTCGTGATACGTCTATTGCATCTCTACACCTTGAGTCTATCCCTATTGTGAGCGAGGTTGCGAAGGTATTTTTGTCGGATTTGCCGGGTATGCCAACCAATTGTGACATTGATTTCTGAATTTACATGGACCCGGGCACTCATCCTATTTCCATTCCACCATATTGGATGGCACCTGCCGAGTTGAGAGAGCTTAAGGAGCAACTGCAGGATTTATTGAGCAAGGGGTTCATTAGACCGAGTGTCTCCCCTTTGGGTGCTCCTGTGTTATTTGTGAAGGAGAAAGATGGGACTATAGGGGTGTGTATTGATTACCGCCAATTGAACAAGGTCGCTATTCGGAACAATTGCCTCATGCCTCGTATTGATGATCAGTTTGACCAGCTTCAGGGTGTTCGGTATTTTCAAAGATTAATTTGCATTTCGGCTATCACCAGTTGAAAATTAGGGTGACGGATATTCCGAAGACAATATTTCGGACCAGATATGGCCACTCTGAGGCTTTAGTAATGTCTTTTGGGCTTACCAATGCCCTGGCTGCATTTATGACTTTGATGAATAGCATCTTTAGACCGTTCCTTGATTCTTTTGTGATTGTGTTTATTGATAACATCTTGGTATATTCCAAGAGTAGAGTGGAGCATGAGAGCCATCTTCGCACCGTTCTTGGGTTGTTAAAGAAACATAGCTTGTTTGCTAAATTTTCCAAGTGTGCGTTCTGGTTGGAGTCTGTAGCATTCTTGGGCCATGTAGTGTCTAAGGAAGGAATTATGGTTGATCCACAGAAGATTGAGGCTGTGAGAGGTTGGATGAGGCCCACTACCGTTACTGAGATTCGTAACTTTGTGGGCTTGGCCAGTTGTTACCATCGCTTTGTGAAAGGTTTCACTGCCATTGTTCAACCTTGACCAGATCGACTCAAAAGGATGTTCCCTTCCAGTGGACGGATGATTGTGAGGAGAGCTTTCAAAAGCTCAAGCTTCTTTTAACTACAGCCACGATCCTAGCCTTACCTGTGGAAGGTAAGGATTTTGCTTTCTATTGTGATGCTTCCCGTATGGGTTTGGGTGTGGTGTTGATGTAGAAGAGTAGAGTGATAGCTTATGCTTCCCGTCAGTTAAAAGTTCATGAGAAGAATTACCCTACCCATGATTTCGAGTTGTTGGCCGTAGTCTTCGCATTTGTTTACCCAGAGAGATCTTAATTCCAGGCAGAGCCGATGGAGGGAGCTGCTAAAGGAATATGACATCTCTATTTTATATCATCCCCGAAAGGCCAATGTGGTGGCTGATGCCATGAGTCGCAAGGCAGTGAGTACAGGGAGTGTAGCTCGATTGATTGTTTCTGAGCGACTGTTGGCCATAGAGGTTCAGTCTCTGGCCAACAGTTTAGTCTTTCTTAACATTTCAATACCGGGAAAGATCTTGACCTGTATAGAGGCAAGGTCATCATTATTGGATCGGATTAAGGCTCATCAATTTGAGGATGCTCAGTTGAGCAAGATCCGAGATAGGGTTTCGAGAGGGGAAGCGAAAGAGGCCGTGATTGATTCTGAGGGTTAGAGGACGCGTGTCCGTTCTTCGTATTGGTGATTTGGTTCAGTTGATCTTATCTGAGACTCATAACTCTCGCTATTCCATCTACCTAGGAGTCGTATGAAGAGAGATATAGTTGATTTTGTCGCTAAGTGTGAAAATTGTCAGCAGGTAAAGTATGAGCACCAGCGACCGGGTGAGGTACTTCAGAGGATGCCCATTCTCGAGTGGAAGTGGGAAAGGATTATCATGAATTTTTTCACGGGTCTTCCGAAGACCCTTGGCAAGTTTGATTCTATTTGGGTGATAGTGGATCAGTTGATTAAGTCCGCTCACGTTGTTCCAGCTCAGGTTTCCTATACCGCGAAGAAGTTAGCTAAGATGTATATTCGGGATATTGTGAGATTACATGGGGTCCCTATTTCTGTTGTATCTGATCGGGGTACTATCTTCACCTCTCGATTTTGGAGGACATTTCATGAAGAGTTGGGTACTCGATTGGATCTTAGTATCGCCTTCCATCCCCAGACCGATGGCTAGTCCGAGCGGACCATCTAGGTGCTCGAGGACATGTTGAGAGCGTGTGTTATTGACTTTGGAGGTCATTGGGATCAACACTTACCCTTGGTATATTTTACGTATAATAACAGTTATCATTAGAGTATTGGTATGGCGCCTTTTGAGGCCTTATATAGTAGGAGGTGTAGATCTCCGATTGGTTGGTTCGATGGATTCGAGGCTCGACCGTGGAGCACGGATCAATTGAGAGAGTCCCTTGATAGAGTGAGAGTTATTCAGGCCAAGCTCGTGGCAGCTCAGAGTCGGCAAAAGTTGTATGCGGACCGAAAAGTCCGGGATTTGAAGATTGCTATTGGTGACCAGGTTCTATTGAAGGTTTCACCCACGAAGGGTGTTATGAGGTTTGGTAAGAGGGCCAGGTTGAGCCCCTGGTACATTGGTCCATTTGAAATTGTGGATTGTATCGGTGATGTAGCTCATAAGTTAGCATTGCCGCCAGGCTTGGTAGGAGTTCATCTGGTCTTTCATGTTTCGATACTGAAGAAATACCATGCTAACAGTATCTACATTGTGCGCTGGGATTCTCTATTGCTTGATGAGAATTTGACTTATGAGGAGGAGGCTATCGCGATCTTGGATAGGCAGGTTCGGAAGTTGACATCAAAGCAGATTGCTTCTGTGAAGATGCAATGAAAGCACCGCCCGGTGGAAGAGGCTACTTGGGAGACTGATTCTGATATGTGTAGCCGATATCCCCAGTTATTCACAAGTTCAGGTATTTCCCAACTTCCCTTCTTTTTTTCGCTAGAGGACGAGCAACGATTCAATTGGTATTTGAAGTAACGACCCGTTTGGTCGTTATAGTTCTTTCGGGATCTTCGCCCATTCCTGAGCATTGATTAGATCACTTGTGACCCAAAAGGACCATTGACACACTTCCCGAGGTGTCTAGATCGGATTCGGGCAACTTTTGTGAACATATAGGCTTAAGGTGAAAAATGGTTGACCCGAAGTTGACTTTTGGGCAAACGAACCTTTTTCGGAATTTCGTCAATTTCGAGAGGTCTGTATGGTTGCTAAGAACTTGTATGTGTATTTTGTTCGGTTCCCAATGCCCTTAGATGCATTTCAGGACTTGGGATGGGACTTTGGAATTAAGGCATCGGGGGTTGACTTAGTTAACGAGACCTCAGTTGGGAATTTCAAGACCACAAGCACGTTTGTAGCTCATTTTTTTGTGGTACTATGTGTTTGGTATGTTAGCAGATGGCCTCGGGAATAACCCAGGATTTCGATTGAAGACTTAAAAAATTTAGGGATTCTAGTGTCTAGTGCCCGCAATGGCGGCACTGTTGTTGCGGTGTGTTGGCCACTGGGGCAGCCATGTATGTTGTTGGCCATACTGCTGTGGCGGTCTCGCAGCTACCGTAGCAGCATCTCTACGTGACAGGCATTTATTTTTCATTAAATGTGTCTTAAATAAGTCTTAGACCCTCATTATTTCCCATCTCGACATTTAGGCTTGAGAAAACTGTTCTTGGAGATAATTTGGAGAAATTCTTGGAGGTAAACGTTGCCAAATCCTTTACTCTTCCTTAGTCACAATCTTCTTAGATTTCCTTCGTCCCTTTAACAATCCCTTAGAGGTGGACTTTGAAGGAGGGTTTTGGAGAACTTTCCCTTAGGATCGTGTATGATAAATTGATGATGGTTATGCTAAAATTTGATGAATCTAAGCTTATTAATCATGTATCTTTCACTTTTAACGTTAAATTTTGGATTTGGAGATTTAGGGTTTATACCCAATTTAGGGGTTTTCTTGAAATCCGAAATTAGGCTAATTCTTGGGCTAAATCAATAATTGGTGGTTGGGTTATGATTACCTAGTATTTAATTTGGTATTTTCCCTCTGAATTTCCTGTTTTTCCCTTGTGGGCCCGTTCCCCCAATTTCTAGGGTCAGAATTGACCTAATTGAAATTATAGCAATATTAGTATCATTCTTCATGATTTCTAATATGGAATTCGATTATGCTTAGACTTCTTTGGTTCTGAGCATCAACGGACGGGCAAGGCAAAAGAGTGAGTTGTTGGTGTTGCGGTTTGGCAGTCTAGGAAGGTTGTGGTTACCTTCGGTGAGACTTCGTATAGCCAAGCACATATTTAGATTATGATGTGGGAGACAGCTTGTGAACCTTTGCGTATGAAGTCGGGTTGGATATTGCCTTAGGTTGGGTTCGGTTGTGTGTTAGGACTAGCCACCCCGTTATGTGTATTTAATTGTTCTATTGTGATGGTTTGATGCCATGAGTAGTTGGTAGATATCGGAATCTTCGTTTTTTTCTTGACAGAGATAGGATTGATATATTGTTGTTGGTATTTCAACTATGCTGCATTGTTGGCGTACCCGTTGTTGGTACTTGTGACATTGATATATTGTTGGCGTACCCCTTTGGTGGTACTTGTGATATTGATATACTGTTGGCATACCACTGTTGGTATTGTGATATGATACATTGTTGCCGTACCCCTTTGTTGGCACTTGCGATGTTGAACTTGGCTGTGGATAATTAATATACGCATTGTACGTATTCTCACACATTCATGATGCATGGCCGATGCCCGGTGATGATCCGGTATCGGTTATTGAGCAAACTGATATTTCGATAAACTCTTACTTAAGCGATTGTGAAAGTGCCGATGTCCAAAGATCAATTCTGGAATCGTTGATTGTATGGAACTGATATTTGATAAACACTTTTACTTGAGTGATTATGAAAAGGCTGATGTCCGAAGATTAATTCTGGAATCGTTGATTGTGTGAGACTGATAATTGATTGACTCTTTTACTTGAGTAATTGTGAGATGGCCGATGTCCGATGCTCTATTCCAGCATCGTTGTTGCACGGCCGATTCCGATGATATATCGAAATCGTTGTTAGTGCATGGAATACGCGGGTCCCCCAGGGTGGTGCTGGTGAGACTCCCCCTTTGAGCATTTAGCCAGAGTCCCGTCTATCTGTTCGGCAAAGATCCGAGGCGGGTGGCACTTAGACTTCGTGAGTCACACTGGGTTGTGCTACAAAGAAGTTGATAATTCCGTCCGGAGTACATGTGTACACCTCATTTGCATGGCATTTCTTTGCATTCATTCCATCATTGCATTGCACTGCGTTATGACTCGATTGAGATTCTTAGTGATTGGATTGGATCGGATATATTCAGATTTGACATATTTTGGTTACATGCTTTACATAGGCGATGACGGGTACTTGGTTGTGATCATATTGTCTTATACCTGTTAGATTCCTTGCTTATCTGCTATACTTTCTGAATTGTGTTAACTATGCTTAGTCGGCTGATGATGCCTACCAGTACTGTTGTTTGTATAAAACTGCACTTGCTGCATTGTTTTATGAATGCAAAGTACCAGATCAGATCTACTTCTTTAACCCGCGGCTGATCGACTCTTCAGCTTTCTCTCGAGTTTTCAGGGTAAGCATAGCATCCGCTGACCTTGAAGACTTTAATATCATATGTCTTACTTTTATTTCAGAAACATCGACATTTATGTATTAGTATTCTAGACTGTACTATTCACCTTAGATGCTCTTGTATTATTCAGACTAGACCCTAAAGGTATTTATTGTCTTCCACACTTTTACTACTACTTATATATAAGGATATATCGTGAGACCTACGTATTTTTTCTATTCTGCTATTTTAAATTCATTCTTCGTATTCATTAATTGTTGGGTTGAGGGTTCACTTTCCAAGGTGGAAAGGTAAGTGCCCGCACGACCAAGGCAAAATAGGTCGTGGCAAGTTCGTATCAGAGCCATAGGTTACCACAGTCTTTAATACAAGAGTGTGTCTAGTAAAGTCTCGCGGATCGGTACGATGACCTTCATACTTATTTGAGGGAGGCTATAGGACATTTAGGAAATCTCACTTTCTTTCTTTCCGTCGTTCTACTTTATTCAAATTGGTTTCTAGAGAGATCGAATTGGTATCTGACTCTTATCTCTTTTCTCACAGATGGTGAGGACTCGAGCCACTATGGACCGAGGTCTGGTGCCAGAGCCCGTAGCTACGGTTGGCACCCGAGGCAAGCGACATCCAGAGGACACGACAGAGCGAGAGCCAGGGGTAGAGCTCTAACGGTAGGATAGCGCCGAGAGAGATCTCTATTCCCCGAGCCCGAGGATGTGCTCCAGCTCAGAAACAACTTGATATTACTTTTGATCAGGCTATGCACGATACTATGGCCAGAGTATTACTTTATTTTAAGCCCCAGTAGGCGGCCGGCGGTGTTAATACACCCGGTGGGGTTTCACAGACTAAAGATGAGGTGCAGACCCTTGAGTAGAGACCTACGAGGGTAGCACATCCCGCTACAGCTATGGCTCCTCGCATGGATGTGATACCCGCTCCTGGTGATGAGATTAGGCCCATGGAGGGCGCTGTTATGACTGCTTCTGATCAGTAGCTCATTATAGATCTCCGATTGGATGGTTCGATGGATTCGAGGCTCGACCTTGGAGCACGGATCAATTGAGAGAGTCCCTTGATAGAGTGAGAGTTATTCAGGCCAGGCCCGTGGCAGCTCAGAGTCGGCAAAAGATGTATGCGGACCGAAAGGTCCGGGATTTGAAGATTGCTATTGGTGACCAGGTTCTATTGAAGGTTTCACCCACAAAGGGTGTTATGAGGTTTGGTAAGAGGGGAAAGTTAAGCCCCAGGTACATTGGTCCATTTGAAATTGTGGATTGTATCGGTGATGTAGCTCATGAGTTAGCATTGCCGCCAGGATTGGTGGGAGTTCATCCGGCCTTTAATGTTTCGATGCTGAAGAAATGTCATACTGACAGTACCTACATTGTGCACTGGATTCTCTATTTCTTGATGAGAATTTGACTTATAAGGAGGAGCCTATCGCGATCTTGGATAGGCAGGTTCGGAAGTTGACATCAAAGGAGATTGCTTCTGTGAAGGTGCAATGGAAGCACCGCCCGGTGGAAGAGGCCACTTGGGAGACTAATTCTGATATGTGTAGCCGATATCCCCAGTTATTCACTAGTTCAGGTATTTCCCAACTTCCTTTCTTTTCTTCGCTCGAGGATGAGCAACGATTCAATTGGTATCTGAAGTAATGACCCGTTTGGTCGTTATAGTTCATTCAGCGTCTTCACCCATTCCCGAGCATTGATTAGCTCACTTGTGACCCTAAGGGGTCGTTGACATGCTTTTCGAGGTGTCTAGATCGGATTCGGGTAACTTTTGTGAACATATAGGCTTAAAGTGAAAAATGGTTGACCCGAAGTTGACTTTTGGGTAAGTGAACCTTTTTCGCAATTTCGTCAATTCCTAGAGGTCCGGATGGTTGCTTAGAACTTGTATGTGTATTTGGTTTGGTTCCCAAAGCACTTAGATGCATTTAGGGACTTGGGATGGGAGTTTGGAATTAAGGCATCGGGGGTTGACTCGGTGAACAAGACCTCTGTTGCGAATTTCGAGGCCACAGGGACGTTTGTAGCGCGTTTTTATGTGGGACTATGTGTTTGGTATGTGAGCAGAGGGCCTCGAGAATAAACCGGGATTTTGATTGAAGGCTTAGAAAATTTAGGGATTCTAGTGTCCGGTGCCCGCAATGGCGGCACCGCTGTTGCGGTGTGTTGGCCGCTGGGGCAGCCATGTATGTTGTTGGCCATACTGCTGTGGCGGTATCGCAGCTGCCGTAGCAGCATCTCTACCGCCGTGGCGGTGACGGGCAGTTATTTTTCATTAAATGTGTCTTAAATAAGTCTTAGACCCTCATTATTTCCCGTCTCGACATATAAGCTTGAGAAAGCTGTTCTTGGAGATAATTTGGAGAAATTCTTGGAGTTAAATCTTTCCCAATCCTTTACTCTTCCTTAATCACAATCATCTTAGATTTCCTCATTTCCTTTAACAATCCCTTAGAGGTGGACTTTGAAGGAGGGTTTTGGGGAACTTTCCCTCAGGATCATGTATGATAAATTAATGATGGTTATGTTAAAATTTGATGAATCTAAGCTTATAAATCACGTATCTTTCACTATTAACGTTGAATTTTAGATTTTTAGATTTAGGGTTTATACCCAATTTAGGGGTTTGCTTGAAATAAGAAATTAGGCTAATGCTTGGGCTAAATCAATAATTGGTGGTTCGGTTATGATTACCTAGTACTTAATTTGGTATTTTCCCCCGAATTTTTTGTTTTGCCCTTGTGGGCCCATTTCCTTAATTTCCAAGGTTAGAACTGACCTAATTGAAATCATAGCAATATTAGTATCATTCTTCATGATTTCTAATATAGAATTTGATTATGCTTAGACCACTTTGGTTCTGAGCTTCAGCGGGAGGGCAAGGCAAATGAGTGGGTTATTGGTGTTGCGGTTCGGCAGTCCAGGTAGGTTATGTCTTACCTTTGGTGAGACTTCGTATAGCGAAACATATATTTAGATTATGATGTCGGAGACAGCATGTGAACCTTCGGGTATGAAGTCGGGTTGGATATTGCCTTAGGTTGGGCTCTGTTGTGTGTTAGGACTAGCCACCCCGTTATGTGTGTTTGATTGTTCTATTGTGATTGTTTGACGCCATGAGTGGTTGGTAGATATCGGAATTTGTGGTGTTGTCTTGACTGAGATAGGATTGATATACCGTTGTTGGTATTTGAACTGTGCTGCATTGTTGGCATACCCGTTGATGGTACTTGTGATATTGATATATTGTTGGCATGCCACTGTTGGTATTGTGCTACGATACATTGTTAGTGTACCCCTTTGTTGGTACTTGCGATATTGAACTTGGCTGTGGATAATTGATATACGCATTGCATGCATTCTCACATATTCATGATGCATGGCCCATACCTGGTGATGATCCGGTATCGTTGATTGAGCAAACTAATATTTTGATAAACTCTTACTTGAGTGATTGTGAAAAGGCCGATGTCCGAAGATCAATTCCGGAATCGTTGATTGTATGGAACTGATATTTGATAAACTCTTTCACTTGAGTGATTATGAAAAGGCCGATGTCCGAAGGTCAATTCTGGAATCGTTGATTGTCTGAGACTGATATTTGACTGACTCTTTTACTTGAGTGATTGTGAGATAGCCGATGCCCGATGCTCTATCCCGCATCATTGTTGTATGGCTAATTCCGATGATATATCAGAATCGTTGTTAGTGCATGGATTGCTCGGGTCCCCCAGGGTGGTGCCAGTGAGACTTCCCTGTGAGCAATTAGCCAGGGTCTCGTCTGTCTGTTAGGCAAAGATGAGGGATGGGTGGCACTTAAACTTCGCGAGTCACGCTGGGTTGTGTTACCGAGAAGTCGATATTTCCGTCTGGAGTACATATGTACACCTCATCTGCATGGCATTGCATTGCATTCATTCCATCATTGCACTGCACTGCAGTATGACTTGATTGAGATTCTTAGTGATTGGATTTTGATGATTGGATTGAATCAGATATATTCGGATTTGACATATTTGGGTTCGATTCTTTACATAGGGGATGACGGGTACTTGGTTGTGATCTTATTGTCTTATACCTGTTAGATTCCTTGCTTATCTGCTTTATTTTCTGAATTGTGTTAACTATGCTTAATCGGTTGATGATGCCTACCAGTATTGTTGTTTGTACTGATCTGCACTTGCTACATTCTTTTATGAATGCAGAGTATCAGATCAGATCTACTTCTTTGACCCCCGGCTAATCAACTCTTCCGCTTCCTTTCGAGTTTCCCGGGTGAGCATGGCGTCCGCTGACCTTGAAGATTTTCCTATCATATGTCTTACATTAATTTTTGAGACATAGACATTTATGTATTAGAATTCTAGACTGTATTATTCACCTTAGATGCTCTTGCATTATTCAGACTAGACCTTGGGGGTATTTATTGTCTTTCACACTTTTACTATTACTTACATATATGGATATATCATGAGACTTACGTATTTGTTTTATTCCACCGTTTTAAATTCATTCTTCGTGTATTTGTTCATTGTTGGGTTGAGGGTTCGCTTACCAAGGTGGGAAGGTAAGTGCCCGCACGGCCAAGGCAAAATGGGTTGTGACAATAGTTTACACAGTTCAAATATTACAACAAAAAAAATAGATATAAAAATACAATATAGAGATATAGAAGAAAAATATAAAAGAAAGGTAATTTGAGGATTAGTGAAGGGTCTTATTGCTTGAAGTGATTCAATCCCCTTTTAATCTTTAGGTTGCCCCAACAAAAGGTAATATCTCATTTTAATCTATTTCGTTTTCCAGTAATGATTACATGCTATTTATATTAGTTGTTAGTCTAAAAATGACTACATTCTAAGTTGATTCTGTTTTAGTTGATTAAGTGTAATATTCTGTGCCTTCGTTGTTATTTGAGTTTTAAAATGAAGTTAAGAAATTTTCGGATTAAACAGTGTTAAGTAATTCTAAGATGAGTTAAGTTAATAAAAAATGAAGGAAAGGGTAGTTTGAGATAGGAATCTCGACATTAAGTTAGTAAAATTGATAATCTCGGTCCAAGTCAGTCAATTATGACAGTTTTTTATAAGAACCTTGAGTTGTTTAGAAATCTGCCTTAGTTTGTAATCTTGTACCTTTGTAACTTTGTTTGGCATTTCAAAATTACAATTTAAATTAGGAAAAATGTTTTAATAGTTTGAAAGGTAGATATGATTAAGTTGAAAAGGCCTCTAGGATTAGGAATATGCCTTTTTTTTTTAACCTGTTTTAGTCTTAAGTATTAAAAATAACCTTTTCCTTCATTACTGAATAGATGTTAACTTGCTTAAGTAAGTTTGGTCCATTTTAAGAATATGTGATTTTTTGAAGTATTGGAACTGTTTTAAATGCGTAAGTTAGTTCTTAAAATAGATTATGAAACCTTGTTTTAAATTTTAAATGAAGTTCTTGAAAGTGAGTGTCTTGGGTAAGTTTGAATTTGACAAACAGAGCTTGTAATTCATTTTAACTACTAAAACCGTTGAAACTTGATACTTAGTGAAGTTATAAGACCTTAAGCTTGATTGTAATTTGTAAAGTTTCCAGTTTTTTGTGAAAAAATGATTTTAAAGAGGTACAAGTTATTTTGGAATGTACTTCATAGATTTTAAGATTTCAAAACTGTGTAAGTGTAGGTTAGAATCTAATCTGAAAGTTAGATGCCTTTGATGATTCTTAACTTTGCCTAAGTAGTTTAATAAGAGCATAAGTTTATCTTATGTGTGGTTTGTGGAATTTTTGAGATCCTGAAATTGAATAAGTCTAAGAATTGAAACATGTTTTGCTAAACTATCGTTTTATAAGTCTATGTAGTCTTAAATGTGTTCTTATTTGATAATTTTGAAAGCTTAAGTAACAAACTAGGCCAAATATACCCTTTGTTTCAATATTTGTTTTATTTGAGGTTATTTAAATTATAAAAAGTTGGAAAATTCAGTTGTTGTTTTCACAAGATAAGAGTAGGAGATTTAAACCAGTGTCAAAGTTGAATGTAGTTACTGATATCTATGGAAGTTATTTTTCTTCTTTTCTTTGTATGTCACAATTTGTGTAAAACTATTTGTTTTATAGCTAAACCTCTTTCAAATCACTTAACTTGATCACAGATTTCAAAATACTTAAGTTTTTTTGGAAATTGAATAACAAAGATGTCCTTGAATTAAGTAGAAAATGATTTAAAACTGTGTGACACTCTTACTAAGTTCAGTTTGCCCTCCTTTGTTTAAAAGATAAGTCTTACAATATGCATTGTCAATCTTTTTTTGTGAATGTCCTAACTGTGTTCATCTCTGTCTACCTTAATGATCCTAGGATAGGTACCATGTACCCTCTATGAGTTCCTTTTAGATTCTTGTGAACTATTGCATTTCCTGTTTGAAGCTACCTCTGCTGTGTGACTTGTAATATGAAAAATTTAACCTTAAAACTGCACCTAGACTAGACTGTGCCCCATGTTAACTTATTAGGACACTACTTGGGATCATTTTTGATCCATTTAGTTTAAAACACCTCTTTGTGCATTGTGACCTGTCCATGCTTGCAACTTGAACATTGTTTTGAAGTAACTTGACTATATTTTGAGAGAACTGAACTCTCTGTTTAATTAATCGGACACTTAGGGTTGAGATTTTGGAAGGAAAGAACTTGTTTAACTTAAAGATAGTGAAATATGATTGAAAACTGTGGTATAGTTTGCATTTTGTTCATTTTTTCCAAAATTTGAAAAGTTAAGATTGAGCAAAGTTAACACCTATGTCAAGCAGTTTTTCTATGATTCCTGCTAAGTGTTTGAAGTACAAACTGAGCCTAGCCCTAATTGTGTGTACTCAAAATTGTGAATTTTGCTGTTGTCTATTATTGATTACCAAGTTTAGTTGTCCAATAGGCCACAAAATTGTAAAATTGGGACTTGAAACTTCTTATGTGTAAACTGTGTGTCCTGTGATTCATTTGAATGTTTATTTTGGCTTTTCACCTAAATGAATCCTTCTGAAGAATAAAACTTAGTTTAAAAAATAGGGTTGTAATAAGTAAAATTACTTGGCAAGACATTTAGGATTAAAGCAAGTCCAGGAGGTGAAATTGGCACTTTTAAAAGGTGTAATTCTCTTTGTTTGAACTGAATTGTTTTGATTTAGAACCATAAGGCATTTCTGATAGTTTAAGAGCGTATTGGATTTTGAAAATTCAAAACTGATTTACATGAAAGAAGAGATTATGTGACTTTGTGTAAACTGGATTGAACTACTTGCTTGTTTGCCCATCTTACCTCTTTCCCTTTTGACTGTCTTTGTGACCTTTAAAATTTGGAAATTTGTCTGAAATAAGATTGAAAAGGTGTTAAGCATAAGGATTGGGAGCCTGTTTTCTGGAAAATTGATTATAGGAGTTTGAAAAGAAGACTGTAAATATTTTTGGAAAACTGATACTGCAATTGCTTGTGTTTAAACCTTGTTGTTACTCCTATTCTTGACTGACAGATGATCCTACATTAGACTTTAATAATATTGCTAGGAATCCTCTCTGAATCTTGTTTGAATTGACATACTTAACTGGTTAGGGAAATGAATGTGAAACTGTTATAATTTTGTCCCTTTTTCGTTGATGGATACTATTGTGTTCTTGGGTATAACCCATCCATGATCATTTAGGTATAGCTTTACATTTGAAATCATTGTCTTTATTCACTTGACCCATATTTGAAATTACATGAAATCTGTGTAAATGTTTTTATCTGAAACTTGCCTCTAGGACTATGTGTGCAATTGTTATTTGCTCCCACTAGTTTAACAAGACAATGTGAAAACAAGTTGGGATTTGAAGCTTCATTTAAAGATCTGTGAACCTCACACAGCTTGTCACTCTTGGGTGCTTTTTTGACTTGTTTGGAGACTCTATGTGTGTATCATGTTTAACCTGTCAAACACTTTGAATTTCTGAAAAATGAGTTAAGAACTGGACCTTTATCTTGGATTTGTTTTTTGTGATTTGTAAACTGTCTAGATTAGTTTCCCAAAACCTGTTGAGGATAATTTGAACAAATCTAAAAACTTAAGAGCTTGTTAAAACTGATTTGATAGTGTCTTACTCTTGTTTAAACTGGTCATGTTTCCCAAGTAGTAATATGTCCCTAAACTGCTCTTTGCATTAACACTTTAAAAAAAAAAATTACAACTTTGCTTATGTATAACTTGCTTTGTTGGAAACTGCTTGGTTTTTCCTCCTGTGCTAAATGAATTGCGCTGTGTCACTCTTGTTTTTACTGGTTTTGAAACTGTGTATTATAGAGAACCTCTGATTGTTTATTTAGTCATTAATTGGTAGTTAAGCACTTAAAATTGGACTTGTGTAACATGAGTCCTTAAAATTCATTGGCATTTGCTGGGTAAATTTGAGGTTTTCTGTGTGATCTAAGTGTAGAATTTGGGAGTTGGTATTACATAAGTATATGGTGTATATTGAGGTGTACAGAGGGTATGCCCTTCGTGGGTTTTGCTCTCTATTTTTGTTAGTACATCAGTGGTATACTGTGTGTATCCCACAGTTTCACACTTAGAAAAACTTCAGATTTATTAGCTATTGGGCCATAATTTGGGTCCTTTCATCCGTCTAATTGATTTTGTTAGTTTAATAATTATTGGACCCTTTTGCATAAATTGTCCCTTACTTTATAAGCTTAATAATTATGGGCTTGGCCCAAAATTGTTGTGATTCATTTTTTGGCTTTCTAAATTAAATTATTGTCCACAACTAGTTACTAATATTATGCATACCCATTTGTTGTGACTACCCCTATACGTTGGTGGGTCCACCGAGGCCCGCTAGCATTTCTAGATCGAGTCGACCCTTACATTGGAGCACATATTGGGGGGGGGGGGGGGGGGGAATTTATTCATACATGTTTCTGTTGGGCTTGATCGGCCCAACTCCCTATCTCGTTTATTTATTTAAATTCTGTTTGAGTATGATTTATTGGAACCCTTTAAAAATTTTCATGAATTTAGAGTTGCCAAAAACTATTTTTAAGTTAATTTATTGATAAATGTTAACAGGCAAATGATTTTTGAGACCAAAACTGCCTTATGGATAATAAATTGACATTCTTTAAATGCAAATCTTGATTTTGGACAAAAACAACTTGACAAATTTTATGGACATTTGAGACAAATTGGGAATGTACCTATGGACTTAAATTATTTTGGACCAATTTGGACTAAAAAGGATAAAAAAATCTCCAAAATATAAAATATGGATAATAATAGTATGCCAAAGACGATTTTTATAAAACTAAAACTAAAAACCTTTTTTCTAAACTCGGGTGGGCTTACGTAGTGTTTTAATTAGGTTAATGCCTTGGGATGTTAACCTAGGTGTTCTAGTCCAAAACTCAAAACACCCAATTTTGGGAAAAACTCTACTATTTATTTGCGGAAATATAAAGAAAAGCTGTGTTATAAAAAAAAAAAACTATCTCTACAAGGCATACTTTTAGAACCTGTAGGTCAACCGTATTCTACGGATCCTTAATACCGGGGTGCCTAACACCTTCCCTAGGAAATCACTAGAACCCTTAACCAAACTTTGGTATAGAGTGGTTTGTTTTAAAACTTAGCCGTTTTAAATGAACCCTTTCGAAATTGGTTTTCCTAACTTACCAATACGTTCGGTGGCGACTCTAAAACAATGTCCATTTAGAGCACCATTCACGTAGAAGTATATTTTTTTCTTTTTCCCAATGGGATTGACAACCGTACTTCCCCGGGACGGTTTCCTTTTTAAATGAGGCAAGTGCAAATATGAATCGGAAAAAATAAAACCGCTACTGATGGCGACTCGGCTGGGGATAATTTAAGGTTCTAATCATAAGGGTTCCAATAATTTGTTTGTTTTGTGTGATATAAATTGTTTAAGTGATATAAACTGCTTCTGTGTTTAAATTCCCACAAAATAAATGTCATTTATGCATGCACACTCCGCCACTGTTGACATTTATATTACACTTTTTTTCATGGGTGACGACGCGGGATGAGCTGCGGTCGTACCTTCACTAAAAAACCCTTTTGCTATTTTTCTTTGGCGGTCTCTGAAGATTGAGTGGGCACGCGGTCGTCCCACAGCCTCAGGGAATCCACTCCCAGATTGTCCTCTTGGGTAACTTGTGTCATTTACTTGAAAAACCACTCTATAATAATTAACATAGAGCGGAGCCAAATCCTTATTGATATAGCGCATATTGACCATAGACCGGCTTGGGTATCTAAGACCTACCTGAATCAGACGAGATAGACACCTTACTGTGTTCAGACGGTGTAAAAGCCCAAAACCACTGCATCCCACTACTTGCTATTTGCAAGCATTATTGTGCCTTATGTGAAATAAATTATTGTTGCTGAGGGCGGGGAACTAACAACGTTCTATCTTGCAGATGTCTCATAATTTAAAGTTTGATATGACTGTGGTCCCACCACCGGGTTTAGTTATGTGGTGGGAAGTTTTGACTAATGATCAGAAAAAAGAGATAAAGGGTTGCATAGGGCTTCTACCTTTGTTGATGAATATGACTGGGGATCCGGGTCTGCTAGATATTATTACTCGTTATTGGGATAATGACAGAATGGTGTTCAGGTTTGGAGAGATAGAGATGACTCCCACCTTAGAAGAAATTAGAGATGTCTTGGAAAGCGCGGAAAGTGTAAACAAATCTAAAAAGAAGTTAGCTCAAAATATCTTCATCCCCCACAAACCTACCCCAAAAGAAATCAAAGACATGTTTGATGTCAATAAGGATGACTGGGAACAGGGGCCCACAATAGCCTTTAGGGAGCTGTTGTTATACCTCGTAAGTTTTGTACACTGAGATTCACTAGGTGCAAGTCATTCAGTTGTGGACATTGGAGTTACCTCTAAAGATATATGAGATTATATGTGCTTAACTTATGATTATGAGGGGCAATTTTGGTCCAATTTGGAGAAAAGATATCTTTTAGTATATGAGGAGTTTTGGAGCAAAGCAAAAGCCTAAAATGAAGTTCAGAAAGTCTAGTTTCCAATGCAACAAACCGTGCATCAATCGGACATCGGGATCAAGCGTTATGATCATTTTAAGGCAGGCTGCCAGAGCAGGGATTAGCTCTGCGCAAACGCGCTTGGGGGTGGCGTGAACGCCCAGAGGAGACAGGGGACAACTCAGCGCGAACGCGCTAAGTAATTTTTAGGTTAGTTGAGGTAGACTTTGGAATGTTATAAGAGGGGGCTTACCCCTCATTTTTCATTCTAAACACCCCCAAACTCCTCTCCAGATTTCTGGAAATTTCCCCCAACTACCAAACCTTAAATTTTAATGCTTATTAAGTTTAGTCTCTGGATTTAGGTTCCGACAGTGTATAGTTGCGATCATAATATCATATTGCAGCGAGTTTTGGCCTGAACTCAAGGTGGAAAGTGAAGGTATTATGGTTTTAGCGGAAATAAGGTATAAATCTTCCTTTATTGGTATTGATTTGGGTTTAATTATAGAAATAAAGTTATTAAGTAGTCGTATAATGAATTTGTTAGTTAAGAAATTTGGAAAACATCGTGAGGGATGTTTTATGGAGTATTTTGGTATTAAGGATGATGTTATTAGTGTTGTTGTTGTTGTTGTTGTTAGGTTGGTTGCTGAAATTACGATTTCGGGCTAGTGATATAAACAGGGGAGATGCTGCCCGAATTTTGGTGGATTCTAAAGGATTTTAATTTAAAGACTTGAGATTGGCATATGACGATAAGTCTAATGGTAGTATAATTTCTTTTGAATGTAGATTTACAAGTTCGGGAGAATAAGCGTTAAGTAGTAGGAGATCAATAAAGTATGTTAAGGTTAGTCCCTTTCTTTCTAAAGGTGTGATTCCTATAATACGATTCCATATATGTCTTCCATAACATCCTTGTTCTCGAAAAGCTAGAAGTTCATAATTCTCAAGGTTTTTATGATATTAAAGACAAGATGTTTTCTATGAGGACCATGATGACAATGATGACTTCTTTCTTGTGAATCCATACAAGTCTTCCATAATGTCTTTATTTTAAAAAGCTAAAGATTCACAATTCTTAAAGTTTCTTATGACGCTATCTTATCTCATGTTATGTTCTATATATCTTATTATGTGGTTATTTTTACCTTACATACTCAGTACACTGTTCGTACTGATGTCTTTTCTTGTGGACGCTGTACTGCGTTCATGCCGGCAGGTAGACGGGTCTGATCCCTAGGAGCTCCATCAGTGGCATCTTAGAAACGCTCCAGTTAATCCAGAGCTGCAATCTTTTGGTACTACTCTTTTGTACATATATACTTGGGCATGGCGAGATCCTGCCCCGTCTTATGGATTCGTGTATTCTACTTAGAGGCTCATAGACATATGTATGCTGTTAGATGTTCAATAGTTTCTTCAGTTCTTATTGTTGTATAATATTTCGGTAATCTCGTTGGCTTATGCTTATGAGCACTATTATTGATGGTTGTACCGAGTATGATATTCATAAGTTGTCCATTTGGACCACTTAGAAATGCTTATGAAATGTTAAACTAGAGGTGCTCGGTAGACTAGTACCGGGTAACCGCCATGGCCCTCCGGCTGGGTCGTGACAGCTGTATGGGAGGTATTCATGCAAATAGGGGTATGAAAACCACATCTTCGAGTTTCCTTCATTCCAATCTTGGGAAGCGAACCAAACACTATCCTTCATTACTTGTTTGCTAAGAACCATGATATTTCCGCTAAATTCTTCCCTATCCATAGACACCATTTGTTACACCTCGAAAAATTCCATGTCATTGCATAGTAAATGGACTAACACTGGGTAAGGAGTATACGATGTTTCTATAAGTAAGAAAGGTTATTTAACGATTCAAATTAAGATTCCAAAGACATTGGAGGTAAGAGGAGAAAGTTCCTTAAGGAAGCCAAAGCATATGTTGTGTTTTGGAAAAAGTTTCTTAAAGTACCGAGCTAATGTTGACTTAATAATGTCTTAAGGAAGAGTTATAACGATCCTTAGATTGGAGGTGGAAGTGTTAAACAAGTGTCAAGAAGGTTCCATAAGGATGGGAGATCAAACGAATGACGGAAACAATTTCTGGGAGGTGGGATTATACTACCGCTTATATGGTCCGTATAACATTATACGGTCCGTATAGCACCCAACAGAAATATTGTTTCTCTTATGGTGAAGTACGGTTACTTATACGGACCATATGATATTGTACGGACTGTATAAGGGTCCGTAGAACACCCGACAGGCTGAGTTAAGTTCAAGTATTTAAACGTGATCCCACTTCACTAATTTCATTTCCCACATTTCTCCATTTCTCTCAAGGATTCTAGAGAATTCCACACACTTCTCCTACAAGAATTCAAGAGAAAATAATGATCAACTTCAACAAAACAAGAGAATCAAGTGAAAGAAACTCATAAGGGTTCATCCAAAACAAGGAATCTCATTGGAGGTGGAACTAGGGTTTTGCTGAAGTGAAGTGTTTCCACTCAAAGCTCATTCCTACTCAATCAAAGGTAAGTTTTACGATCATTCCATATTGTTTAAAGTATTGAGAGGTTGAAAGACTTAAATTATAAAAGGAGGTGGAAGATGGATCATAAATATGAGGATGGTGGCACTTTTGAGTAGTAGCTTAGGATGAATCACAATTATTGACATGTTGTAATTATAAATATGTTATAAACGACATTAAGAACATGGGGGGGAAACATTGTAAAAGGGTGAACGTAATATTGTACTATGACGATGATTTTGGATGATTTGAAGTGGAATTGGGAGATTTGGATAATGGAGGTGAATGAAGATTGTTGCTAATGATATTATGAATGTTATTATTGACGTTGGGAGTTGATATATGATATCCAGAGAGTGGTATAAATAAAGGAGATGCTTCCCAATTTTCTCTAGCTTTAGTTCAAGCGTGTTTACGTTATCGATTATCTAATATTAGTATGAACTCTCATGAAGGTAGAAACGTGAACATTGGAGAGGAACGTTCAAGAGATAGAGTAGCTACACAAAAAGGTATATGAGGCTAGTCCCTTCCTTTCTAAGGCATGAATCTTATGATATGATTTTCCTTTATTCTCCATGACCTTCTTACAGTCCGGAAATTATGAGTCTATGTTCATGAAGAGCCTCATATGAGATAAAGATAAGAGATACGTTATGAGTATGATAATGATGATGATGAGCTTATGTCTAAAGATTCTAAAATTCATGATATGATGCTTCTACAAGCTAATGATACTAATTATGATTAATTGATGTCGTTCTTTGTGCTACACTCACCTTATATATGCTAATTCCTTCAAGGTGAGGCAGAATGCTTATGAAACTCCATAATGGAATTAGGGGGTTCACGACCTTATGTCACCCCGATAAAGTATAGTTATCTTTGAATTCCTCTGCATGCATTATGATGAGTACATGATGATGATATTACACCGTGCCTATGTGGCCGGGCAGACACCGCTAAGGCGGGCAGTGTATACACCATGTCTAGATTGCATGTGCAAACACCACTAGTGACCGGCATGAGGTGGTTACCCCGGACGCGAGAGGCCTAGACACGGGCTAATGATTATCACACTGTACCTATAAGGTCAGGCAGCCTATATATGTATATGCATACATGACATGATGACGTTTATGAACTAAGTTAGCATGCATTATTTCCTTCTTAAGAGACAGTCAGTTACAGGTTGTTCTCCCATTGATGTCTCCTTATTTATTAATATGTCGTTATTGCTTATGCCTTACATACTCAGTACAATGTTCGTACTAACGTCCTTTTCTTTGGACACTGTGTTCATGCGCACAAGTAGACTGGGAGGTGACCCAGATTCAGAGACGCTGACCAGCAGATTTACAAGAGCACTCCATTATTCCGGAGGTGCTATTTGATTTATTATTTTGTGTACATATTTGGGCACGGCAGGGTCCTCTCCCGTCCTTATGTCTAGTACTCTAGTAGAGGCTCATAGATACATATGTGTGGGTGATATGGTCTCATGATTTTCCTCATTATATATATATATATATATATATATATATATATATATATATATATTATTTTGATTGCCGAAGGGCTTATGTGTACAAATGCAGATATGTTTCAAATTGAAAATGGTTTTCCTTATGACTACATGTATGAGGGCAATAAATATATGCAGGATAAGTATGATGAGTATTAGGATGAGTGGTGCTCAGTAGTTAGCTCCGGGTTCCCGTCATAGCCCCTCGTCGGGTCGTGACAAAAGTGGTATCGGAGTAGTTCAGTCCTAGGAAGTGTCTACGAGCCGTGTCTAGTAGAGTCTTGTTTATGGTGTGTTGTGCGCCACATCTATAAACAGGAGGCTACAAGGCATTTAGGAAAAATGACCATTCTTCTTTTTACTAGATCATGTGATAGAGCCATGTTATAAGACTTACTCCTCCCTAATGGCGTGATTATGATTTCAGAAATGCCGATAAAGAGAAAAGCTACCGCCGCCCAGAAGGGCAAGGCTACGACATAAAGGCGGATAGGAAGGGTGCCGCCAACTAATGTAGAAGAAGGCAAATCACAAAACGAGCTCTATCTAATACCTCTCCCACTCCGCTTAACTTAGAAGAACAAGAGGAGGCTTCATCTCCAGCTCATATGCCTCCAGTTCCTCCACCGGGCGCTTCGGGTCAACAAATGACCGATGCTATTCATCTATTGACACAGTTAGTTGCCGCTCAGGCACAGCAGCAGGGTACAGGTTCAGGTGACAGGGTGACTAGCACTCGAGCCTGAGATTTCATGAGTTTAAACCCTCTAGAGTTTTTCGGGTCAAAGCCGGATGAAGACCCGCAAGGTTTTATCGATGAGATGCTGAGGACATTGAAAATTATCCATGCCTCTGAAACCGAATCTGTGGAGTTGGAATCTTATAGACTCCGGGATGTGGCGGTTCTTAAGTATAATAATTGGGTATCTTCAAGAAAAGAAAATGCACCTCCCCCGGTTTGGCAAGAATTTGTAGATGCCCTCATTCGCCACTATTTGCCACCCGAGGTTCGTCGGGCTAAAGAGGATAAATTCTTGAATTCGAAGCAAGAAAATATGAGTGCTCGAGAGTATAGCCTTCACTTTAACTCATTGGCTAGATACGCTCCGACCAGGGTGGCTGATATGGGAGATAGAGTGCATAGGTTCGTGAGAGGCCTAGGGCCACATTTGTTCAAAGATTGCTTGACAGCTTCATTACAGGAGGGGATGGATATTTCCCGTATTCAGGCCCACGCCCAAAATTTTAAAGAGCAGCAACATCCGGAAAGGGGTGAGCGCGATATTGATAGCGGGCAGAGTAAGAGGGCCAGTTCTATGGGTGCCGGTCAGCGACTAGTGCACCTCCTCCGTTTGCAGGAAGGAGATTTGATCGCTCTATTCATTTAGGACAGGGTCAGAGTTCGAGGGTCTTAGGTTCTCAGTTTGGGCGTGATTTTAGCTAGTGGAGACCACTAGTACCGCGATGTAGCCAATGCGGAAAGTTGCATTCTGGTCAGTGTCGCCGAGGTTCAGATGCTTGTTATGCCTGTGGCTAGGTTGGACATATGATGCGAGATTGCCCCTCGATGAGTGGTAGAGTTGGGATTCAGCCCACAGGATCAACGGTTGGTTCTTCTTCTGTGCACCCGATAAGGTAGACTCCCCAGATTCCAGGGGGTCGAAATAGAGGCAGAGGGGGAGCGTCCAGCTCAGGTGGAACCCAGCCCCGTATTTATGCTTTAGCCGGACGCCAGGATCTCGAGTCCTCCCCGAATGTGGTTACAGGTATATTGACTATATTCTCTCATGATGTTTATGCATTTATTGATCCGGGTTCTACGTTGTCCTATATCACCCCTTATATTGCTGGTCGTATTGGGGTGAGACCTGAGCCAATTAAACCTTTTGAGGTATCTACCCTGGTTGGTGATTCTGTGATAGCTAGACAAGTATATAGGAATTATATAATTGTGGTATGTGATCATCAGACAAAATTTGACCTAGTTGAGCTGGGAATGCTAGATTTTGATGTGATTATGGGTATCGATTGGTTGGCCTCTTGTTATGCCAATGTCGATTGCCGAATGAAAATAGTTCGATTTCAGTTTTCGGGAAAGCCCGTTCTTGAATGGAAAGGTAATGCAACGTCTCCTAGAGGTAGGTTTATTTCCTACCTTAAGGCGAGGAAGATGATAGCAAAAGGCTATATTTATCACCTAGTCTGAGTTCGTGAAACCGAAGCAAAGCCACCAACTTTTCAATCCGTCCCGATAGTGAATGAATTTCCGGATGTATTCCTAGATGAACTCCCAGGTCTTCCTCCAGAAAGAGAGATTGACTTTACTATTGATGTACTACCAGACACCAAGCCTATTTCTATTCCTCCTTACCGAATGGCTCCCGTCGAGTTGCTAAAGGCACAACTAAAGGATTTGCTTGAGAAGGGGTTTATAAGGCCTAGGTCATCACCGTAGGGAGCACCTGTCCTATTTGTGAGAAAGAAAGATGGTTCCCTACGGATGTGTATTGATTATAGGCAGCTGAATAAGGTGACGAGAAAGAATAGATATCCGCTACCAAGCATCGATGATTTGTTTGACCAATTACAGGGTGACAAGTGGTTTTCCACAATAGACCTGAGGTCAGGTTATCATCAAGTGAGAGTTAGAGAAGAAGATATTCCCAAAACAGCCTTCAGAACAAGATATGGCCATTATGAATTTAGGGTAATGTCATTTGGGTTGACTAATGCTCCGTCGGTGTTTATGAATTTGATAAATAATGTATTCAGGCCACTCTTAGATCTATTCGTGATCGTGTTTATTGACGATATTCTGGGATATTCTCGGACATAATCCGAGCATGCAGACCATTTACGCATTGTCCTTGGGATTTTTCATACTCGTGAATTGTATGCAAAATTTTTAAAATGCGAGTTTTGGTTAAATTCTGTGACTTTTCTGGGCCATGTTATTTCAGCTGATTGCATTCGAGTTGATACTCAGAAAATTGAGGCTGTAAAGACTTGGCCAAGGCCTACAATGCTTATAGAAGTTCGTAGTTTTTTGGGGTTGGCAGGTTACTACAGAAGGTTTGTGGAAGGGTTTTCCTCTATTTCATCCCCATTGACGAAGCTAACTCAGAAATTAGTAAAATTTCAATGAATTAATGCTTGTGAACGTAGTTTTAAAGAATTAAAGGACAGACTGACTTCGGCCCCAGTCTTGACACTTCTAGAAGGGCTAGATGGTTATGTTGTATATTGTGATGCCTCTGTTGTTGGGTTAGGATGTGTATTGATGCAACACGGCAAAGTCATTGCCTATGCTTCAAGGCAGTTGCGGAAACAAGAGAAGAATTATCTGACCCATGACCTTGAGTTGGCTGCGATTATTCATATATTAAAAATGTGGAGACACAACTTGTATGGTGTAAATGTTGATATCTATACGGACCACAAGAGTCTCCAGTATATTTTCAAATAGAAAGAGTTGAATCTACGACAGAGGCGGTGGTTAGAGCTACTGAAAGATTATGATGTGAGTATTTTATACCATCCCGAAAAAGCGAATGTAGTGGCTGATGCACATAGCCGCAAATCAATGGGTAGTTTATGTGGAGTTCCTTTGGAGAACAAAGATCTAATCCATGAGCTCCCCCAACTAGCTAATCTTGGAGTTCGCTTAATTAACTCAGAGAGAGCAGGAATTGGTATTAATAATCCAACTGTTTCATCCTTAGATATGGAGGTGAAAGAACATCAATATGAAGATCCTCAGTTGAGCCATTATAGAGGTACATTTCATGAGAAAGAGAAGTCTCCATTTGAACTTTCTATAGACGGAGTTCTTAGATACCGAGGCAGGCTATATGTTCCGAATGTTGCGGAATTTCGTCGTCGGATTCTAGAAGAAGCTTATTATTCTCGGTATTCTATTCATCCAGGAGTGACAAAGATGTATCATGATCTTAAGCTAATGTTTTGGTGGGATGGAATGAAGAAAGACATAGCAGAATTTGTGGCCCAATGTCCAAATTGTCAACAAGTGAAAATTGAGCATCAAAAGCCAGGAGGATTATTGCAAGTAATGGAAATTCCAACTTGGAAGTGGGAAGCAATAAACATGGATTTCATTGTAGGATTACCTCGCTCCCGAAGCAAGTATGATTATATATAGGTGATTGTGGATAGACTGACAAAATCAGGCCATTTTCTTCCAGTCAAAACTACCTATTCAGCAGAAGATTATGCAAGGGTATATCTCAAGGAGATTGTGAGACTTCATGGTGTTCCGATATCTATTATCACAGAAATAGGGGCACAATTTACAGGAAAGTTTTGAAAGTCTTTCCAAGAAGGTTTGGGTACCCCGGTAAAGCTTAGCACCGCATTTCATCCACACACTGACGGGCAAGCCGAATGCACTATTCAGCCATTGGAAGATATGTTGCAGGCATGTATGCTAGATTTCGGTGGTAGTTGGAATGACCACTTACCTCTTATTGAGTTTGCTTACAACAATAGCTACCATTCCAGTATTCAAATGGCCCCATATGAAGCTCTATATGGAAGAAAGTGTAGATCCCCAATTGGGTGGTTTGAAGTCGGGGAGACACTATTAATAGGCCCAGAATTGATTCAACAAGCAGTGGAAAAGGTCAAGATTATCCGAGATCAATTGTTGACAGCCCAAAGTCACCAAAAATCCTATGCGGACAACCGTCGGTGAGACTTAGAATTTCAAGTTGATGATTGGGCATTTATGAAGGTATCATCGATGAAAGGTGTGATAAGATTTGGTAAGAAAGGGAAATTGAGTCCTCGATACATTGGCCCTTACAAGATTGTCTGCAAGGTGGGTCAAGTAGCTTATGAATTGGACTTACCCTCAGAACTTGAATCAGTCCATCCAGTTTTCCATGTCTCAATGCTTCAAAAATGTGTTGGAGATCCTACTAGGATCGTTCCGATAGATGATGTTCAAGTGACAGTAAGGCTAGCCTATTAAAAGGTACCTATTACTATACTAGACCAGCAAGTACGGAGACTTAGGAATAAAGAAGTAGCCTCAGTGAAAGTCTTATGGAGGAATAATAACTGAGAAGAAATGACTTGGGAAGCAGAAGAAAATATGAAGTCCAAATACCCGCACTTATTTCTACCCTCGGAAGAGATTCAAGATGCAACATCAACATTTTGAGGTATGTATGCTTTCTTTTCATGCTTTTGGTCGTGTGTGGCCATAAAACTATTTCTATTATATTGTGGCCCTGTGAGGCATGTTTATTGTGGGATGTTGTGATAGGGTGATAGCACCATATTACAGGGGAAACTCTGGCGAAATTTTTGTAGAATTCCCCAAAACTTAACATTCGAGGACGAATGTTTTTAAAGGGGGGAAGGATATTACACCTCCGAAAATTCAATGTCACTGCATAGTAAATGGACTAATGCCGGGTAAGGAGTATATGATGTTTCTACAAGTAAGAAAGGTTATTTAACGATTCTAATTAAGATTCCAAAGGCGTTGGAAGTAAGAGGAGAAAGTTCCTTAAGGAAGGCAAAGCATATGTTGTGTTTTGGAAAAAGTTCCGTAAAGTACCGAGCTAATGTTGACTTAATAATGTCTTAAGGAAGAGTTATAACGATCCTTATATTGGAGGTGGAAGTGTTAAACAAGTGTCAAGAAGGCTCCATAAGGATTGGAGATCAAACGAACGACGGAAACAATTTCCGGGAGGTGGGGTTATACGACCGCTTATACGGTCCGTATAACATTATACGGTCCGTATAAGGGTCCGTATAGCACCCAACAGAAATATTGTTTCTCTGATGGTGAAGTACGGTCAGTTATACGGACTGTATAATGTTGTACGGACTGTATAAGTGTCCGTAGAACACCCGACGGGCTGAGTTAAGTTCAAGTATTTAAATGTGATCCCACTTCACTAATTTCATTTCCCACACTTCTCCATCTCTCTCAAGGCTTCTAGAGAATTCCACACACTTCACCTATAAGAATTCAAGAGAAACTAAAGATCAACATCATCAAACCAAGAGAATCAAGTGCAAGAAACTCATAAGGGTTCATCCAAGACAAGGAATCTCATTGGAGGTGGAACTAGGGTTTTGCTCAAGTGAAGTGTTTCCACTCAAATCTCATTCCTACTCAATCAAAGGTAAGTTTTATGATCATTCCATGTTGTTTAAAGTATTGAGAGGTGGAAGATGGGTCATAAATATGAGGATGGTGGCACTTTTGAGTAGTAGCTTAGGATGAATCACGATTATTGACATGTTGTAATTATAAATATGTTACAAATGACATTACGAACATAGGAGAAACATTATACATCGATGAACGTAATATTGTGCTATGACCATGATTTTGGATGATTTGAAGTGGAATTGGGAGATTTGGATAATGTAGGTGAATGAAGATTGTTACTTATGACATTATGCATGTTATTAGTGATGTTGGGATTTGATACATGATATGGAGAGAGTGGTATAAATAAAGGAGATGCTGCCAAATTTTCTCTAGCTTTAGTTTAAGCGTGTTTACATTATCGATTGTCTAATATTAGTATGAACTCTCTTGAAGGTAGAAACGTGAATATTGGTGAGGAACGTTCAAGTGATAGAGTAGTTACACGAAAAAGTATGTGAGGCTAGTCCTTTCCTTTCTAAGGCATGAATCTTATGACATGATTTTCCTTTATTCTCCATGACCTTCTTACATTCTGAAAGTTATGAGTCTATGTTCATGAAACACCTCATATGAGATAAAGATAAGAGATACGTTATTAGTATGATAATGATGATGATGAGCTTAAGTCTAAAGGTTCTAAAGTTCATGATATGATGCTTCTACAAGCTAATGATCCTAATTATGACTAATTGATGTCGTTCTTTGTGCTACACTCACCTTATATATGCTAATTCCTTCAAGGTGAGGCAGAATGCTTATGAAACTCCATAATAGAATCAGGGGGTTCACGACCTTATGTCACCCCGATAAAGATAGTTATCTTTGAGTTCCTATGCATGCATTATGATGAGTACATGATGATGATATTACACCATGCCTATGTGGCCAGGCAGACACCACTAAGGCAGGCAGCGTATACACCATGTATAGATGGCATGGCAGACACCACTAGTGGGCGGCATGAGATAGTTACCCAGGACGCGGGGAGCCTGGACGCGAGCTAATGATTATCACACCGTACTTATAAGGTCGGGCAGCCTACATATGTATATGCATACATGACATGATGATGTTTATGAAGTAAGTTAGTATGCATTATTACCTTCTTAAGAGACAGTCAGTTATAGGTTGTTCTCTCTTTGATGTCTCCTTATTTATTGATATTTCGTTGTTGCTTATGCCTTACATACTCAGTACAATGTTCGTACTGATGTCCTTTTCTTTGGACGTTGTGTTCATGCCCACAGGTAGACAGGGAGGGGACCCAGATTCATAGGAGCTGACCAGCAGATTTACAAGAGTACTCCATTATTTCGGAGGTGCTATTTGATTTATTGTTTTGTGTACATATTTGGGCACGACGGGGTCCTATCCCGTCCTTATGTCTAGTACTCTAGTAGAGGCTCGTAGATACGTATGTGTGGGTGATATGGTCTCATGATTTCCCTCACTATATATATATATATATATATATATATATATATATATATTATTTTGATAGCCGAAGGGCTTATGTATACAAATGCAGATATGTTTCAAATTGAAAATGGTTTTCCTTATGACTACATGTGTGAGGGCAATAAATGTATGCAGGATAAGTATGATTAGTATTAGAATGATGGTGCTCGGTAGTTAGCTACGGTTGCCCATCATGGCCCCTCGTCGGGTCGTGACACCAGGGTTGTCTTTGTTGCCCATTCTGTCATTAGAGGCGTTACGATGAACGGACATACCCAGTTCTTTGATATTTTCCCTATCTTCTTGTCAGACATATGCCGAGCTTTATGGAAGTGTCTCAACTGCTATTATTACTTCCAGGGTTGCAATATCTTGGTCAAATGTGGATACTTAAGCATTTAGAAAAGAGTGGTTCAATCTCCCGCCGAGATCCATCCCGCAGGGAAGATGATCTACGCATCGCTACTGTACATTGTGGGGTTAAGGACAAAGGGGGATGGACTCCAATTCTGCTTGTTTCAAGAGCCATAGACGTCCATATTTACCACTTATGGGTATTAAGGGGATCAGACCCTACGCACCTCTGAGGGTACTTAGACAGTTCGGTATGAGACATGTCATCCCAAATGTGGGAGATATAGGAGAATTTGTGTGAAACTATGAAGAGGGTCGTATCGAGGGTATACAAGATGCTAGGAAATATTTGAAGAATGTGATGAAAGAAGACAAGTTGGATGAGGATCCAAATAATCAAAGTCATGATGAGGATTACTATAAGTGGCTTGAGGCTAAGTTAGCACGTAATGACACTCCAGGTCCATACCTTTACAAACTTCCCGTGAATAGGGTAGCCACAAAAGAAATTCAGGTTAGAAGAATGAAATGACAAGCAGAAGAAAGGGCAACGAATCATCAAGCAAAAACAGAATATGATCAAAATGTAATTAATATTTTGATAGACGAGGCAGATGCCTCATTGGCGAGTTTAGAATGGCTTGACACTTTGTTAGGGGAGTCATAGATACAGGGAAGTCATTGACTGATGTTCAGAGGGGTCAGTGGATCGGGATTGCATTGATGCCAACCCACATAGCCATTCAAACCGCCCTTTGGAGGGCTAAGAAGGCACAGACTGAGAGGAAGCAGATTTCTATCTGAGAAGTGGACTTCTTTTGATATTATTGCATTCATTTACTTTAAAGTCTTGTAATCCCACTTGGGAAAGATATTATTAACGAAAAGCATTGGGATTTTTATTTTTGGGAAACAATAAATTTGTTTTACATATGGCACAATTTTACTTCATGCGTTAGTAGCCTTGGAGTAACGAGGTATAGGAAAACGAATTAT
The DNA here is from genome assembly GCF_019175385.1 of Lycium barbarum. Classification (NCBI taxonomy): domain Eukaryota; kingdom Viridiplantae; phylum Streptophyta; class Magnoliopsida; order Solanales; family Solanaceae; genus Lycium; species Lycium barbarum. The sequence continues at coordinate 86,822,490 of NC_083344.1, forward strand.
ACATAGTCTAAATGCTTATTTAATATAACTGTTTTGTGCGAAAATCATATGTATTATTAAACTCTTGATTGGCCCACTTTCCGGACAAAACCTAAAAGAAAAACTTAGAAGACGACCCACAAAACTAATTTACCTCCACTCTCAAAAGGTTGATTTGCTAATAGGAACTGGAGACTCCGGACAGCATGAGTGCAACTTCTCCTTACATCAATCTGGTCAGTGATGATGAGGACAGGGAAGCAACAAGTAGGGAAAACCGGCAGTGAGACGACAACCTAGCCCTAGCTACTGCTAGAATGAAAGAAGCTGTCTAGACCACTATGGCAGCCAATGAGAAGATGAAAGAAGCTAAAACTCTCATAGCTTATATTGGGGAACTAACTAAGCAACACCCTGCCAATCGGGTAAAACAGGGAAAAGTGCTAGAAGCACCACTTGGGAGTTATGTTCCACTCAGTCAACAAAAAGGGCTTGACCCCATACCCTATGGAGACGACGATTTGCTCATCCCACATTTGAAATAAGAAGTATGGAGACCCCGCGAATCTCAGCTCGCGGAACCTCCAGTTTCATGCACAATTGTTCTCAAGGGCACAAGATCGTACAATTGGGGTGCGCCACTAGAAATATCCAAATGAGAACTCTTAGAGACTTTGAGGAGTTTTGGATTGTACACATAAAGCCCAAATCTGTTGCCACCGTATGCTCCTTCCATGATCCACAAGAAATGCCTCTACCACTGAAGACAGTCGGGGCATACAACCAATGAGTGTGGAGGGCTGGAAAGAAAGTTAGTCTAATGGATTGACCAAGGGAGAATTAGCCAACTATGGGGGCCTCACTCTTTCCTGACCCATGACCAAGGGAGAAATCATCCAGAAAAGATATTGAGGGTTAGGTTCTGGAGAAGTGACTTCTCCAAATTCGAGGAGTTATATGCCAAGATTCACTCCCTACTGTGTAGTGTGAAGAAGATAAGAGCAGTGCCACAAACCTATCCAAAGTTGCCCAGGACCTCCAAGAGAAAGAGTTTGCGTATTTCACCATGGTCTTACTGGCCGCGACATTGAAGAATATGTGGATTTCAAGCTGGAATTAGAAGACCTGGTGAGTGCGGGCCACGTTTGGATTGTCGCGGGAAGACAAGGATAGAAGATGAAGATGAGAAGATAATGAAAAGTTGCCTAGCAGTGGTTGGGTAGAAAAATCTAAGTATCCCTTTACTTCTTTCAATTAAGAGGAATATCCCTTTCCCTTTTATGTAAACGGAACCACGCCGACTTGATGTCCCGTTGGGGATATGTGAGAAGCCGACATAAGGCCTGGTCAGGGTAGAAAACTAAGTTTCGGGTGGCATAGAAAAAAAATGTTTTCTGTGTATTCCTGAACTACGGATGGACCTGATTTCCCTTTCGTGGGATACGTAGGCAGTCTATTTAAGACTCGGTCCTTTTATCATAAAAATTAAAAATCCCACTTAATAGAGGATGGGTAGAAACAAATCAACCATGAATACCACTTACTAAAAAATCAATGTCCCTAAAAATACAAAACGACCAAAATACCCACAGAATGTAAATCAATCAAGAGTTAAAATAAGATATATGAATCTATGTGTTATAAACTGCGAACAATATGATATTTTGTATTTTGTGCCTAAACTAACACTAACTTGGGAGCCTTTGAGTTATTTTCTCTTATTGACAAGGGTCGATTCGCTGACACCAGTTACTTGATCAAAAGCTGTTGCAGCGTCCTTAAACCCTCCACAAGAAGAAAACATACCTGAGACTCTGCTACCAAATAACAACCAGAATAGAACTGCCTTAGTCGGGGGTACCCCAACAACTGACATAGCTTGAATGCCTTTGGAAGAGTCCGTTAACCTGCTAATAAGGCAATTAGGTGAAGCTAGAGAAGAAGCAGCCCACTTGAGGGATAAAATGCTACTAATACTGAGGCTAGAAGGCCTGCACCCAATTTTCCAAATTTAGACTTACCAATCCCTAACCATTTCCCACAAACTCAAACTGGGGCTACTTGTCAAACTTCACTGCGCTGAAGCACCACCCATGTGTGGAATTCCTCCCACCAAACACCAGCTTTCCAAATACCTGCTCATGCTACAACATCTCATAACCCAAACACTTATCAAACTCCTCCGGCGACAAGAACTCCTACAACTCGCTCCGTGCAACCAAATGATACTTTTCAAGACCATATCACCCATATTGACTCCTCACCAGAGCTGGAGAACTTGAAAATGTTCTTTGAGGCTAAAAGGAGGCGGGGAAGAAAATCGCTGAACTAGAGCAGGGCTCTAAGAAGAAAGAGGGGCTGAGATACTCTGATTTGTGCATACATATAGACTTGGGTTTACCAGAAGGTTTCAAAATTCCCAAATTTGACCATTTCAATGGGTCAGGCAATCCCAGGGCCTACTTGAGAGCTTACTGCGACCAGTTGGTCGGGAGTTGTTGAAACGAAGCTTTGCTCATGAGATTACTCAGTTGAAGTCTGTCAGGAACAGCTATGGAGTGATTCATCTCACAAGACATTAGTCGATGGAAGACATTGGAAGAGATGGCAAGTTCATTCATGGAGAGATTCCGCTTCAATGTGGAAAATGTGCCCGATCGCTTCTCATTGAAGAAAATTCGTTAGAAATCGACCGAAACGTATAGAGAATATGCCAGTCGCTGGAGAGATGAGGCAGTGCATGTCCTACCACCTATGATTGAAGTTGAGCTGGTAGCTGCATTTATACGGTACCAAAAAGCTGATTGTTTTGACAAAATGATAACTATGAAAGGGAGCTCCTTTGCAGATTCAGTTGTCGTTGGGGAAGACATCGAAGATGGCCTCAAGACTGGTAGGATTGTCAGCTTACTAAATAGAGCCGGTGTGTCTGGTACCACGAGCGGCAAAAAGAAGAAAGAAGATGTAGCTTATGTTTCTAGAGCTACTAGCCCAAAAAGCCGAGGAAAAGAGATAACCGACAAAAATCAAGACAAATACCAATCGCCTCCACCAACCAGCTATATAACCACTTCGCCCCAATTTAGCTCACTATCTGTGTGCTACGTACAACCTGGATACCAAGCTCCACAACCAAATTACCAAATACCAGAACCTAGCAACCAAGATCCACGACCAAATTATCAAATGCCAGCACCCAATAACCAAGCTCCACAAAACCAGACTTTCCAAAACCAACCTCCACCAGCAAACTATGACGTACCCCAAAAGAAACCTCCGAGACTATTCACTCCTTTACCAGAATCAAGGTCTATTTTGTTTGCCAAACTAAGCGACGCCGGTCGAATAAATGCTGTTCCAGCAAAACCTGCTAACCCCAAGGATTGATGGTATAGGCCAGGTTTCACTTACGCCTATCATTCTAACCAAGTTGGCCATACTATCGAATATTGCATAAACTTAAGGCACAAGCAACAAGATATGATTGACAATCATGAGCTTATCCCGAAGCCAACACCTCCAAATCTGGAGAAACATCCTCTCCCGAATCATGGAGGGAATCAAATTCACATGATAGAAAGAGGTGACGAATGGGAAAAAGTACTTCGATTATTTGTCTAGATATTGAAGGGTTGAAAAGCATCGTCGCCTCGTTGTCCTTACAAAAGAAAAAAAGAGTGTTAGGCCCCATGATAAGGCAATCTGAAATGTCTCAAATATCCCTCAACAGTCGCTCTAATTCAGAATGAGCTGTTCGTAATCAAAATATTAGGGCCAGTTGAGAATACACCTTTTGCGATCAAATCACGGCACCTGACGATGATCAACAAAGAAAAGGAGGTAGCTGCTATGGTTTAGGGTATGATAAGGTATGGAAGGTGTTACACTCAAAAAGAGCCCATACTCTAAGCGGCACATTGCAAAAATCCTCAGAAAAGAACAATCACTGAAGGTGAAGCTGAAAACTTTTGGACGCAAATGCCAGTCAAGGATTATTTGATTGTTGAGCACTTGCATAAGACTCCTGCCAGGATACCAGTAATGTCATTATTACTCAGTTCATCTCAACATCTCTTAGCCTTAATGAAAGCTTTGGATGAGGTCCAAGTACCCGCTAGACCTACCAGTGAAACATTGGCCGAAATTGTAGGGTATGTTGTACGAGCGCATAGGCTATCATTTTCTGATGAGGAATTTCCAAGAAAGGGTAAGACCCACAATATGGCCTTACACATAACAGTCAAATGCCGCGATAAGATTATCCCTGAAGTGCTAATTGAAAGAGGGGATGGGTTGAATGTATGCCCTGTGGCGACCTTTGAAACAGCTTGGATATGATATTGGCAAAATACGCCAAAGTCGAACAAATGTAAAAGCTTATGCTGGCGCGACCAGTGACCTAATTGGAGAAATAGATCTGTACATACATATGGGTTCCGCAGAGTTCGTCGTAGAGTTCATTATCATGGATGTCAAAATAAGTTGTTCCTCATGTGTACCAGTCCTTCACAGCATGCCCATTGAGTCACAACGGCAAAGATCCAGAAGAGGGTTTAAGGACATTATTTTGGAAAGAGGAATGTGCAGCCATAATTGAAGAATGCTTTGAAGCACTGGAGATTCATCATGCTGAGCCAGGAGAAATTTCAAGTGGATGGACTTCTACCCCGTTGTTCACGTTACGGTAGAAAGAATACTCACTTTCAGAAAAACGACGAAACTCGGCCTTGAGGTCCGGTTTATCGCCCTTTCATGCTTTTACATTTCCTTATTACGTGTCGTTTAATAATGGAAATGACTCGATGTTCCATTCCGAGTCAGGACCACAGTTTGTATTACTCTATTTAAATTTCAATAAAAACGCCTCAAAATTTGCAATAAGACAAAATTGTTTTACTTTACCTATATATATACGGAGATAAATACATAATTGCGATTGCTTTTATATGATTGATAATTGTGTCATTTTGTTTTACAGTAATAATACAGAAGCCACAAATAATGTCATAACATGTTACGAAACAAGTAAGAACGATGACAAACAAAACAAAGATCAAGAAAAAGAGATAACTGAACCAGAAGGGTTGATAATCGTCGAAGAGGAATATGAAAATAGACCAACACCAAACCTAGAGGAAACGGAGGCAGTTAATCTAGGAAACGAGGAAATGGTTCGAGAAACCAGGATAAGTGGACATTTGACAGAACATGAGAAAGAAAGGTATTGAAGTCTACTAAAAGAGTATGAAGATATTTTGCTGGGTCATACGCCGATATGCCGGGTTTGAGTACAGACATTGTCACTCATAGGTTGCCAATTCTAGAGGGATTAGCCGCGGTAAAGTAGAAAATCAGACAACCTAAGCCCAATGTCTGCATTAGAATAAAAAATGAAGTCGAGAAACAGATTCAGTCGGGAGTTGTGGAAGTGACACCCTACCCGACATGGTTAGCAAACATAGTCCCGGTATCAAAGAAGGATGGGAAAATGAGGATTTGTGTGGACTATCGTGATCTTAGCCGCGCTAATCCAAAGGATAATTTCCCACTCCCTAACATTCACAAATTTATTGACAATTGTGCCAAATATGATGTGCAGTCTTTTGTGGACTGTTATGCCGGTTATCGTTAGATACTGATGGATGAAGAAGATGCTCAAAAAACGGCATTCATCGTACCATGGGGAGTATATCACTACCGGGTAATGCCTTTTGGGCTCAAGAATGTCGGCACTACTTACATGAGGGCGATAACTGCCATTTTTCATGATATGATACATAGAGAGATCGAGTTGTATGTGGAAGACGTCGTCATCAAGTCCCTAGTGGGTGATGATCATCTTGAATATTTGAGAAAATTCTTCGACAGACTCCGCAAATACGATTTGAAGTTGAATCCTACTAAATGTGCATTTGGAGTGCCTGCCAGGAAGTTGCTAGGATTCATAGTCAGTCGTCGTGGTATTAAGTTGGATCCCACAAAGATCAAAGCAATTCAAGAACTCCCACCACCAACAACAAAGAAAGAGGTCATGAGTTTCCTAGGAAAGTTGAATTACATTGGACGCTTCATTGCCCAGTCCACAGTAATTGTAGAACCAATTATCAAACTCCTCAAGAAAGACGCTCCAACTAAATGGACAGAGGATTGTCAGAAAGCTTTCGACACAATAAAAAGATACTTGTCAAATCCACCCGTTTTGGTCCCACCAAGACCGAGAAGCCCTTTACTACTATATATGTCAGTATCAGAAAATGCTTTTGGGCGCATGTTGGTGCAAAATGATGAAATAGGAAAGAAAGAGAGAGCCATCTATTACATCAGTAAGAAGTTCACACCCTATGAATTCAGATATTCCTTGGTGGAAAAGACGTCTTGCGCTCTAACCTAGGTATCTCAAAAATTAAGACATTATATGGTTGCATACACGACTCACTTGATATCAAGAATGGACCCCCTAAGGTACATCTTTCGCTAACCTATGCCGATAGGGAAGCTGGCCAAATGGAAAATGTTATTGAGTGAGTTCGACATCCAATACGTCGCACAGAAAGCAGTTAAGGGGCAAGCATTAGCAGATTTACTTGCAGGAAGCCCGGTGGATGACAACCCCAACAACATGGTTGAATACGAAGCTTGCATCATAGGTTTTCGTTTAGCCCTTGACATAGATGTGCGAAACATTCAAGTAATTGGCGACTCAGATTTGTTGATTCATCTGGTTTGAGGAGAATGGGCCACCAAAAATGAGAAGATCATACCATATGTTGAACTTGTGCAAACACTGGCAGATCGATTTCAAGAAGTCAAGTTCAAACATATACCAAGAACCCACAATGAGTTTGCTGATGCATTGGCGACAATAGCATCCATGATTGAGCATCCTGACAATAAGTACATTGATCCTATCAGAGTCGAAATCAGAGATCAACCAGCTCACTGTGCTTTTGTAGAAGTAGAGATTCATGGAAAACCTTGGTACATCGATATTAAAATGTATCTGGAGAAAGCAGAATACCCTGAAGGAATCAACATCAATCAGAAGAATACTATCAAGAAGTTGGTAAATGGTTTCTTCCTCAATAAGAATGTTTTGTATAAAAGGATCCTAGATTTAGGTTTACTCAAATATGTTGACTCTGTTGAGGCCACAATTGATGAAAGAAGTACATGCTAGAATCTGTGGGCTTGTACTGGAAAAAAAAAATTTAAGGACAGGTTATTACGGGATGACTATGGAGAACGATTGTAGCAAATTCATCCAGAAATGCCACGAGTGTCAAATTCATGGAGACTTGATAAAGGTCCCTCCAACAGAACTGAATGATATGACATTGCCTTGGCCATTCGCCGCTTGGGGCATGGATGTCATAGGACCAATTGAGCCAGCTGTGCCAAACAAGCATCGTTTTATTTTTGTCGCCATAGACTACTTTACTAAGTGGGTGGAAGCGGCATCTTATGCATCAGTGACAAAGAAAGTTACAGCAAATTTTGGGCCCAACAACATCATATGCCGATTCGACATCCCAGAATTGATCATAACAGATAATGGGGCTAATTTGAACAACCACTTGATGAAAGAAATGTCTGCGCAATTCCGAATAACTCACCGAAATTCGACCGCATACTAGCCACAAATGAATGGAGCTGTGGAAGCCTCCAACAAAACATCAAGAAGATCCTCAGAAAGATGATGGATAACTACAAAGACTGGCATGAATAATTGCCATATGCATTACTGGATACCGCACAACCGCCAGAACTTCAACCGGAGCCACTTTATACCTGCTGGTCTATGGCACTGAGGCAGTGATACCGGCCAAAGTAGAAATCCCTTCTCTTTGAATCATACAAGATGCAGAATTAGACGATGCGGAATGGATCCGTAAAAGGCGTGACCAACTAGCTTTGATATTTGAAAAGAGGATGATTGTTGTTTGCTATGGTAAGTTGTACCAACAAAGAATGGAGCGAGCCTTCAACAAATATGTGAGGACTAGAATTTTCCAAGTAGGGCAATTGGTGCTCAAGCGGATATTACCAAATCAAGAAGAATACAAAGGGAAGTTCGCGCCAAACTGGCAAGGGCCTTATATGGTGCGAAAGGTGTTATCAGGAGGAGCAGTTGTCCTCGTTGAAATGGATGGCCAAGAACAATAAATTCAGACGCCATGAAGAGATACTATGTTTGAGAAAGAAGACGACTACATAGATTCATAGCTTTTAGTAGTTTTATGTTGCTTTTAAATGCATTTCCTTTACTTGTAATTTTGCATTTTTAGAAAAAAAAACAAATCCAAAATTATGTACGAACTATGAGAGGACCTGATTCCCTATACTTATAAGGGGATATGTAGGCGCTTTTCAAAGCTCGGCCGCTTTAACCCAAAAATTAAAAATCATGTATTTCGAACTAGGTTATGACCTGATTCCCATTTGGGATACGTTGGCGCTCTTTGAGTTCGGTCTCACCAACAAATTCTGATATATTTACCTCAAACTACGTTTCGATCTGATTCCTGAAAAGGGATACGTAGGCGTTCTTCCTAGATCGGTCATCCCAAATAAAATTTTCGATAAACCCTAGGAAACCCCAGAGATACTTTAGCAAGAGAAAGATAAAGATAACCCCACATGGAAACTGGGGAAGAATTTTTTAGAGGACCTAAAGATAAAGGTAACCCCACATGGAAACTGGGGCAGAATTTTTTAGAGGACCTCAAAATTTCTTTCAATATATCAGTTCGAAGGGACGAACTAATTAGAACTTCTACACTGAGGCAGAATTTTTGAGAAGGATCTCAAAAATTCCTTCGATGCCGTAAAATCCAGAATCAAATATAATATGTTCAAAATTACCATTACTATAGATGTATCACGTACAAATATATATGTTTTCAAAATCATCGCCCAAAAATCCCTCTTTGCAAAAAAAAAAAAAGATTTTCCAAAAAATTGAGCATTCTTTCTTGTCGAAGTATGAACGGAAGAAGTCCATATGCAGGAAGAGCGGTCGATCAAATAGGGAACTGAGAAATTTTTCTGTGGCTACAAGAACAAACATGCATGGACGTTTTACATTAACTTGTTTTCTAAAGATGTTTGAAACAGGGACAACAACAACAACAACAATGACAAGCAAAATGAAGAAGAAATTTCAATAAAAATGGTGAAGAAGGGAATATAATGGTAACAAAATACTCCCTAAGTAAAATTGTTTTACGCTAACAAGTTTGTTCATTTTGCAAAGCACAAAGATTTTTATAAAAGAACATTTTAAGACTACTAAAAGATATAATCATGATTTACCGAAGTCTAGTCTCCACAAAACAGGATTGTATCAAAGTATTGAGACCTCGGCCTAGAAGTCGCATGGCTTTCCTTGACACATTGACTGGTTAGATGACTTAAATTTGGTAAGTGGAGTTCTCGCCTGAATTAGATGACATAATTTTTACATCAAATTTAAGAACGTCCACATGGGATGTCGGCAAAGATGGATTAATTCTGGCCCGAAGGGTGGTTATAGTTTTCATCCTGACAATACGTGATTTGAAGACAAAGAGCAGGCCCGACTTGGGTAAATACCCGTCCGTGGGTCCGGCGACTTTCCTTTATGTAATTCAAAGAATCTTTGAAAGAATTTGGTATGATTATTATTCCGATTTCAAATATGATCATTTTACTTATGTTTGAATTTATGATAATGATTTTATGCATATGACTACTCACGACTCTATATGTGTCCCGGCCCTTTAGTGAGGGACTCGGTGAATAATGAACATATGCCCTCCTGGCCGCCATCCCCATATCATCATGTCATCATATCATCATATCATCATATCATCATATATATATAACGTGTCCCGACCCTCTAGTGAGGGACTCGGTGAATAATGTAATAAATACGCGCACGAAAACGTGTCCTGGCCCGGGACTCAGTGAAGGATGTAACGGTAAGCACGAGCAGAGTAATATGCAACCACATACATACAAATCATCTTTTGAGACTCAATAGATAAGTAAACTAATCAGCTCTCAAGTGTCAGGATAATAATCATATTCAGTTCTTTCTAAATCTTATTACAAACCATAGCAAGGAACGTTTCAGGATTCATATACTTGTATCACTCTAACATGATATGGCTTTTGAAAGTCAAATACGACTCTAATTATGCAATTCTTTAAGAGTAGGAATTTCCATACATCATTTGTTAGTCAATCATATAGTAGGCTCGTGACAATAACATTAAGGAATGAATAGAATCACAAGTCATGCTTGGAACTAGAGAGTAGAATTTACCCCAAGGTTCATATCATTTCTTACTTACGTCTAGGACATGCCAAGAAAAAGAAGGAATAGGCTTTACATACCTTTAGTGTTTAGTCGTATTATAACTTGTACTTGCTGCCCAATGGTACTTATCCTATATCAAGATATCAAGAGCTACGATTAGTCTACGAGGGAATTCAATATGTATTTTAATGTTAACAATCCCTTTCTAACATTTAGACGACGTTTCGTTCGTATTCAAACCAACTAGTACTACAAACTAATATTGCTAATCATACTTTCAAGTATCAATCCGAACTTGGTTAAACATGACTTAAGGGAACTTTGGACAGTCCGTACATCATTCAAAACAGTACGCACAACATTACCATTTTCAATTCGCAGTTTTCCAACTTCAACTACAACGACAACAACACGTTTACAACACGTTTACAACATTGCTTATACGATTATTGGAACTGTTTCAGCATCATATTTATTCTTACAATAGCCCCCAAACCATTTCAATTTCAACTTGAATCATTAAGCTTCACTTTCACTATACGTTCATAACAACAATCAACATTCAAAACGCACTAATCCACTCCTATCATTAAAACAGTCCACGGTTTGGGACTGTTTTCCTACTTCAACATAATTCATTTCTTTTACACCCCAATTCATCTTTCCATAATGCATACAATACACCACAATGTCCATAACAACAACAATTAAAACATGACACAAAACAGTCCATAACTTCTCCTAAAGCAGTCCCCTACACGGCTTCAACATAACTACAACAACTTCATGATTTTCATCCATTTATCCATACTACAACACATTCAATCCATTCCCAATACATGTACAAGAAGATTAAGCATCATTTCACCTAAGTTTATAGCACACGGCCCACTTCAACTTTAAGAAAAACATTCCAATACCAACATGCACAATCATAAACATTCAATTCACCACAAAACATATGAAAGATGATCAACTCTTACCTTGTCACTCAATCCTTCAATCGGCTAGCCCTTCAAATTATTTTTTTGAATTTCAACAGTTGTTCTTGCTATTCCAATGAATGATACACGTTATTGTACACCTTCAAAGGGGTTAAATTGCTTGAGAAACTGAATTTTGATCAACTTGGAGCAGCCCCATTCTCGGCCAGCTCTAGCCGAGACCCTCTCTCTCTATCTCTAATGTTCTTAACATTGTGAAGATGCAAATGATTTAGTTAGTGTAGAATGAACGCACTATTCTACACTTGCGCGTCCCCCTCCAACATTGGCGTTTCTACCTTCATTAACATCATAACAATGGCCATTAGTCATTCACATTAACCACCTTCCTTAATTAACTCCTAGTTCACCCATATTCATGGTTATAACCTTCGACCTCGTCCACTCATATACAATGTCTATTCCATGATCTTAATGTCGTTTATAACACATTTATATCACAACTCAACAACAATCATAATTCAATTCAAACTATTTCTCCAAATGTCACTATTCATCATTCATGACCCATTTTACCACATTTTCTACAATCCATGTATTTCAACTCTTCAATACCTTAAACATCATATAAATATCATGAATCTTACCTTAGATGTTGTAGGAACAAGCTTTAGTTGATAATACTCCACTTTGGGCAAAACCCTAGTTTTCCTCCATTTGGATTTGTTGGCCTTGGAGGATCTGTGATGGTTTCCTTACTCTTGATTCACTTGTTTTTATGTTGTTGACCACTAAATATCTTTGAACTCTTGTGAAATAAATGTAGAGAGATTCTTTAGAGAGAAGGGGTGTGATGTTGAAGTGAAATAAAATAAGCCTTGGTCCCCTTATTTAACAACTTGAAAATCTGTGTTGAAGTGAACATTGGTCGTAAACATGGTTTACGACCCGTATTCCATTTTACGGACTTTCCTCCGTGGGCGTATTTAACCATATCAGAACCAGAAACTGAGACTGCAACAATGGTTTACGGGCCGTAAATCACTTTACGGTCCGTAAACCAGGTCGTATTTTACCATTTCCTCGATTGGCAAAAAGTTGAAGTCTTGCATGCCAATTTACGACCTGCCAGTTTTACGGACCGTATACCATTTTACGGTCCGTATTTGTACTTTACGATCACTGGGCAGATTGCAAATTTGCAACTTTTCATATTCTTAGGCTTTTCATTCCAATCATCCACATCCATTTGCATGCATTGCTCACCTCATACCTTGACTTATCTTAGCCAACTTCTCATCTTACATCGGATACCTTTGAAATCTCACCTAAGGTCATCAAACGTCGTCTCTTACTTATGGGGCATCATGCACTCGCACGCCTCACTAGTTCATTTACTTGCATTCCAACGGGAAATTTTCCGAGGTGTAACACTTAGTACTTGTGATATTATTGATCTGATTATTGATATTGAATTCATACATTTCTCGTATTCTCATCCTTCATGATATACTGTCGATACTTGAGGAAACACTGTGATGAGCTGGGCTCAGTTGGATGAGAGTGACATGAGGTCCGATATCCAATGGTTTTCCCAGAATTGAGGTTATGCGTAGTGATTTCCGAGGTTTTCGTCAGAATCATGAGGTAGCGGTTGCTAGGGTTTGTGCCGGAGCTATGAGGTACATGGACTTCGCGGGTGCCCCATAGGTTGTGCTACCGAGATGTCGATATTTCTGTCCGGAGTACATGTGTACACAACATTGCATTGCATCTACATTTCATACATCATTGCATTGCATCTACATTTCATACATCATTGGATTGCATTGTACTTTGGCTTCTATTGTGATATTCTTGTGATGTACTTGTGATATACGGATTCAAACTGAGTAATTAGAGACTTGGCACAATTGGGTTTAGATGCCAAATATAGGCGATGACATGTATTTGGATTTGGCTTGTGTTTGACTTATACCTTAACTGGTTACCTGTTTGTCTTACTTTATTGACTTGTTATGTGTTAGCTAAACTTAGTCGGCCTATGATACCTACCAGTACTTGTTGTTTGTACTGCTTTGTATTGCTATATTTGTTTATGAATGCAGACTTCCAGGTATGATAGACCTCTGCTTCTCGTGGCTAATTGTGGTGTGAGAGTTGCTATTAAGAGTCTTACAAGGTGAGCACAGGGACATCCGTCGCCTTGGAGATTCTTCCCTTATTTTTTGTCTTACTTGATATTCCGAGACATATTCAGACTTTTGATGTATTTTTATATTTCCAGACTCGTAGATGTTAGTTGGTTGCTCTTGTGTGATTAGACAGATTTCTGGGGTGGTTGATGTATTTCCGCACTGTTCTATTTATTATTATGCCACACTTACGTATTTCTATCTCTTCCGCTTATTTATTTATTTATTAATTATTTCATGTATTTGAGATTGTCGGATAAGGGTTCACCTACCGAGGTGGGAAAGGTAGGTGCCCGCGCGACTTAGCTCATTTGGGTCGTGACACATTTAGTTGGAACCAAGTTATCCCATGGTACACTTATCCTGAGATTAGTTATTCCACCCTCCCATAGAGATAAAATAACACTACTATCCTGGGATTAGTAATACCGCGATTTTATCCCAACCAAACGTGGGATAAACTCATCGCAAATATAATCTAGGGATTGTTTATCCTTATCCCTCGTACCAAACATGCCCTTAAAGTATTGTTTTATTGATTTCAACTATTAAGATGACTTACTTCCTCTGTTCCAATTTTAGTGATACTTTTCGCTTCCCGATATTCAAACTGCATGAATTTTGACCAACATTTCAAGATATATTTTTTTCAACAATTTGATATGACAAAATTTGCAACTTATAGTACTTGTCATCTAGTTTTCAAATATATAATTTTTTATCTTTAAATATTGAATTAATCTCAGCCAATTTAGCTTCAAAGTTTAATCAAATTAACTCTTGAAAAGCAAAAAATATCGCGTAAATTGAGACGGAGGGTGTAATAATTAGGGGTGATATAATAAAGTTACCATTCAATTTATTGCATCTTAAGGGGTGTGCCAAGTTGGAGGGGGGATTTGACGATTGATTCGAGTTTATGATCTTCTTGTTGGAGATGTAAAGAGGTAGTTAAATTATTTGTTGAATTTCTTGTACTGTTTAAAGGCTTTTGGTAACTTCCTTTAGCACCTCCTTATCCCACCACCACAAATCTTATAGTCTAATTGTGTGTTTGATATAAAGGAAATATTCTCTTGGAACATAAGTGGATTTCTTACTTATTATTTAGTGTTGGGTACGGCAACATTTCCCGCATAATTTCACAAGAGGGGTCAGGGTAGGGTAGAGTGTATGCATACGTTACCTCTACCTCGTAGAGATAGAGAGACTATTTCCGAAACACCCTCAGTTATGTAAAACATTTCGAAGAAGCTTGAAAAAGGGAGTAGAGAAAAAAAAATAGTAACAACAACACAGTAATGCGTTAACCGAAGCACACGAAACAGGGGTGCTAACAGAAATTGTAAGACAAGAAACTACGAGAATAATACTAATACTGGTAAGAAAGTAGGTGCAAGTATGTGTTACACCTCACGTTCTGGTCGCAAGAAAGTCCTTGTCTTACGGGCGGTTTACACCTCTAGTATCCAGATCCGCACCCGAGTTTTTGAGATATTAAGTTCCTTACCTCGCGTGTACTAAGGTATAAGTATGTGTTCTTTGCAATACAATAGGGTTATAAGTTAAACGAATTGAATCGATGCAACTCGGAGCAACTCAGGAAAACCTGCAGAACCAGTCATCTTTGACGGGCCGTCGATAAGTCAACGAGTCGTCGTTGTACACCGTCAAGAAGCTGCTGTCTCTGAATCTCAAGTGGTATTTCGACCCACCCGTCGACTCGCATCGCTGGAACTTTCTTGAGCCATCTGTATATATTTAGCTCCACGATTGTATTCCTCATTTTCTCATTCCCAAACTAGATAAAACCCTAGTATATCTCCTTTCAACATTTCCTTTCATATTAGTGAAGATTTAATAAGATCAGAGTCCTATAAACCCTAGTTTGTGAAGGGAAAGTTATTCCTAGGGTTCCATTGAAGTTGTTGAGCTTTAGGATTGGAGTTGAAGTTTGATTCTTGGTATTATAGCTCCTTCAAGGTATGTATATGATTCCTACCATTGTGTTTAAGGTAATTATCAAGAGTTTTAGTGGTTTTAAATGAAGGAAATATAGTTATGAAAGTAGTAAGTTGAATAAGGGTAAAGTAGGATTAAGGGTTGTTTTGAGGGATGATTTGGGATAGATTTGATTACATTTTGGTATGTAAGTATTGATATTGTTGTTGTTGGTATTGTTGTTTATGTTGGATTGAATTGGAAGTTGAAGGATTGTTAAGTTTACAAGGGAGATGTTGTCCACAATTTGTTAAGCTCTTTTCGTACTTAAATTGGTCAGTAAGTAAGGTAAATGGTCTAATGGTGGCATATGTTACCTTGATTGTAGACTTATGAGTTCGTGAAGTAGACGTTGGATGACTAGATACGCTTCAAGGTATGTTAAGCTTATCCTTTCTATTCTTTTTGGCATGATCCTTATCTTATGAACGAACAGAGTAAGCGAGGGAGTTCCAAAGACTCTACTCCTAGATGGTATAGGATTCATCATATCCTTGATCTCCTATGTTTTATACCTATGGTTTCTAGACATCTTATGTTGCTTACAATAGTTCAGAGTATTCTTTTCCGAGTCTTTCATGCATTTATATATATGTACAACTATTTTCTTACACCGCGCCGTGCTATAGTCAGTCGGGCAGGCACATAGATGTGAACACCACTGCAGTGGGCAGATTATGTGATTACCCCGGATGCGGGATGATGAGATGATGATAACATCGCACCTATATGACCGGGAAGTATACTATATATATATATATATGTATGTATAAGATGTTGTTTTAAAGAGAGCATGTATAGAAGCAGCCGCAGAGGAACCTTCAGGTATTGAGCTTAGCTTTTATGTTTCACACATTTTTTCGTTACTCCTGTTTATATGTTGTTCTTATGCCTTACATACTCGGTACATTTTTTGTACTGACTCCCTTATTGCTTGGGGGGCTGCGTTCATGCCCGCATGTTCAGGTAGACAGACAGGCGGTCCAGCTCAGTTGGACTTCCAGTCAGCAATAGTCGGTGCGCTCCACTTGATTCGGAGCTGCAGTATATTTTGGTATGCCATTTTTGAGATGTGTATATATATATATATATATATATATATATATATATATATATATATATATGGGTATGACGGGGCCCTGTCTTATCCCTTCTACAACTTTGCATTCTATTAGATGTATGTAGACAATTATTGTAGATGTCACGTGATGTAGCTATGTCGGCTTCTGTTCTTTTGTGTACAACATATGTAGCAGTCTAGTCGGTTGCACTGTTCTTTCAGTATATATATATATATGCAGATGGTTGATAGATCTTGATACATAGTTCTTGATATCGTTCCCGTATGAGTCCATATAGCTCAGTTATAAGTCATGTATGTGTTATATCCCGTATTGTTTTATATGTCGAGTTATTCGCAAGCTAATCGACTTAAGTTAAAGACGAGATTATTTTCGGATATGAAACAGGAACTTTTAATTTTCAATTTTAATTAGTACACAAATTGTTTATAAATTTTATTTAGTGTAGAAATATTATTGGAGATTAGGGACTAATTAATTATGATTAGATTATTAAGTAAGGATTAATGATTAATTAAGATTAGTTAATTTAATTACTATGTGTGGGCCCCACCCGAAATAAAAAAAAATGACAAATCAAGAAATCAATTAGTGAATCATAAGGGGGGGGGGGCACGCTTCTATTAATGGACAACCATATATATATATGGTTGAATGATCAACAAACAAGCCATTTTCATTCCATTTCTTAAAGTTAAAACTTAGAAAAAAATATAACTTCCATGGCTGCCAAGCTCTCGGTCAGCCATGGTGATTGAGAAAAATTGCTTTGTTGCATATTTTGATCAAGTTCAAATAGAATTACAAGTTCAAGGAGGTGATAGCAACATTGGATATTGAATTGAGGAAGAAGAAATTGTGAAATTGGAGCAAACAAGTGTAGAAATTCCTCCGAGTAAATTAAGATAAGATTTTCTTATTTTGTGGTATAATTGTATTGATGGTGTTGTACAGGAAGGATTAAAATTTGATTGAGTGAGGTTGGAAGTAAGAAATTGCATGAAATTGTTGTTATATGAAATTGTGGGTTGAAAGGATTAAAAGTACGATTTATGTTCACATGTTGTTATTCGTGTTGTGGTCGTGTTGTTGTTGATGTGGATTCTAAATTTGGAAAAAGGAAGTGTATAACGTATCGTATACAAAGCGTGTGTTGGTTTGTTCGGTGTATAACCTTGAAACGTTAACGAATTGGATTGAAAAAGGGTTAGGAAGGGTTGTTGGACTATTAAAGTTGTTTATGGGCTGAATTGTAAGGGTTTTATATGCATATCTCTATTATTGTCATTGTTGGTATTTCTGTGATAACAGGAGGTTAATTGGAAGTTCGGGTTAGACGAGTATATAGGGGAGATGCTGCCCGATTTCCATTAAGTCCTTAACTAATGAAAATCCTAATTAAGAAAGTATGAATTAAAAGATAAATCCTATAAGCGATTGGTTACAGATTTATAAGCTAGGAAGTATAGTTTACTAACGATAGCGTTAGTTTCATATTAAAAAGGCTAAGGGGCGACGAAGCGAACGTGATTACGAATAACCTTTAACAGGTATGTAAAGTTATCCTTTCTTTCTTTTTGGCATGATCCTTATCATATTTCACTGTTAGTACTCTTAGAGGTCTGTAGACATGTGTGTGGGGTGTATATAGATTATGATCATCTATGTCTATATAGTTATTATGGATGTTTCTGTTGGTTATGGCAACCTTGTCGGCTTGGGTATTATAATGATATATAGTGGCAGCCTCGTCGGCTTGCGTATTTGATTTCGTTGTGACTGGTTGAGACTCCGCAGGGGACAAATTATCTTGATATGTGACGTTGAGAATCTTTGGGTCTATGTCGATTTCCATGTGGTCTATAGTGTCAGTCTGATTATGTCTAACAGGTATACATATGGGTGTCCAGCTCGGGCACTAGTCATGGCCCACAGGGCTGGGTCGTGAAAAAAATGGTATCAGAGCAGTTCATCCTCGGACTGTCTACAGACCGTGTCTAGTAGGGTCTTGTTTATCGGTGTGTTGTGCACCACATCTATAAACAGGAAGCTACATGACATCTAGGATGTTATCTGTCCTTCTTATCCTAGATCGTGCGATAGAGCTATATTATCAGGATAATCCCTTTCTAACAGACTACTATGTTTACAGCTATGCCTCCAAAGAAAGCGACAGCTGCCCAGAAGGGCAAATCGGTAGCAGGGGATACGAGCCAGACTCGGAAAGTTGCTAGGGCCCGTGTCCAGCTTATGCCTGAGATTGTGTTCCAGTCGGCGAGTTCTGCTACACCGCCACTTCCAAAGGAACCCAGGGCAGCGACAACTTCAGGTCAGGGGGCGGCTCCACCGCTAGTTCCCGAGGTTCCAGTACCCGAGTCTCCAGCTCCTCAGCCAGGGGTGGAGGATAGAGCCATGAAGGATGCAGTGCAGCTGCTGACCAGATTAGTGGCAGGACAGGTTCCCAGACACGAACTAGGGGTTGACCAGGCGGATAGACATGATAGTTTATGAGCCTGCGACTTCTTAAGTTGTAACCCTCCAGAGTTTTTTGGGTCAAAGCCCGAGGATGATCCACAGGAGTTTATCCGGCAGATGCAGCGTATGTTGAGGATAATCAAGTCTTCCGAGACTGAGTCTGTTGAGTGAGCTTCGTATCGGTTGCGTGACATAGCTGTTAATTGGTATGAATCGTGGGAGCTATCTAGGGGCGAGGGTGCTCCTCCAGAGGTATGGGATTAGTTTACGGTGGCCTTTCTTGGCCACTTCCTGCCTCCAGAGATGCGGCGAGCTAGAGTTGATAGATTCTTACAATTGAGGCAGAGGGGCAGGAGTGTTCGATAGTATAGTCTTGAGTTTGACTCGTTGGCTAGATATGCGCCTACTATTGTGGCGGAGGATATGGCAGAGAGAGTACACTGCTTTGTGAGGGGATTGGACCATTACTTGATTGATGGCTGTATGGCAGTGGCTCTTCAGCCAGGTATGGATATTGCTCGGATACAGGCATATGCACAGGGGTTGGAGGATCGACACAGAGGGCGTCAGCCAGATAGAGATCATAACAGGGGTCAGCATAAGAGGGCTAGATCAGCTGATTATCCGGGTGAGTTTCGAGGCAGACAGCCTCCGCAGCATATCAGATATCCTTCCCAGCCCGCACAGAGTGCACCCCCACAATTCACAGGTAGAAGGTTTGATAGAACGGGGTATTCAGGAGCCGGTCAGAGCTCCAGGACTTCGGGTTCGCAGTTGGGCAGGGGGTTGAGTCAGTCGAAGCAACCTTTGCCTCGGTGATCTCGGTGTGGTAGGCATCATCTTGGGGAATGTCATCATGCTGCAGGTGCTTGTTTTTCTTGCGGCTGTCAAGGCCATATTATGAGAGAGTGTCTGTATAGGGGCGGTTCAGGTAGTATGGCTCAGCCTACTGGGTCGGTCGCTGACTCATCTTCTTCTGTGGCTATGCGCCCTATGGGGCGGGGTATTCAGGCACCAGCAGGCCGTGGTAGAGGTCGTGGCGGAGCTTCCAGTTCTAGCGGTCCATCGAACCGCATATATGCTTTGGCTAGTATATAGGATCAGGAGGCGTCACCAAATGTGGTTACAGGTATACTATCGATTTTCTCTCGAGACGTATATGCATTGATAGACCCAGGCTCCACCTTATCGTATATTTCCCCCTTTGTTGCTAGTAGAATTGGGATAAAACTTGAATTGCTAGAACCATTTGAGGTAGCTACACCAGTAGGAGATTCTGTTATAGCAAGGCAAATATATAGAGATTGTTCGGTGATTATATATAGTCGTTGCACCAAGGCAGATCTGATAGAGCTAGATATGACTGAGTTTGATGTTATTATGGGTATGGATTGGTTAGCTTCTTGTTATGCTATCGTTGATTGTAGAGACAAGATAGTTCAATTTCAGTTCCCAGGAGAGTCAATTATAGAGTGGATGGGAAATACATCATCACCAAGGGGTAAGTTTATTTCGTACCTCAAGGCAAAAAAGATGGTCAGAAAGGGTTATATTTATCATCTGATTCGGGTGCATGACCTGAAGGCAGAGGCGCCGACTCTTCAGTCAGTGCCGATAGTTAACGAATTCGTACATGTATTCCCAGATGAACTTCCAGGCCTTCCTCCTGAACGTGAGATAAAGTTTACTATAGATGTGCTGCTAAATACTCAGCCCATATCTATTCCTCCTTATAGGATGGCACCTGCAGAACTGAAAGAGTTGAAGGAGCAACTGAGAGATTTATTATAAAAGGGCTTCATCAGGCCCAGTACATCACCTTGGGGAGCACCGGTACTATTTGTGAGAAAGAAAGATGGGTCGCTGCGGATGTGTATCGATTATAGGCAGTTGAATAAAGTGACGATAAAGAATAGATATCCCCTCCCCAGAATTGATGATCTATTTGACAAGTTTCAAAGTGCTAAGTGTTTCTCGAAGATAGATTTGCGGTCAGGCTATCAGCAGGTGCGGGTAAAGCAGGCAGCTATTCCGAAGACTGCATTCAGGACCCGATATGGGCATTATGAGTTTAGAGTGATGTCTTTTAGGCTGACCAATGCTCCAGCAGTATTTATGGATTTGATTAACCGAATATTCAAGCCGTTCCTAGATATGTTTGTGATTGTGTTCATCGATGATATTCTGGTCTACTCACGATCAGAAGAGGAGCATGCGGACCATCTGAGGGCGGTGCTTAGAATTCTCCAGCGCCAGAAGCTGTATGCTAATTTTCTAAGTGTGAATTCTAGCTGACTTCAGTAGCATTCTTGGGGTATATTATAGGAGCTGATGGCATTCGGGTAGACTCACAGAATATTAAGGCGGTGAAGACTTGGCCTAGACCTACGACGCCTACCGAGGTACGTAGTTTTCTGTGGCTAGCAGGGTATTACAGGAGGTTCGTAGAGAAATTTGCCTCGATTTCAGCGCCTTTAACAAGGTTAACACAGAAGGAAACTAAGTTCCAGTGGACTGATGCGTGTGAGCAAAGTTCCAATCACTGAAGGATAAGTTGACTACGGCTCCAATTCTAACACTTCCTGAGGGACCAGATGTCTATGTTATTTATTGTGATGCCTTAGGCGTTGGGCTAGGTTGTGTATTGATGCAGCATGGTAGAGTTATAGCCTATGCCTCCTGGCAGCTCAGAAAGCACGAAAGAAATTATCCCACTCAGGATCTAGAATTAGCAGCAGTAATTCATGCTTTGAAGATATGGAGACATTATTTATATGGCATGCATGTTGATATTTATACGGATCCTAAGAGTCTCCAATATATCTTTAAGCAGAAGAAGTTGAATTTGCGCCAGAGGAAGTGGCTAGAGTTGCTGAAGGATTATGATGTTGACATTCTATACCACCCAGGGAAAGCGAATGTTGTAGCAGATGAACTCAGCCGTAAATCTATGGGTAGCTTGGCAGATGTAAAACCAGAACGGAAGGGGATAGCCCATGAGATTCGCCAGTTAGCTAACCTTGGAGTCTGTTTGGATGATTCTGATGATGGCGGAGTTTCTGTTCGAGGGGTTTCTGAATCCTCTATCATTGAAGAGGTAAAGAGACGCAGTACGAGGACCCTATTCTTGTACATTATAGAGATGCATCTCTTCAAAAGAAGGAGACCCCATTCGAGATTGCACCTGACGGAGTGCTACGATACAGAGGCAGATTATATGTACCTGAGATTGCAGGGTTACGGCGACAGGTTATGGGAGAGGCACACTATTCCCGTTATTCTGTTCATCCATGGTCAACGAAGATGTATCATGACCTCAGATGTTTGTATTTGTGGGATGGCATGAAAAAGGATATAGCAGAGTTTGTTGCTCAGTGTCTGAATTGTCAACAGGTTAAGGTCGAGCATCAGAAGCCCGATGGATTATTACAGGAGATAGAGATCCCGACTTGGAAATGGAAGGTGATTAATATCGACTTCGTTACAGGTTTACCTTGCACCCCGCGAAGATATGACTCTATTTGGGTTATCGTGGATAGGCTAACAAAATCAGCCTATTTTCTTCCAGTCAGGACTACTTATTCAGCTGAGGACTATGCTAGGTTATACATCAAAGAGATAGTGAGATTTCACGGAGTTCCCACAGCTATTATCTCCGACAGAGGAGCTTAGTTTACAGCTAACATCTGGAGATCCTTCCAGGAGGCATTGGGGACACAAGTGAATCTTAGCACAGCATTCCACCCTCAGACTGACGGACAGGCCGAGCGCACTATTTAGACACTACAAGATATGTTACGGGCCTGTATTATTGATTTCGGAGGTAGCTGGGTCGTTCATTTGCCCTTATCAAGTTTGCTTATAATAATAGCTACCATTCGAGTATCCAGATGGCACCGTATGAGGCCTTGTATAGGAGGAAGTGCAGGTCACCTATTGGCTGATTTGATGTTGGTGAGACTAAATTAATAGGCCCAGATATGATTCAGCAGGCTGTTGATAAAGTGAAGCTTATTCAGGAGAGGTTGCTGGCAGCCCAGAGTCGACAGAAATCATATGCAGATAATCGACGTCGACACTTAGAGTTTCAGGTTGGAGATTGGGTGTTCTTCAAGGTGTCACCCATGAAGGGTGTCATAAGATTCGGCAAGAAAGGGAAGCTAAGCCCGAGATACATTGGGCCTTATCAGATTATCCGTAGGGTATGCCGGGTTTCCTATGAGTTGGACCTACCGTCTGATCTGGAAGCAGTACATCCAGTCTTTTACGTGTTAATGCTTCACAAATGTATAGGCGACCCTTCCCGAGTATTTCCCGTGGATGATATCTAGGTGACGGAGGAGTTGTCCTATGAGGAGAAACCTATAGCCATACTTGATCGGCAGGTCAGGAGATTGCGTACCAAGGATGTGGCTTCCATCAAAGTATTATGGCGAAACAACAATAGGGAAGAGATGACCTGGGAAGCCGAAGAGGAGATAAAGAATAAGTATCCTTACTTGTTCCCTATGCCTACAGGTAACTTATACTCCTCACTTGATTATATTGATTAATCGATGAAACTATATGTTATAGTGATAAGGAAGACTTCCCCGAAATTTTTATAAGACCTTACAGGACCAATTCAACATTTGAGGACGAATGTTCTAAAGGGGGGAAGGATGTTATATCCCGTATATTTTTATATGTCAAGTTATTCGAAAGCTAATTGACTTAAGTTAAAGACGGGATTATTTTCCGATATGAAACAGGAACTTTTAATTTTCAATTTTAATTAGTTCACAATTTTTTTATAAATTTTATTTAGTGTAGAAATATTATTGGAGATTAGGGACTAATTAATTATGATTATATTATTAAGTAAGGATTAATGATTAATTAAGATTAATTAATTTAATTACTATGTGTGGGCCCCACCCGAAATAAAAAAAATGACAAATCAAGAAATCAATTAGTGAGTCATAAGGTGGGGGGGGGGGGGGGGGGGCACGTGTCAAGCCATTTTGCATTCCATTTCTTAAAGTTAAAACTTAGAAAAAAAAATATAACTTCCATGGCTGCCAAGCTCTCGGCCAGCCATGGTGATTGAGAAAAATTGCTTTGTTGCATATTTTGATCAAGTTCCAAGTGAATTACAAGTTCAAGGAGGTGATAGCAACATTGGATATTGAATTTAGGAAGAAGAAATTGTGAAATTGGAGCAAACAAGTGTAGAAATTCCTCTGAGTAAATTAAGGTAAGATTTTATTATTTTGTGGTATAATTGTATTGATGGTGTTGTAGAGGAAGGATTAAAATTGGATTGAGTGAGATTCGAAGTAAGAAATTGAATGAAATTGTTGTTATATGAAATTGTGGGTTGAAAGGATTAAAAGTACGATTTATGTTCACATGTTGTTATTCGTGTTGTGGTCGTGTTGTTGTTGATGTGGATTCTTAATTTGGAAAAAGGAAGTGTATAACGTATCGTATACAAAACGTGTGTTGGTTTGTTCGGTGTATAACCTTGAAACGTTAACGAATTGGATTGAAAAGGGGTTAGGAAGGGTTGTTCGATTTTTAAAGTTGTTTATGGGCTGAATTGTAAGGGTTTTATATGCATATCTCTATTATTATCATTGTTGGTATTTCTGTGATAACAGGAGGTTAATTGGAAGTTCGGGTTAGACGAGTATATAGGGGAGATGCTGCTCGATTTCTGTTAAGTCCTTAACTAATGAAAATCCTAATTAAGAAAGTATGAATTAAAAGATGAATCCTATAAGCGATTGGTTACAAATTTATAAGCTAGGAAGTATATTTTACTAACGATAGCGTTACTTTCATATTAAATAGGCTAAGGGGCGACGAAGCAAACGTGATTACGAATAACCTTTAACAGGTATGTAAAGTTATCCATTCTTTCTTTTTGGCATGATCTTTATCATATTTCACTGTTAGTACTCTTAGAGGTCTGTAGACATGTGTGTGGGGTGTATATAGATTATGATCAGCTATGTCTATATAGTTATTGTGGCTGTTTCTGTTGGTTGTGGCAGCCTTGTCGGCTTGCATATTTGATTTCGTTGTGACTGGTTGAGACTCCGCAGGGGACAAATTATCTTGATATGTGACGTTGAGAATCTTTTGGTCTATGTCGATTTCCATGTGGTCTATAGTGTCAGTCTGATTATGTCTAACAGGTATACATATGGGTGTCCAGTTCGGGCAGTAGTCATGGCCCACGGGGCTGGGTTGTGACAGTATGGGCCACCCTACCTTTTAGTGAGCTCCAAGCACGAGTATAGGGGATCTTGGTCAATAGAGGTCAGGCACTCATCGCGATTCGTCGGTTGGGTCATGACAGAAGTGGTACCCAAGCAGTTCCATCCTGGAGTTATCTACAGACCGTGTCTAGTAGAGTCTTATTTATTGGTGTGTGGTGCACCACATTTATAAATAGGAGGCTACAGGACATATAGGAAATTGTCATTCTTTCTATCCTAGATCGTGTGATAGAGCCGTGTGTTAAGAGTTTGCCTTTAAATAATTTGTTCTGATTTCAGTGATGCCTCACAAGAAAGCTAAAGCTGCTCAAAAGAGCAAGAGAGTGGCTGGTGAGGCTACTAGCAATACTCAACGGGCTACCAAGGCTCGGGGCGAGTCCTAGAGTGAGAGTCCATCTCAGAATTCGCATATCCCGCCTCTAGCACCTGTTCCAGTGCCCCCCAATCCCTCAGCTAGATGCACCGGGTCAGGATATGCGGGATGCTATACAGTTATTGACCAGATTAGTACCCGCCCAGGCTCAACGTCATGGAGTTGGTGTTGACCAGACAGACCGAGCTGGTAGTGCGAGGGTTAAGACTTTCCTCTAGTTAGATCCTCTAGAGTTCTCCATGTTGAGGCAAAATATGGACCCCCAGGACCTTATTAATAGTGATTAGAGGACTTTGAGGGTTATGCACGCTCATGAGGTCGAGTCAGTGGAGTTGACTTCTTATAGGCTCCGTGATGTTGCAGTGTAGTGGTATCAGATGGGAGCTGTCTAGGGGAGAGAATGCCCCTCCAGCCGTTTGGCGTGAGTTTTCAGACGCCTTTATTCATCATCATTTTCCTCCAGAGGTCTGGCGGTCCTGAGCAGATAGGTTTTTACATATCGAGCAGGGCAGTATAAGCGTTCAAGAGTACAGTTTATACTTTGATTCATTGGTTAGATATGTCCCAGCTATGGCGGCTGAGATGGATGATTGAGAGTCGTTTTGTGGTTGGTCTAGGGCAACATTTGATTGATGAGTGTACGACAGCTGCGTTACAGCCGGGCATGGATATTTCCCGTATACAGGCGTATGCACAGAATCTGGAAGATTGTAAACATTAGCAGAGGATAGAGCGTGAGCATGACTGGGGTCATGGTAAGAGGGCTAGATCCCTAGATGTTGTTGGTGAGTTTACGGGAGGACAGAGACGGCAGTATTCCCGGTATCCATTTCAGTCAGCAGGGAGTCCACCTCCGTGGTTTTCAGGTCAGATATTTGATCGGCCATTTATTTTCAGAGCGGGTCAGAGTTCTAGACCTTTAGGTTCTCAATACAGATCGGATTCAGGCCAAGTGAGGCCACATTTTCCACAGTGTAACCAGTGTGGTAGGCTACAGTCTGGACAGTGTCGATTGGGATCAGATGCTTGTGGCTGGCCAGGTCATGTGACGAAGGAGTGTCCGTCGAGAGCTGTTGCAGGTATTGTTCAGCCTACCGGGTCTATAGCTAGTTCTTCTTCATCTATACTCCCTATAGGGCAAGGTTCTACGACACCAGCAGGACGTGGTAGAGGAAGGGGTGAAGCATCTAGTTCGAGTAGTCCTCAAAACCGCATTTATGGATTAGCTGGTTGACAGGACCGTGAGTCGTCTCCTGATGTTGTCACAGGTATATTATCAGTCTCCTCATATGATGTATACGCACTGATTGATCCAGGTTCCACCTTATCATATGTTACTCCATTTGTTGCTGACAAGTTTGGGAATCAGCTTGAATCAATTAAACTATTTGAGGTGTCTACGCCAGTTGGTGATCCAGTTATAGTTAGTGGAGTATATCGAGGGTGTGTAGTGATGGTTTGTAATCGCCATGCCATAGCAGATTTTATTGAGTTAGACATGATTGATTTTGATGTTATTAGGGGCATGAATTGGTTGGCTTCTTGTTATGCTAATGTTGATTGCAGTTAACAGATAGTTCGATTCTAGTTTCCTGTCGAGCCAGTCCTAGAGTGGAAGGGTAATGCTGCTTCGCTGAGGGGTAGATTTATTTCCTACCTTAAGGCAAGAAAGATGATCAGAAAAGGGTATATCTATCACCTAGTTAGGGTTCAAGATGTACAAGCGGAGTCACCGACCCTTTATTCTGTTCCTGTGGTTAATGAATTCCCAGAAGTGTTTACAGATGAGCTTCCAGACATTCCGCCAGAGCGGGAAATTAATTTTACTATTGATTTACTACCGGATACTCAGCCAATATCCATTCCTCTTTATAGAATGGCGCCTGTGGAATTGAACGAGAAATTGAGGGATTTACTCTAGAAGGGATTTATTAGGCCAGTACATTGTCGTGGGGAGCACCGGTATTATTTGTAAGAAAGAAGGATGGCTCTTTGCGAATGTGTATTGATTACAGGCAATTGAATAAAGTGACTGTAAAGGATAAGTATCCGCTTCTGAGGATTGATGATTTATTTGATTAGTCGCAGGGTGCTAAATATTTCTCAAAGTTAGACTTGAGATCTGGGTATCATCATGTTAGGGTGAAGGAGGAAGATATTCCGAAGACGGCATTCAGGACTAGATTTGGGCACTATGAGTTTCATATGATGTCATTCGGGTTAACTAATGCTGCAGCTGTATTCATGGATTTGATGAATCGTGTATTCAGACCCTTCCTAAATCTATTCGTGATCGTGTTCACAGATGATATTCCGGTTTATTCTTCGTCAGAGGTTGAGCATGCAGATCATCTACGTGTGGTGCTTACAGTTCTTTGAGATAGAGAGTCATATGCGAAGTTTTCTAAGTGTGAGTTCTGGTTGAACTCTGTGGCTTTTCTTGGTCACATTATTTCAGATGAAGGTGTTACACCCCGTAGTTCTATACGTTGAGATTTATAAGTGTTGGTAGTTTTGAGTATGGACTCTCGAGTTGCCTTCAAGGATATAAATGATTATATGCGTTTATCTTATTGTTAGGAAGGTTTTAGGTCATATATTGGAGAGCAAGTGAATTAAGGAAACTATGTTTGTTGGAACCTTGGAGAAAATATGAAGGGAAATTTTGGTCCAATTTGGAGAAAGCATATCTTTTAGTATATGAGAAGTTTTGAGGAAAAACAAAAGCCTAAAAGTGAAGCTCCTGAAGTCTAATTTCTAACGCAACAAACCATTCATCGATACAACATCGGAGTGCGAAGATAAGGACGTTACAAGTCTTGCTGGTAGGCCAGGAAATTGGTCTACGCGAGCGCGCTAGGAGGTAGCGCGAATGCGTAGAAGGGTGACAAATAACCCAGCACAAACGCGCTGAGTACTTTCTAGGTCGGTGCATACTGACTCTAGACAAGTATAAAAGGGGGATTACCCCCTTATTTTCAGATCAAACACCCCTCAAAAGTTCCCAAATACTCTGGAATATTACCCTAACCTCCGTCAACTAAATTGTAGCGCAAAACACTTGCAATTCTGAAATTAAGGTTCGGGAAGTGTATAGTTCTGATTAAAGTATCGTATTGCGCTGAATCTTGGCTTGAGACCAAGGCGAATATTGAAGTAATTGTTGCCCTAGCGAAGAATAAGGTATGAATCTCTCCTTATTAGTATTAATTTTGGTTTATTTACGGGGATAAAGTTATTAAATAGTCGTATAACAAGTTGGTTAGTTGAGAAATTTGGAAAACATCGTGTGGGATGTTTTATGGAGCTTATGGTGTTGATAATGTTGTTGCTGATGTTGGTATTGTTGTTGTTATTGTTTGTTGTTGGATTGTGATTTTGGGCTAAGCATATAAACAGGGGAGATGCTACCCGAATTTCGGCAGATTATAAAGGAGTTTAATTTGAAGGTTCAGGATAAGTATATGACAATAGACGTAACCATAGTATGAATGGTCTTATATATAGGTTGTGAGGCCGGAAGTAGGTGGAAAGATCGAGAAGTGAACTCCCAGTTATGTTAAGGCTAGTCCCTTTCTTTCAAAAGGTATGATTCCCGTGGTATGATTCCATGCATTTTTTCCATAACGTCCCTATTCCTCAAAAGCTAGAAGTTCATGATTCGTAAAGGCTTTTTATGATGCTAAAGTTGAGATGTTTTTTATGATAACCATGATGATGATGATTTTATTTCTAGAAATTCCAACGCTTATGATTTTAAGGCTATTATGAGATTATTGAGTTATTTAATGCTTTTCCTGATTCCATTCGTTGTTGTCGATCTCACCTTATCATAATTGTTCCTTCAAGGTAGGATATAGCAATGATGATTGTTCCATAAGATAATCGGATGTTACTGACCTTACGTCGCTCCGACAAAGTGGTAAGTCTTCTTTGGGCTCTCGTGCATGCTACTTATATTATATATGTATATTAGCTATGTATATATGGGATATGGGGAAAGGGAAAGGTGTTATATACACATAACTACTTGATCAGTTGGTGTACTATGATATCGTCCCGGACACGGGATACATGGGTATTGAACGAGCCGTTCGTTCCGCAGCAATATATATATATATATATATATATATATATATATATATATATATATATATATATATATATATGAAATGATGACATGATATATGGATCGGGATACAAGTTCTACAGCAATATAATATATTTATGGATCGGGCTGCACGTACCGCAGCACTATTATGTTATATATGTATGAGAAATGTTTTTGCGAAAAGGATAAGCATGCATGATAGCTGCCTTAAGAGGCAATTGGAGGTACAGGCCATCTTTATCTCATGCTATGTTTCATATTTTTTATTATGTTATTATTCATGCCTTACACACTCAGTACACTGTTTGTACTGACGTTCTTTCTTAGGGACGTTGCGTTCATGCCCACAGGTTCAGGTAGTCAACCAGACGATCCAGCCGAGTAGGACCTTCACTCAGCTGCAGTCAGTGCGTTCCATTTGATTCGGAGCTGCAGCCCTTTTTGGTATGCTATCTTGACATGTAAATATATAGGTACGACAGGGCCTTGTCTATCTTCTCTACAGTTCATATTCCATAGAGGTCTGTAGACAGTTGTGCATAGCAGGAGTATCGTGTAGCTATGTCAGCTATGATTTTGTTATACAACATATGTAGTGGCCTAGTCGGCCTACACTGTTATCCTTGGTACGTATGGTTATTTATATATATGTATGCACGGGGTATAAGCTTTCGATGAAAAGTTCATTGTGTTAATTTTACAGAAGACGGTATAGTTCAGTTGCGAATTATGTATGGGCGACAAGATTAATTAGTGAGAAGTAGGTACGAGTATAGGGGTTCTTGCTCAATAGTGGTCGTGCACTCGTCACGGCTCATCGGTTTGGGTCGTGACAAATGTGGTATCAGAGCAGTTCGTCCTAGGGTTTTCTACAGACCGTGTCTAGTAGAGTCCTATTTACGGGTGTGAAGCGCACCACAGTTATAAACGGGAGGCTGCGGGGGGTTTAGGAATCATTGACCTTTCCTTGTTTTCTTAGATCGTGTGATAGAGCCAGAGTCTTGGAAAGATCGTTTCTGACCCTCTTTCCCTGTAGGTAAGTGCAAATTGAGAGAGATGAAGAGATCGGCTTCAGATAGTGGGGGCGCAAGGAAGGCCCCCAGGGTGGATTCGGGACCACAGATTCCAGGACCGAGTAAGAGGAGTCCTAGCTATTCTATTGAGATAGATTCGCCCGAGGATATCGAGACGATTCCCCCAAAGCTCGTGACCTCCGTGGACGAGGATCCATCGGAAGATAGTTATGAGATGGACCCGTCGGAAGATAGTTACGAGATAGACCCGTCTGAGGGTTCGTATGAGACGTTGGTGGAGCTGGAGGCTCCCGAGGTTGTACTAGAGTTGACCCTTCCAGCTCCTCCTATGATGGAGCATTATATCAGGGCAGCCACGAGTATGAGTGTTACCGAGTATTCTAGCCCTCTATCTTGGCCTTCGGTAAATCAGGAGCTGCCATAATATACGTATCCCTGAGACTCGGATGGGGGAGATGAGGAGGGCCAGACTAATAGATTGTGGAAGGATTATCACGACCTGACTAAAGGGCCATGACGGGTACCCGGAGCTACCCTACCGAGCACCACCTAACTCAATTGTCATCACATTAAATCTGAACATACACTGTTCTCATCATGAAACTCATTACGAGACAGCCTTCATTTACTTCCCAAACAAATATATACACATAGGCCCACACGGCTACAAAATGATGTACAAGACATGTACTAATAAGATCATGAGACATCTACTACCCACACACATGTATCTATGATAGGACAGGATAGGACAGGACCCCGCCATGCCCCAAATATGTACACAAAAAAAAATACCAACAAGCGGCAACTCCGGAGAAGTGGAGTGCTCCTATAAGACTGATGATAGAGTTCCTAGGTATCCGGTCCATCTCCCTGTATACCTGCGGGCATGAATGCATCGTCCATAAAAGGAAGGACGTCAGTACGAACAATGTGATGAGTATGTAAGGCATGAACCATAATGTAGTAAAGCAATAAGGAAACATGAGGGAAAGAGATAACTTGTATATTAAACTGCCTCTTAAGGCGAATACCACACATGCTTAGCCTTTTAAGAAAACATTTTTCATACATACATAACATAATATCATCACTAGCTCGCGTCCGGGCCTCCCGCGTCTAGGGTAATCATCTCACGCCGCCCACTAGTGGTGACTACCCGGCCAACTAGGCACGGTGTAACTATCATCATCCATAAGCCACCTACCGAAGTAGTGTCTGCCCGGCCAACTAGGCCCGGTGTAATCATACATAAAAATAAGCATGCATGAGAGTTCAATTAAAAGCTACCACTCTATCAGAGTGGCGTAAGGTCGGTAACCTCCGATTATGTTATGGAATAATCATGATCTCCATGTCTCACCTTTAAGGAACTATCATTTTATAAGCTTTAGAATCTCGATGAATAAAATCATCATAATCATCGTCATTATCATAGAACATATCTTATCCCTTCCTCATAGGAAGCTCTTAGAAATCTTTAGCCTTCAACCTTGGGATAAAGGAAGTCATGGAAATATAAATGAATCATAGTATAGGAGTCATACCTTTGAAAGTAATGGACTAGCTTTACACACCTTTACGTCTCTTTAACTTTATCGACTAAACGCTTCCCCTCCAAGCTTACAATTCTACATTCAAGAGAATTCGTACTAAAATTAGATAATTGGAAGCATATTTGAGTCTAAACTAAAATGACTAAGAGCTAACAAAAATTGGGAAGCATTTCCTTTGTTCCAACAACTTCCTCCATATGATTAAAAAAACTCCCAAATACCGATAACAACACCCATAATATCATAATCAATAAACATCTTCAAGTTAAACATTATTCAACTCTTAAAATTCCCTTTTAAAGTCATCCTTAACCATAACTACAATGCAACACCATATCCATTTTCATATAATACTTCCTCGACATCATTAGTATCATTCACAACATAATTATACTCATGGCATATCAATAATTATGATTCAAGTCAAATTACTATTCAAGAATATCACTATTTCCACATTTGAGCCTCATATTCTACTTTCTTCCCCAATCCAAGTCATTCAACCACTCAATACTCTTAATAACATGAGATGAACACAAAACTCACCTTTGGTGATATAGGAATGGACTTTGGATGAAAATACTTTACTTGAGAAAAACCCAACTTCAATTCCAAGAGAATTCTTGGCTTCCATCAATCCTAGTGCGCATCCACACACTTGATTCTCTTGATTCTTGGTGTTTAATCTTTGATTTATCTAGGATTTGTGTTGATATGGTGAGTTAATGGAAGCTTAGAGAGGCTTTAGGGTTTTATTGTAGGTGAAAAATGAGGCCCAATTCGTGGGAAATATCTAATTATAGGCTTAGGAACAATTTTCCACCGACTTCAATTTTCTGGAAATTTCGGGGAAAGTATGGGCACTGTTCATCCCGTACTTTAAAGTACGGGTTTTACTGTTCATCAGAGGTAAAACAAATTCCAACTTTCTGGAATTTTTTGCAAAGTACACCCAGAAAGTGTGGGATGTACTTTATTGTACGGGTCGTACTTTCCTCCGTACTTCACAGAAATGCGATCTGTCAGTTGCATTGGAAAAACTTCAATTTTCATAGGTTATGGGTTCCGTAACTCCTTATATTCTAGGAGATATGCCCCTCTCAAGTTGGACCAAAATTTCTGTCCAAAATTCTGCCAAGTTTTTCCTAATTTTCAACCAACCTAATTTCTTCGATTCGCTTGATCCTGAAACCTTTAAATACTTGTCTAACACTTATTAAAAGTATTTCTTGACCTTATAGGGGTATCATAGCCTCTCTGAACTCACGTTAATTTTCTTACGATGACACAAAAATTCACAAGGTGTAACATCCTTCCCCCTTAGAAATATTCGTCCTCGACTATTAAACTCTTAGGAATTCTATAAATATTTCGCCAGAGCTTCCCTTGTAACTATACCACAACCAGCGTGTCACAAAAACCCAAAAATAGAAGTCCTCACAGGGCTACAACAACAAAGAAATATTGACCACACACGACCAAGGAATCATCAAAAGAAGCGTTACATACCTGGGGACAATTGCGTCCCATCTTGAACTTCTTCTTGGGGTGGAAATAAATGTGGATATCTTGATTTCATATCTTCTTTAGCTTCCCAAGTCATCTTTTCTCTATTATTGTTTCTCCATAGAACCTTAACTGAGGCTACGTCTTGGTTCTGAGTCTCCGAACTTGCCTATCTAGAATGGCAATAGGTACCTCTTCATAGGACAATTTCTCAGTAACTTGGACATCATCTATAGGCACAATTTTGGAGGGATCTCCATTGCATTTACGAAGTATTGACACATGAAAAACTGGATGGACTGACTCCAGGTCTGAAGGCAGATCTAACTCATAAGCCACCTGGCCCACCTTGTGCACAATCTTGTAAGACCCAATATACCGGGGACTAAGCTTTCCCTTCTTGCCAAATCTCATTACACCTTTCATTGGCGACACATTCAAGAATACCCAATCGTTAACTTGGAATTCCAAGTCTCGTCGATGATTGTCCGCATAAGATTTCTGATGACTCTGGGCTGTTAACAACCGGTATCAGATAAGCTTGATCTTTTCTACCGGTCGCTGGATCAATTCTGGGCCTATTAATTTTGTCTCCCCTCCCTCGAACAATCCAATTGGCGATCTACACTTCCTCCCATATAAAGCCTCATATGGAGCCATTTGAATGCTAGAGTGATAACTATTGTTATATGCAAATTCAATGACTGGCAAATGATCATCCCAATTACCTCCGAAGTCTAACACACATGTTCGCAACATATCTTCGAGGGTCTGATTGGTGCGCTCAGCTTGCCCATCAGTCTGTGGATTGAAATGTTGTGCTAAGTCTCACCTGAGTTGCCAAACCTTCTGTAAAGACTTCCAGAAATTACCTGTATATTATGTGCCCCTATCAATGATAATGGATATTGGGACACCATGAAGTAGTACTATCTCTTTGAGATACAGCTTTGCATAATCTTCTGCTGAGTATGTAGTGCTGACTGTTAGAAAATGAGCTGACTTTGTAAGTCTGTCAACAACTACCCATATAGAGTCATGCTTACGCCGAGAACGAGGCAAGCCTACAATAAAATCCATATTAATCACTTCGCATTTCAAATTTAGAATCTCCATAACTTGCAACAACCCTCCGGGCTTTTGATGCTCAATTTTCTCCTCCTGGCAATTAGGACACTGAGCTACAAACTCTGCTATATCTTTCTTCATTCCGTCCCACCAATATATGGACTTGAGAACATGGTACATCTTTGTCACTCCTGGATGAACAGAATAACGGGAATGGTGGGATTCTTCCAAAATCTGACGGCGTAATCCTGCAACATCCGGGACACATAGCCTGCTTCGATACCTGAGAACTCCATCTGCAAAAATCTCAAATGGTGACTTTTATTTTTGAGGAATTGTATCTTTATAATGACCTAACTTAGGATCTTCATGTTGGCGCTTTTTCACCTCAACTACCAAATATGAGGCAACCGAATTTTGAATAGTGACTCTAGTATTGCCTGAATCCATCAAGCGAACTCCCAGATTGTCTAGCTGTTGAAGTTTACGAGCTAACTCCTTCTTGTCTGGCTGAACATCACATAAACTACCCATGGATTTGCGGCTAAGAGCATCAGCTACCACATTTGCTTTTACAGGATGATATAAAATGCTAACATCATAATCTTTTAATAGCTTCAACCATCACCTTTGCCGAAAATTCAATTCCTTCTACTTGAAAATATACTGGAGACTCTTATGGTCTGTATATATATCAACATGGACTCCATATAAATAATGCCTCCACATCTTCAATGCATGGATCACTGCAGTCAATTCTAAATCATGAGTCGGGTAGTTTTTCTCATGTTTGCGCAACTGCCTTGAAGCATAAGCAATCACCTTACCATGCTACATCAACACACAACCTAATCCAACACCGGAGGCATCACAATAGACAACATAGCCTTATGATCCTTTTGGAAGTGTCAGAACCGGGGCCGAAGTCAATCTACTCTTCAACTCTTGAAAACTATGCTAACAAGCGTCGGTCCATTGGAATTTTGCTGATTTCTGAGTCAGCTTCGTCAATGGTGCATAAATAGAAGAAAATACTTCTACAAATATTCTGTAATAAGCTACTAAACCCAGAAAGCTACGGACCTCTGTAGGCGTCGTAGGCCTTGGCCAAGTCTGCAGAGCTTCAATCTTCTGGGTATCTACTCGAATACCATCAGCTGAGATAATATGGCCCAGAAAAGTTACAGAATTCAACCAAAACTCACATTTTGAAAACTGGGCATATAATTCTCGAGTCCGAAAAATTCCGAGAGCAGTACGTAGAAGATCTGCACGCTCTGCTTCCGACGGAGAATATGCCAGAATATCATTGATGAACACATTCACAAATAGATCTAGGACAGGCCTGAACACATTATTCATCAAGTTCATGAACACCGCCGGGGCATTAGTCAATCCAAATAACATAACCCGAAATTCATAATGACCATATCTGGTTCTGAAAGCCATCGTCGGAATGTCTTTTTCTCTAACTCTCACTTGATGATATCCTGACCTCAAATCAATCTTTGAAAACCACTTAGCACCCTGCAATTGATCAAATAAAAAACATCGATTCTCGGAACTGGATATTTATTCTTGATTGTCACCTTGTTCAACTGTCGATAGTCAATCCACATTCACAAGGAAACA
This sequence comes from Lycium barbarum, assembly GCF_019175385.1. NCBI lineage: Eukaryota > Viridiplantae > Streptophyta > Magnoliopsida > Solanales > Solanaceae > Lycium > Lycium barbarum. The sequence goes on from NC_083344.1 coordinate 86,859,012, forward strand.
TCTTTCTTTCTCACGAACAACACAGGTGCTCCCTATGGTGATGAACTAGGCCTAATAAAGCCTTTTTCAAGCAGATCTTTTAGTTGTGCCTTTAGCTCTTTCAATTCTGCAGGAGCCATCCTATAAGGAGGAATAGATATGGGTTTGGTATTCGGCAGCACATAAATAGTAAAATCAATCTCCCGCTTTGGTGGTAGACCTGGAAGCTCATCTGGAAATACATCCCGAAATTCATTCACTACAAGAACCGATTGAAGTGTTGGCGGTTTTACTTCAGTATCATGACCCCGGACTAAATGATAGATATAGCCCTTAGCAATCATCTTCCTTGCTTTGAGATAGAAAATAAACCTACCTCTCGGGGACACTGTATTACCTTTCCATTCTAACACTGGTTCTCCCGGGAATTGGAATCGAACCATTTTTGTTCTACAGTCAACATCGGCATAACAGGGCTCCAGCCAATCCATGCCGATAATAACATCAAAATCTAATATCTTCACCTCGATATAAATAGCTATAGCATGGCGATCACAAACCACAACCACACAGTTTCTATATACTTGTCTGGCTATTACCGGGTTACCAACAGGAGTCGACACATCAAAAGGTTTGATTAGCTCAGGTTTCACCCCAATACGATTAGCAATATGAGTAACATACGACAAAGTAGAACCCAGATCAATCAATGCATAAACATTATAAGAGAATACTAATAATATACCCGTGACCACATCATGGGAGGACTCAAGATCCTGTCACCCGGCCAATGAATAAATACGAGGCTGAGGGCCACTTGAACTGGACGCTACTCCTCTGCCACGACCTGATGGCGCCTGTGAGCCTTGCCCCAAAGGGCGTACAGACAATGAGGAACCAACTGCTGATCATGTGGGCTGGACCCTACCTCTATCACCTAACGATGGACAATAACGCATCATATGCCTAGTCTGACCACAAGGATAACAAGCATCTGAGCCTCGGCGACATTGGCCCGTATGTAATTTACCGCGCTGGCTGTATCGTGGTACTGGTGGTATCCTCTGACTAGGATCGCCTCCAAACTGAGAACCCAAAGCTCTCGAGCTCTAACCTGATCCAGAATAAACCAGGTAGTCAAATCTCCTGTTTGCAAATCGAGGAGGTGCACTAGCCACGGACTGGCCTGAATATCTGGAATATTGTTGCCTCTGACCCCCTCTATACTCACTAGTAACACCGACAGATCTGGCCCTCTTACTATGCCCTCTATCAATATCGCGCTCACCCCTAGGCGACTTATGTTATTCCTCTAAATTCTGGGCATGGACCTAAATACGGGAGATGTCCATCCCTTCCTGAAGTGAAGCTATCAAGCAGTCTTTAATAAAGTGTGGCCCCAAGCCACTCCCAAATCGATGCACTCGGTCTCCCATATCGGCTACCATAGTCGGAGCATACCTAGACAATGAATTGAATCGAAGGCTATACTCTCGGGTGCTCATATTTCCCTGTCTGAGATTTAAGAATATGTCAGCTCGGGCCCGTCAAACTTTCGGTGGCAAATAATGGGGAATGAAGGCATCTACGAACTCTTGCCATACCGGGGGAGCTGCATTTTCCCCTCTCGAAAGCATCCAATTGTTACACCACAGAACTAATACATCCCGCAACCTATAGGACGCCAAGTCCACTGACTCAGTATAAGAAGCATGTATTATTCTTAGCGTCCTCAACATCTCATCTATAAAACCCTGCGGGTCCTCATCCGGCTTTGACCCGAAAAATTCTGGCAGGTTCAAACTCATAAAATCACAGGCTCTGGCACTAGTCGCTCTGTCACCAGGACCCGCACTCTGCCACTGGGTCTGGGTGGCTACTAACTGAGTCAACAACGGGACTGTATCACGCAAGTCCCGATCTGGAGCAATAGGGGGAGTGGCTAGAGCCCTTCCACACTCTTCTGCTACTGGAGGAGTGGAGGTAGCATGCGAGGGAGTGACACTCTGAGCCTCGCTATGTCCTAGCTCAGCCGGGGGTTCTCGGCTGGTACCTTCTCCAGCAGCGCCCAGTATTGTGCTGACTTTCTTCTTCTTTCTCGGAGGCATCGCTGAAATTAAACATGAAAAGATTAGATAGTTGCATTCTTGACTTAACTCTATCGCACGATCTAAGATGAGAAGGAAGGTCAATAGTTCCTAAATGCCCTGTAGCATCCTATTTATAAGTGTGGCGCGCTTCACACCCATAAACAAGACTCTACGGGACACGGCTCGAAAACACACCCTAGGACGAACTGCTCTGATACCACTTTTGTCACGACCCGACTAGAGGGGATGACGGGCACCCGGAGCTACCCTACCGAGCACCACCTAACTCACTTGTCATCATATTCAACTTGAACATACACCATTCTCATCATGAAACTTATTACGAGACAACCTTCATTTACTTCCCAAACACACACACATATATATATATATATATGCACACACATATATATATATATGCACACACATATATATATATATGCACACACACACACATATATATATATATATATATATATATATACCCTACCGAGCACCACCTAACTCACTTGTAATCATATTCAGTCTTAACATACACCGTTCTCATAATAAAACTCATTACGAGACAGCCTTCATTTACTTCCCAAACACACGCACACACACACATATATATATATATATATGTGTAAATATACATATACATAAATAGATATACATATATATAAATACACACACATAGGCCTCTAAGGCTACAAAATGATGTACAGAACATGCACTAATAAGATTATGAGACATCTACTACCCACACACATGTATCTACGAGCCTTTACTAGAATATTAAATCATAAGGATGGGACAGGACCCCGCCATGCCACAAATATGTACCCAAAACATATACCAACAAGTGGCAACTCTAGAGAAGTGGAGTGCTTCTATAAGACTACTGATTGAGCTCCTAGGTATCCGGTCCGTCTCCCTGTCTACCTGCGGGCATAAACACAACATCCATAAAAGGAAGGACGTCTGTACGAACAATGTACTGAGTATGTAAGGCATGAATCATAATGTAGTAAAGCAAAAAGGAAACATGACAGAAAGAGATAACTTGTTTATCAAACTGCCTCTTAAGGCGAATTCCATGCATGCTTAGCCTTTTAAGAAAACATTTTTCACACATACATAACATAGTACCATCCCTAACCCGCATCCGGGCCTCCCACGTCCGGGGTAATCATCTCACGCCGCCCACTAGTGGTAACTATCCGGCCAACTAGGCACGGTGTAACTATCATCATCCATAAGCCGCCCACCGAAGTGGTGTCTGCCCGGCCAACTAGGCCCGGTGTAATCATACATAAAAATAAGCATACATGAGAGTTCAATTAAAATCAACAACTCTATCGAAGTGACGTAAGGTCGGTAACCTCCGATTATGTCATGGAATAATCATGATCGCCATTTTTCACCTTGAAGGAACTAGTATTATGAGGTGAGACTATCAACAATGAGTAATATCAAGAAAATCATGCAATAGGATCATTAGTCTTATTATAGCATCATTTCATAAGCTTTGGAATCTCGATGAATAAAATCATCATAATCATCGTCATTATCATAGAACATATCTTATCCCTATCTCATAGGAATCTCGTAGAAATCTTTAGCCTTCAACTTTGGGATATGAGGAAGTCATGGAAATATAAAGGAATCATAGTATAGGAGTCATGCCCTTGAAAGTAAGGGACTAGCCTTACATACCTTTACGTCTCTTTAACTTTATCGCCTAAACGCTTCCCCTCAAAGCTCAAAATTCTACATTCATGAGAATTCACACTAAAATTAGATAATTGGAAGCATACTTGAGTCTAAACTAAAATGACTAAGAGCTAACGAAAATTGGGCAGCATTTCTTTTGTTCCAACCACTTCCTCCATATGATAAACAACTCCCAAATATCGATAGCAACACCTATAATATCATAATCAATAAACTTCTTCAAGTTAAACATTATTCAACTCTTAAAATTCCCTTTCTAAGTCATCCTTAACCATAACTACAATGCAACACTATATCCATTTTCATATAACACTTTCTCAACATCATTAGTATCATTCACAACATGATTATACTCATGGCATATCAAGAATTATGATTCAAGTCAAATTACTATTCAAGAATATCACTATTTCCACATTTGAGCCTCATATTCTACTTTCTTCCCCAATCCAAGTCATTCAACCACTCAATACTCTTAATAACATGAGATGAATGCAAAACTCACCTTTGGTGATATAGGAATGGACTTTGGATGAAAATACTTTACTTGAGAAAAACCCAACTTCAATTCCAAGAGAATTCTTGGCTTCCATCAACCCTAGTGAGCAGCCACACACTTGATTCTCTTGATTCTTGGTGTTTAATCTTTGATTTCTCTTGGATTTGTGTTGATATGGTGAGTTAATGGAAGCTTAGAGAGGCATTGGGGTTTTATTATAGGTGAAAATGAGGCCCAATTCGTGGGAAATATCTAATTATAGGCTTAGGAACAATTTTCCACCGACCTTAATTTTCTAGAAATTTCGGGGAAAGTACGGGCACTGTTTATCCCGTACTTTGAAGTACGAGTTACTGTTCATCCGCACTTTCAAAGTACGGGTTACTGTTCATCAGAGGTAAAAAAAATTCAACTTTCTGGAATTTGTTTGCAAAGTACGCCCAGAAAGTGCGGGACGTACTTTATTGTACGGGCCGTAATTTCCTCCGTACTTCACAGAAATGCGATTTGTCAGTTGAATTGGAAAGAAGACTCGCTGAACTTTAATTTGCATAGGTTATGGGTTCCGTAACTCCTTATATTCTAGGAGATATGCCCCTCCCAAGTTGGACCAAAATTTCTATCCAAAATTCTGCCAAGGTTTTCAAAAGTTTCAACCAACCTAATTTCTTCGATTCGCTTGATCCCAAAACCTTTAAATACTTGTCTAACACTAATTAAAAGTCTTTATTGACCTTATTGGGGTATCATAGCCTCTCTGAACTCACGTTAGTTTGCTTACGACGACACGAAAATTCACGAGGTGTAATAAAGACGATGAGAAGGATACTTCACTTTACAACCCTCCAGACAAAGATCAAGACAGGCTGGCTACAGGTATATGGGTCTTTTACTAAAAATTTCTTATGTATGGACAATTATTGCAGGGTATCATTTAATAGTTGACGGATGGGAATTTTTACTACCGCCAGGAACCCCGAGATTAGGAAGGAAAGTAGTCGCGTGTGTGGCTTGTGGTTATGAATTTTTTTTAGATATTGGAAGTTCCAAAGGTTATGATAGCATTTATCTTACCAGGCGAACAAGGGACCTTTCCGACTTTGAGGAAAATGCAGTACAGAGTTTTATCTGGGTTTCCCATTAGAACTTCGAAGTGTTTTCTTACGATAAGTGATAAAAGGTCGTGTACCAAGAAGAATGTGATTCTTACAATTTGATTTTGCAGACGGAGGTGGTGAAGGTTGCTTGACGACAAAAAGGGAAAGGGAGTAGCTATTAGAGTGGAGACTAGTATTTAAGTTCATATTGCCATAATTTCATAATCAAGGACTTAGGAAATGTGCTGCGAAGTCCTACAGACTCAGACATACGAGAAATATGAGAAATTAGAATAGCTGAAGGAAATTAGAAGCATATGAGACTTACAGTTAAAATTTTAAATGGTCGTGAGGTATGAGACGGGCTAGCTAGGAGGAGAGAGGAGATGTATTGAAGCTATACATTCAGGACAATTTTAAACAGTATTGGAAGTGCTTCGTAAGTAAGGTACTAGTAAACGATGTACATGATAACTCATGTGTGATCGCGTTAACCAGTATGTGTGCCCTGATAACCGATGTTACGATATGTCAAAGGTATTGATTGGGCAGGTTGACATTGTTTCCTCTAAAGGTTAAAGTTGGAGAAGAGTAAGAAGATTATGATGTCTTGAGAAGAGAAGAAGTGTGAGCAAGGGAAGTATGTTGCTAACGAGGGTCAAGTAAAGCTCTCGAGAAAAGGTTTAGGATGACGGTAGAGGCAAAGAGCCATTTGGATAAATCTCTAAAAGTAAGTATGTGGAAAGAATAAAGTTTGGTGATATGGAATAAAAGACGAATGTAGAGGCTCCAAAAACAGAACTTGACAAACAGGGATAAGCAGGTTTTGTGAAGATGTTAAGGGATTTTTGACTCTTGAGGAACGTCCGAAGGGATAAATATGAAGTCATACTGACGCGTTGCCTAGAAAATGGAAAAGCCCTCCCCCCCTCAAAAGGCGTTGTTAAAGATAGAAGGCATTTATGCTTCTAATAGAATATTCTATTAACTTCCACGCCAACACCATAGAAAGGCAAGTGGAGAAGAGTATTTATGAGCAAAGGAAGCTAAGAGAGGCCCTGAGGGAGAAAAGTAAGAAAAGTATACTGATACTAATGGATTGGCTAAACAAAGTCGATTAATCATTAAGGATAAAAAGACGGATAATAAGTTAACAAGTCTGGCCAAGAGGCAAAACATCAGTAACATGGGATACGAGTCTTGATAAGGAGTACAAAAATTCGGACATAAAGGAAATAGGATGATGTACGGTGGAGATGCATAAGTATAAACAAGCTGTAGTATCATAAAGAAGGTGAGGACTCAACGAAAGAAGAAAGACAAGGGTATATTTCAAGAAGATTTCATAATATGAACGGGAGCCGGTAGAATATTAGAAGGACTATGATGTATGACTGTGATGCAAATAAGTAATTAAGATAACTATGGGATCATATGAGCTAAGTAATGAAAAGATGAATAGTGGGAATGAATGATATAGTATAAATACCAGTCGGAATCAAGAACTAAGAGCAAGAAGGATCCTAAGGATATTAGTAAAAGGATTCTATGAGGGAATAATGGCTGGAGGAGCGTTTTATAGTCGGACACTCCACAAAGGTCTAACGAATTCCGATGATATCATGGATTCATTAGCTTAGGGGACTGCTGGTTATAAACGAAAAAGGCGATTAATAAGGAAAGCACCTGGATAATGTCCGGTATGTGTAAACATTTGCCATTTGACTTAGCACAAGTATTCAGTTGGCAAAAAGGGAATAGGTTAATCAATATAATGAAAGGACCAGTAAAGTCAGTTAGATGACTGTCAAAGACGATTAAAATTCGAATTGTGACTGGTGTATGAGGACATCTTTAAAAGGGGGGAAGACTAGATTTAGTCCTGAGATGAATTACAATATTCTCAAAATTTAAAAGAGAGAAATGTATTAGCTTGAAGAAGTCAAAGTTCAGGACGTACCGATATATCAATAATGTATTAGGAAAAAGTGGGAACGGATTGGATACAAATATAGTATGGGACAGATACGGGAAGAGGAAGTATGAAAAGATGATAAGGGGGATAAGCAAGCTGAAGAGAATGAGCCTTGACATGTGATATTTTTAGACCATGGTTAGAATTGCTCATATCGGGGAAATTTTGGTCACGTTTAAATATACAGTAACGTACCCCAAGAGGACTAATTATAGGAGGCTCAATATTCTCCAAAGAAAAGAAAGGTAGTGAACCTATGGTTAGCAAGATAGCAGTACTGCCAAGGACTAGGAAGCACCTCGCAAGTCGCCGGTTATGCCGAATCTAAGAGCATATATTATAAAACCATATAAAATCATCGTAATGAAATGACCAACTAAGTGGTGTAAGGACAACGATAAGGAGCCAAAGAAGAATAAAGGCTAATTTTAAGTCTCAAATGATCACCGGTACAAGAGAATCGGGGACAAACATACATGTGAGGAAAGGAAATCGTGACGAAGTGAGATTTTACCTTTGTCCTATACTTATGGGTTTATATTGTAAGATTTGAGGAAAGAAAATTGGAGAAAGAGTTCCAATATGAAATTAAAGATACCTTGAGTTGTAAGTTAGCTTGAGCTATGATTATTAGTATATTATGAGCGTAATCATGCTACGAGGGATAATAATGATAATAAAGGAGCACTATATGTATATATGTATGTAAGGGATTGTGCTGAGGTTGTGATGGATTGATTATGAAATCTAGATGGATAATCCGCGAAAGATAACCCCTAAGAGTAGGGAGTCATTAGCAATAAAATATTATTGCAAACCATTTGGGCGTTATTATATATGGAGCTATGACGATATTGTGGGAAATCAAGGAGTCTGATCGATGAGTTACAAGGAGATGAAATGGTACGTATACAAGATCAACGAGCACAAAGGGATAGTCTAAGATAGCCCCAGAAAAGCAAGCAAGGAAGGGTGCCATATCTAAATAAGAGAGTTTGTCCACTAGTAGAGGAAAAAGGAATAAGTAAAAAGGGTATAACAGTTAAAGGTACTTACAAATTGGTGGAGAGCCGTAGTAATTGCGAGTCAAGACCACCTTAGTGGGAACAGAGCGATAACTGGATATTAGTTGACTACTAATTACATACATAAGCACAGGAGGCTATGAAATTTATGGGTGGATTCAACAAAGAGTTGAGAAAAAATGAGGGAATACTGATAAGCTCATATTACAAAGGTATGAAGATCGGGGTTTAAGAAAGGGCAATCAATGAAAACATGGTAAGCTCGCACGCTACAATATTCGAGGACGAATATTTTAAGGGGAGGGGAGGGGGAATGTTACACCCCCTAGTTCTGTATGTTGAGAATTATAAGTGTTGGTTGTTTTGAGTATGGACTCTTGAGTTGCCTTTAAGGATATATACGATTGTATGCGTTTATCTTATGGTTAGGAAGGTTTTAGTTCATATAATAAGCTATGGGAGGATTGGACAACAAGTGAATTAAGGAAACTAAGTTTGTGGAACCTTGGAGAAAATATGAAGGGCAATTTTGGTCCAATTTGGAGAAAGAATATCTTTTAGTATATGAGAAGTTTTGAGGCAAAGCAAAAGCCTACGAGTGAAGCTCATGACGTCTAGTTTCCAACGCAATAAACCGTTTATCGATGCGGTATCAGAGTGAAAACGTTACAAGTCTGGCTAGCAGGCTAGGAAATTGGTCTGCGCGAACATGCCAGGAGGTAGAGCGAACGCTCAGAAGGGTGAAAAATAACCAAACCCGAACGCGCTGAGTACTTTCTAGGTCAGTGCAAAACAACTCTAGACAAGTATAAATGGGGGATTACCCCCTTATTTTCAGATCAGACACCCCTAAAAAGTTCCCAAATACTCTGGAATATTCCCCTAGCCTCCGTCAACTAGATTTTAGCACAAAACACTTGCAATTCCGGAAGTGTATAGTTGTGATTAAAGTATCGTTGTGCGGTGAATCTTGGCTTGAGACCAAGGCGAATATTGAAGTTATTACTACCCTAGCGAAGAATAAGGTATGAATCTCTCCTTATTAGTATTAATTTCGGTTTATTTATGGGGATAAAGTTATTAAATAGTTGTATAACAAGTTGGTTAGTTGAGAAATTTGGAAAACATCATGTGGGATGTTTTATGGAGCTTATTGGTGTTGATAATGTTGGCATTGTTGTTGTTGTTGTTGTTGTTGTTGGATGTTGGATTGTGATTTCGGACTAGGCATATAAACAGGGGAGACACTGCCAAAATTTCGGCGGATTCTACAGGAGTTTTATTTGAAGGTTTAGGATAAGTATATGAAAATAGACCTAACCATAGTATGAATGGTCTTATATGTAAATTGCGAGGCCGGAAGTAGGTGGAAAGGTAGAGAAGTGAACTCCCAGGTATGTTAAGGGTAGTCCCTTTGTTTCGAAAGGCATGATTCTTGTGTTATGATTCCATGCATGTTTTTCATAACGTCCCTATACCCCAAAAGCTATAAGTTCATGATTCATAAAGGCTTTTTTATGATGCTAAACATGAGATGTTTTCTATGATGACCATGATGATGATGATTTTGTTTCTAAAAATTCCAAAGCTTATGATTTTAAGGCTATTGTGAGATTATTGAGTTATTTCATGCTTTTTTTGATTCCATTCATTCTCGTCGGTCTCACCTTATCATAATTGTTCCTTCAAAGTGGGATATAGTGATGATGATTGTTCCATAAGATGATCGGAGGTTACCAATCTTACGTTACTCCGATAAAGTGGTAACTCTTATTTTTTTGCTCTCATTCATGCTACTTATATTATATATGTATATTAGCTATGTATATATGGGATATGGGGAAAGGGAGAGGCGTTATATATGCATAACCACCTGATCAGTTGGTATACTATGATATCGTCCCGGACACGGGGTGCCCAGACGCGGGATACATAGGTATGGATCGGGCCACTCATTCCGCGGTAATATATATATATATATAATGATGACATGATATGTAGATTGGGCTGCACGTTCTGCAACAATATAATATATTTATGGATCGGACTTCACGTTCCACAACACTATTATGTTATATATGTATGAGAAATGTTTTTTTGTAAAGGCTAAGCATGCATGATATCTGACTTAAGAGGCAATTGGAGGTACATGACATCTTTATGTCATGCTATGTTTCATATTTTTTATTATGTTGTTATTCATGCCTTATATACTCAGTACACTGTTCGTACTGATGTCCTTTCTTGTGGACGCTGCGTTCATGCGCGCACGTTAAGGTAGTCAGCCAGACGATCCAGCCGAGTAGGACCTTCACTCAGCTTTAGTCAGTGCGCTCTATTTGGTTCAGAGCTGCAGCCTATTTTGGTATGCTGTCTTAACATGTAGATATATGGGTACGACAAGGCCTTGTCCTGTCTTCTCTACAGTTCATATTCCATATTGGTCTGTAGACCATTGTGTGTAACAGGAGTATCGTGTAGCTATGTCAGCTCTTATTTTGTTTTACAACATATGTAATGGCCTAGTCGGCCTACACTGTTATCATTGGTATGTATGGTTGTTTATATATACTTGTGTTAATTTTAAAGAAGACGGTATAGTTTAGTTGTGAATTATGTATGTGCCACCAGGTTAATCAGTGAGATGTAGGTAGGAGTATAGCGGTGCTTTGTCAGTAGTGGTCAGACACTCGTTATGGCTCATCGGTTTAGTTTGTGACAAAAGGTGTTAGGGTGGATACTCAAAATATTAAGGCTGTGAAGAATTGGCCAAGGGCCACGACACCAACAGAGATACGTAGTTTCTTTGGCCTAGCAGGATATTATAGAAGTTTTGTGGAAGGATTTCTTCTCTTTCAGCTCCATTTACCAAGCTGACTCTGAAATCAGCTAAGTTACAGTGGACGGATGCAAGTGAGCGGAGTTTTCAAATTTGAAGGACAAGTTAACCTCAACACCCGTCTTGATTCTTCCAGAGGGAACAAATGGCTATGTGATATATTGTGATGCTTCAGGTATTGGGTTGGGTTGTGTATTAATGCAATAGGATAAGGTTGTTGCTTATGCCTCCAGACAGCTAAAAAAGCACGAAAAGAATTATGCAGCCCATGGTCTTGAGTTAGCTATAGTGATCCATGCCTTGATGATGTAGAGACACTACTTATATGGTGTTCATGTTGATATTTATAATGATCAGAAGAGCCTCCAGTATATCTTCAAGCAGAAGGACTTGAATTTATGTCAGAGGCGATGGCTAGAGTTGTATGGTGTTCATGTTGATAGCTGATGCTCTTAGTCGTAGCTGATGCTCTTAGTCGTAGCTGATGCTCTTAGTGTCTCTACATCATCAAGGCATGGATCACTACAGCTAACTCAAGACCATGGGTTGCATAATTCTTTTCGTGCTTTTTTAGCTGTCTGGAGGCATAAGCAACAACCTTATCGTGTTGCATTAATACACAACCCAACCCAATACATGAAGCATCACAATATATCACATACACCTGGGAAGGCTAATGTAGTAGCTGATGCTCTTAGTCTATCCACAATCACCCATATAGAATCATACTTACGTCGAGAACGGGGTAAGATTGTTATGAAGTTCATGTTAATTACTTCCCATTTCCAAGTCGGAATCTCCATAGCTTGCAACAATCAACCTGGATTTTGGTGCTCAATCTTCACTTGATGACAGTTAGGGCATTGAGCTACAGATCCCGCTATATCTTTCTTCATCCCATTCCACCAAGATATAGATTTAAGATCATGATACATTTTCGTTACTCCGGGGTGAACAGAATAACGGGAACAATGGACTTCTCTCAAAATCTGGTGGCGTAATCCTGCAACATCAGGAACACACAACCTGCCTCGACATCGGAGACCTCCATCTCCAGAAATCTCGAAGGACGACCTCTTCTTTTGTGGAAGTGTATTTCTGTAATGAATTAGCATGGGATCTTCGTATTGACGCTCTTTCACTTTAACTACTAGCCACGAGACCGCTGAATTTTGAATGATAGATCCTATACTACCCGAGTCCACCACCCGAACTCCTACGCTAGCTAACTACTGGAGCTCACGAGCTATCTCTCTTTTCTCTGGCTAAACATCGCATAAACTTCCCATGGATCTACGGCTAAGAGCATCATCCACAACGTTCGCCTTCCCGGGATGGTATAGGATGTTAACATCGTACTCTTTCAACAACTCCAACTATCGCCGTTGTCGTAAATTCAATTGCTTCTACTTGGAAATATACTAGAGGCTCTTATGATCTGTATAAATATCAACATGGATGCCATACAAATAATGTCTCCACATCTTTAATGCATGAATTACTGTAGCCAGTTCAAGATCATTGGTCGGATAATGTTTCTCATGTTTCCGCAACTGTCTTGAAGCATGCACAATCACCTTACCATGTTGCATTAACACACAGCCTAACCCAACGCCTAAAGCATCACAATAGACAATATAACCTTCCGATCCCCCTGGAAGTGTAAGGACTGGGGCAGAAGTTAATCTATCTTTTAGCTCTTGGAAACTACGTTCACAAGCATCTGTCTATTGGCATTTAGCTGATTTCTGGGTCAGCTTCATGAGTGGTGCAGAAATAGAAGAAAAGCCTTCTACAAACCTCCTGTTATAACCTGTTAAACCCAGAAAACAGTGAACTTCTATAGTGGTTATGGGCCTTGGCAAAGTCTTCATGACCTCAATCTTTTGTGTATCTACCCGAATGCTATCGGCTGAAATAATATGCCCCAAAAAGGTCACTGAATTCAACCAAAATTCACACTTAGAAAATTTTGCAAATAACTCTCAAGTCTGGAGAACCTTAAGGACGGTACGTAGATGATCCACATGTTCTGCTTCGGATAGAGAATATACCAGGATATCGTTAATAAACACAATAACGAACAAATCTAGTAAAGGCCTGAACACATTGTTCATCAAATCCATAAATACTGGCGGTGTATTAGTTTAGTCCGAATGACATTACCTGGAACTCAAAATGGCCATATCTTCTTCTGAAAGTCGTCTTAGGAATATCCTTTTTCCTAACTCTCACCTGATAGTACGTGGATCTTAAATCTATTTTCGAAAACCATTTGGCACCTTGTAATTGATCAAATAAGTCATCAATCCTTGGAAGCGGATATTTATTCTTAATTGTCACTTTATTCAGTTGCTGATAGTCAATGCATATTCGCAAGGAGCCATCTTTCTTCATCACAAACAAAACGGGTACTCCTCACGGGGAAGTTCTAGCAAAATCAATCTCCCGTTCAGGAGGGAGGCCTGAAGCTCTTCCGGGAATACATCCGGAAACTCATTCACCACGGGGACAGATTGAAGAGTTGGCGATTTAGCTTCTACATCTTGAACCCGAACTAGATGGTAAATATAACCTTTAGCAATCATTTTCCTCGCCTTGAGATAGGAAATAAAACTACCTTTCGAGGACGTAGTATTTCCTCTCCATTTTAAAACTGTTTCTCCCGGAAATTTTAAGCGAACCATTTTCAATCTACAATCAATATTGGCATAACAAGAAGCCAACCAATCCATGCCCATGATAACATCAAAGTCCACCATTTTTAACTCATGTAAATCAACCATAGTACGATGGTCACAAACCATAACTACACAGTTTCTATATACTCGACTAGCTATTACCAGTTCACCAACGGGTGTCGATACCTCGAAGGTTTGATTGACTCCGGTTTGACCCCAAATCGACCCGCAATATATGGAGTAACATATGACAGTGTGGAGCTCGGATCTACCAATGCATATACATCATGAGAAAGTACCGACAATATACCTATGTCTACATCAGGGGAAGACTCAAGATCTTACCGTCCAGCCAAAGCATAAATACGGTGCTGAGGACTACTAGAACTGGGAGCTCTCCCTCTACTTCTACCATGGGTGACTGGCGTCTATCAACTTGGCCCCATAGGGCGTATAGATGATGAAGACCAGGCTATCAATCCTACAGGCTGGACCCTACCCCTACCACCACTCGAGGGGCAATCACGCATGATATGGCCTGGCCGACCGCATGTATAGCAAACCTCTGAACCTAGTCGACACTAGCCACAATGTAACTTTCTGCACGGAGAACATCGTGGCACGGGTGGCCTTACCTGACCCAAATCGCCTCTAAACTGAGAACCTGAAGCCCTAAATCTTTGACTCGGCCCGGAGTGAGTGGATCTATCATATCGCTGGCCCGTAAATGTCACGACCCAACCCCGTGGGCCATGACTAGCGCCCGACCTGGACACTCATATACATACCAGTTGGATATAATCAGACTGAATCTAAGAACAATATGGAAACTTGCAAAAGAACTCCAAGGTTCATAACGTCGTCATGAATATATATCCAGATAAACTATCTCCTGAGGAGTCACAACTAATCAAATAATAAAATGATACGCAAGCTGACAAGGCTGCCACGACATATCAATATCATATGCAAGCCGACAGGGCTGCCACTACAGACGTACATCATATCATAGCACATCGTATAGACATAGCTGAAAAGAACTTATACACAACCCACACGTATGTCTACAGACCTTTAAGACTATCGATGGTGAAATATGACGGGACAGGGTCCCGTCGTACCCCTGGATAAACATATATATATATATATATATATATATACATCATAAGATCTGTACCAAAAGTCTAAACTCCGGAACAACGGAGCTCTCCAAGACATCTGAATAGGAGTCCTATGCTGAAGAGTCACCAAGCCGACTATCTGTACCTGCAGGCATGAAACGGCCCCCCGAAGAAAGGGGGTCAGTACGGAATATGTACTGAGTATATAAAGCATGAAATACAGTAAAGAGGATCATAACTGAAATAGGGTGTACAGGAGACAAGTATAACATCCAGAATACCAAAACGCTTGCCTTTTGAAACATAAATCATGCATGTCAATATCATATATCATACCCGACCCATTATGGGACTCGGTGAATAAAGTCATCATATACCATCCTGGCTGCCATCATCATATCATCATATATATATATATATATATATATATACCGTACCCGGCCCTCTAGTGAGGGACTCGGTGAAAAATGCAGTGAAACTGTGCACGATAACATACCCGGCCCGGGACTCGGTGAAAGACATATTGAGGCATGCACGAGCAGAGTAGTGAGCAACCATATGCAAATTGAATCATATCTGAGACTCAATGGAATAATCAAAATGAACCATCATTTGAAAATCAAGACAATAGTCATATCAACATCCTTCGATTGTTATTAGGGAACATATCAAATAGAACTTCAGAAATCATAGATACGTATCAAGACATAATAAAGTAAGTTCTAGGAATCAAGAACATTATCCATCCTAGTGGCTCTAAGAATAGGAACTTCTTTGGAATTATATACACGTCGTCTATTGTTTCATAAAGATCATGCCAAAAAGAAAGAAAGGATAACTTTACATACCTGTTAAAGGTTAATCGTAATCAAGTTCGCTTCGTCGCCCCTTTAGCCTATTTAATATGAAAGTAATGCTATCGTTAGTAAACTATACTTCCTAGCTTATAAATCTGTAACCAATCACTTATAGGACTCATTCTTTAATTCATACTTTCTTGATTAGGATTTTCATTAGTTAAGAACTTAACGGAAATCGGGCAGCATTTCCCCTATATACTCGCCTAACCCGAACTTCCCATTTAACCTCCTGTTATCACAACAATACCAACAATGACAGTACTAGAGATATGCATATAAAACCCTTACAATTCAGCCCATAAACAACTCAAACAATCCAACAACCCTTCTTAATCCTTTTCCAATCCAAATCATTAACGTTTTAAGATTATACACCAAACAAACCAACATACGCTTTGTATACGATACTTTATACACTTCTTTCTTCCAAATTTAGAATCCACATCAACGAAAACACGACCACAACACGAACAACATATGAACATAAATCATACTTTTAATTATTTCAACTCAACAATTCCATATAACAACCACAATTCCTAATATCAACGAATTCATGCAATTTCTTACTTTCAATTTTATCCAATCCAGTTTTAATCCTTCCATTACAACACCATTAATACAATTATACCATAAAATGAGAAAATCTTACCTTAATTTAATCGGAGGAAATTCTACCCTTATTTGCTCCAATTTCACTATTTCTTCTTCCTCAATTCAATACCAATGCTGCTATCACCTCCTAGAATGCGTAGAACACTTTTAAAACTTAATTTCTCTTCCCTCCAATTCTTTAAGCTCATCCGTGAGCTGCCATGGCCATGACAGCAACCATGGCTATGTATGTGCCTTTTGTTTTTCCATTACAATTGAATTGTGCAAAAATGAGGTACACGGCTAGGCATGATTCACAAATTATGTGAATGTATATTCTTCCTAGCCATAGGACACGTGTCCACTTACCTTGACATGTGTCCCACCAATGAGTCATCACTTCTTTTCTTTTTTACCTTTTTTTAAAATTAGAAACGGGTGGGGCCCACAAGATATAATTAACTTAATTAATCTTAATTAATCACTAATCCCTACTTAATAATCTAATAATAATTAATTAGTCCATAATCTGCAATAATCTTTCTACACTAAATAAAATTTACAAGCAATTCGTGTACTAATTAAAAATCGGGGATTAACGGCACTTATTTTATATCCCAAAATAATCCCGTCCTTAACTTATGTCGATTAGCTTAAAAATAGTTCGACGTATAAAAATACGGGATATAACAGTAAATCACAAAGGTTCACTAGTCATAGAATGGCATGACTTCATAGAAAACTGTTGTCTTTACCCTCCTCTGAATTCACTAATCAGACCCGAAGATCTAGCCCTCTTGCTATACCCTTTGTCATGCTCACGTTAGCTTTCCTCCAAATTCTGGGCATGAGCTTGAATGTGTGAAATATCCATGTTGTCCTGAAGGGATGTCGTCAAGCACTTATCCATCAAATGTGGCCCTAGGCCTGTCACAAATTAGTGCACTGGATCACCCATATCCGCTACCATGGCCAGAGCATACTTAGCCAAAGAATTGAAGCAGAAACTATACTCTAAGGCACTCATACTTCCTTGCCTAAGACTCAAGAACTTATCGGCTCTAGCCCATCGAACCTCTGCAGGTATGTAATGTCGGAGGAAGGCATCCACAAATCCTTCCCATATAGGGGGAGGTGCATTGACTCCCTGTGAAGCCATCTAAATTCTATACCAATGAACCGCAACATCCCACAATCTATAGGACGCTAAACTCTACCGATTCAATGTCTGAAGCATGCATTAAACGAAGTGTCCTCAACAACCCATCAATAAAGTTTTGAGGGTCCTCATCCGGCTTTGACCCGAAGAATTCTGGAGGATTCAAGCTAATAAAATCACGGGCTCTTGCACTAATAGCCCTTTCACCATGATCTGTACCTTGTCGTTGGGTCTGAGCAGCAACCAACTAAGTAAGTAAATGAATGACCTCTTTCATATCTTGGCCTGAAGCATTTGGCGGAGGAGCTGGGGTTGACGCTCTCTCATGCTCCTCTGAAGCGGGTGATGAATGAGAGGACCGAGATTGAGCTACATTCTGGGATTCACCTTCCTCTATATCCATGGGCGATACCCTTTCAGCCCATTTTTCTTCCACTGTCTTGCCCTTTTGGGCTGCCGTAGCTTTTCTCTTTCCAAGTATTTCTAAAAAACTACACGATTAAGGAAAGAGAAATCCTTATATCATGGCTCTATCGCACGATCCTATGAAGAAAGAAGGTCATTCATTCCTAAAATGGCCGCAGCCTCCTGTTAATAAGTGTGGCGTGCAACACACCCATAAAAAAGACCCTACTAGACACGGCTCGTATACACACACCCTAGGGTAGAACTGCTCTGATACTACTTTTGTCACGACCCAATTGGAGGGCCATGACGGGCACCCAGTGCTAACCCACCCGGGCACCTCTTATCGTACTTTCCTATTCATATCTAGGTGAGCCACATAGCTTATTTATAATTTTCATACATCAATAATACTAATCTCATTGAGCGGTAACACATTTATATCATCATCGAAAATGATGCCCATATCCATAAACATAAGTCGGCAAGGCTAACGAAATGATATGCAAAATATGAGCCGACAAAGCTACAAGACATCTAAACGCATACATCTGTCTACGAACCTCTAAGAAGAGCATGTAACATCATGTAGACGGGACAGGACCCCGACATGCCCATATGTATGTACACAAAAGAATAATACCAACAGTTGTAGCTCCGGATGAAATTGAGCTCCTCTATGCAGTCGCTGAACAAGCAGTCTAAGGGTCAATTCTATCTCTCTGTCCACCTATGGGCATGGCGCAGCATCCACAAATAAAAGGACATCAGTATGAATAATGTACTAAGTATGTAAAGCATAATCAACATTATAAAAAAAGCATAATGAATGACATGAGATAGAGAAGTTATCAGATAATGAAGCCATTTATATCTCTAGTGTTGTTCATCATATTTACATACCCCTTTTTCTAATGGGGATCTTCCATTTCATACATTTATACTTGTAGTAATATCATACCCAACCATAGAGGTTCGGTGTCTTACATACCTGATCATAATAAGGTTCGGTGTTATACGTACCTAGCCCTACCAAGGCTCAGTGTTATCCATACCCAACTGCAGTGGTGTGCACGCGATAGGTATCATAGCCGGCCGTATAAGCTCAGTGTCACATAATAGTCATACATACTTAGACAAATATACATAAGAGTCCATAAGTATCATCAACATCATTACCATCATCGTTTTCGTTACATTTATACTTAGAGGATCAACAATCATATGGGGGAGGTAGCAGCATCGTGAAAGTATCAAGGATTATGAGCTTTAGTAATTTTAGAGATATAGTCAGTTGGAAGACATTATGGAACTCATGAGAGGGTATATAACAAAGGAATGATGCCTTAACGAAAGAAGGGTTAGCCTTACTTACCTCGTCGTCTTCTTAACTAATTAATGTTCCCCGTCTCAGCTTGGAGAATCTACATTTAGAAGGATTCATGCCATGATTAAGCCTTAATGATACTCTTAAATTCAACTAGAACAATTCATGATCTAACGAAAATTGGCTAGTATTTCCCTTATTTCCTCAACTTCCACCATATTATAAAACAACTCACAAACAATCACAATAACATAATTAAGTAATCACATTACACTAAGCCTTCAATATTCATTCTCATGTTCAACCTATACTAACAACTTCGTATCAACTTTTACACATTTTCATACAATGCTTCCTCATCACCATGTTTTCCTTCCATAACAATATTATACCCATATCACACAAAGAATCATAACTCAAGTTAGCTGACTACTCAAAAACATCATAAAAGCTACATTTAGACCTCATTTTCTACTTTCTTCTTCTACCCAAGTTGTTCAACAACCAAGAATTCATGATAACATGAAATGAGCATGAAAACTAACCTTTTATCTCATAAGCACGAGCTTTGGAGCAGCCATCAACTTATATGAAAACCCTAACTTCAATACCCAAGAATTTCTTGTAGTCTACTAACCCTAGCAAGACTTTTAACACATGGGCATCTTGATTCTTGCCTCTTGATCTTTGTTTTCTCTTGGGTTAGAGTGGGATATGGTTGGAGAAATGTTTGGAGCTCTCAAGACTTGTGGAAATGTGAGAAATGAAATAAAAGAACAAGGGCTATCTATTTATACAAAAATAGAAAATCTGCCTGATGGACTTATACGGACCACTAATACGGTCTGTATAATATTATACGATCCGTATAAGTGGGCCGTATAACAAACCCATGAAAACAACCCTTTTTGTAAATATCATGTTATACGAACCCCCATTATACGGACCATATAAAGTTATACGGACCGTATAAGTGGTCGTATAACTCACAATTATCCGAAACTTTCTCTCGTTGATTCGTTTGGCTTCCAATCCTCGTGGAAGCTTCTTGGCACTTACATAACACTTCATTAACCATACAATAGGCTCTATAGTAGACCCTCAAGGCATTACAAAATAAATATTGGCTCAATTATAGCGAAAACCTTTCCTAACACGACTTACATTTCACTTCCTTCAACAAACTAAGGCTCATATATTCATACAACTTCAAAATCTTATGGTATGCACCTTAAGCTATCTAATACCTTCATTAATCTCGTAAGGGTTACATAACCACCTTAAGATCACGTTAGCCTACTCACAAGGCAACAAATCCGAAATTTCCGAGGTGTAACATTGATAGGCTTACAAAGTTAGCCCACTTGCTGCTTGACAGAACTACTTATTCAGCTGAAGATTATGCGAAGCTCTATCTTAGAGAGATTGTATGACTTCATGGTGTTCCTACATCCATTATTTCAGATAGAGGAGCGCAATTTACAGCTAACTTCTTGAAATTTTTTCAGAATGGGTTGGGGAGTCAGGAGAGTCTTAGTACTACATTTCATCCGCTGACAGATGGACAAGCGGAGCATACTATATAGACACTTGAGGACACGCTAAGATCTTGTGTTCTTGACTTCCGAGGTAGTTGGGATGATCATTTGCCTCTTATTAAGTTTGCATATAATAATAGTTACCAATCTAGTATCCAGATGGCTCCTTATAAGGCTTTATATGGGCGGATATATAGATCGCCTATAGGATGGTTTGATGTTGGAGAAAATCTGCTAGTAGGCCCAAACTTAATACAGCAAGCAGCTGACAAAGTGAAAGTGGTTCAAGAAAGGTTACTAGAGACGCAGAGTCGACAGAAATCCTATGCAGATAATCGACGACGTAAGCTAGAGTTCGAGGTAGGAGATTGGGTCTTCCTGAAGATCTCACATGTGAAGGGAGTGATGAGATTTTGCAAGAAGGGTAAGTTGAGCCCTCGATACATTGGGCCATATAAAATTATTAGGACAGTGGGTAAGGTAGCATATGAGCTAGAACTACCTTTTGAGTTGGAATCTGTACATCTAATATTCAATGTGTCCATGCTCCATAAGTGTGTAGGATATCCCTCTAGAATTGTACCGATAGATGATATCCAGGTGACCGAGCAGTTATCATACGAGGAGATCCCTGTGGCTCTATTAGATAGACAAGTTCGTTGATTGCGGACAAAGGATGTGGCTTTTGTTAAAGTGCTGTGGAGGAATAATAATGTTGAAGAAGTGACATGGGAAGCTGAAGATGAGATGAAGGCTAAGTACTCGTATTTGTTTTCGTCCTCTCATGAGGCTCAGTCCGAGGCATCATTTCCCCCAGGTATTGGTTTCATTTATAGTTATTGTGATTGGTCGTGTAAGGCCACGGTGTTGTATATTTTAGCATGTGGCCCTGTGTGGCATTATTTTGGGTTGCTGTGTATAGGTTGGATTAGTAATTTACAGGGGATACTCTGCCAAAATTTTATAGCGCATGACTTGTATGAACATTTGAGGACGAATGTTGAAGAGAAAATTACATCTCCCATTTTCGTCGCAAGAAAGTCCTTGGCTTACGGGTGGTTTATACCCCTAGTATAGAGATCTGCACACAAGTTTTTGAGATATTAAGTGCCTTACCTCGCGTGTACCAAGGTATAAGTATGCGTTCTTTGCAATACGATAGGATTAGAAGTTAAATGAATCGAATCGACACAAGTCGGAGCGACTCAGGAAAACCTGCAGAACCAGTCATCTTTGATAGGCTGTCGACTCATTGACAAGCCATCATTACTCGTCATCAACAATCTGACATCTCTGCATCTCAGGTGGCACGTCGACGGAGTACGTTGTCGAGCCATCGACTCACCCGTCGACACAAATCGCTGGAACTTTGTTGATCCATCTATATATATTTAGCTCCACTATTTTATTCCTCATTTTATCATTCCCAAACAAAAGAAAACCCTAATGTTTCTCCTTCCAACATTTTCTATCATATTAGTGAAGATTTAGTAAGATCCGAGCCCTGTAAACTCGAGCTTGTTAAGGGAAAGTTGTTCCTAGGGTTCCATTGAATTTGTTGAGCTTTGGGATTGGAGTTGAAGTTTGATTCTTGGTATTCTAGTTCCTTAAAGGTATGTATATAATTCCTACCTTTGTGTTTAAGTTAATTATCAAGAGTTTTAGTGGGTTTAAATAAAGAAAATATAGTTATGGAAGTAGTAAGTTGAATAAGG